>NW_006921773.1:3279512-3308191 GCF_000298275.1 Orycteropus afer afer | reverse complement strand
CTATGAGTCGGAAATGACTCGACGGCACTTAACAACAACAACAACATGCCAAACAGTTATTTAGGTGATGGTTGTTTAAAAAGATGAGGATGCTATACCAAGATGACACTATTGCTGATGGTCAAGATGGGGATAAGACTGGTGGAGAAGAGCTCGTGGAAAAAGTATTTTGATATTTTAACAATTTCTATCAGCATTGTAGCACTTAGTCCTAAAGACCAGCTCTAGTTCTTGATGACTTTGGGGATATCTTAAACAATAAATCCTTGGGACTAAAGAAGGGGTCAGAGTGATCCATAAATACATACATACATACATACATACATACATACATATATACATAAAAGTGGGGAAATAAATAGTTTTTATTGATAGTTTTGTTATTGTTGCTGCTATATGGCTGAGAGAAATATAGGAATAACTTACTTAAGGTAATCATTGAAATGGAGTTTTTTTTTTCTTTTGTTTGTTTTGTTTAAATGAGATGATGTTTTAAAACTAGTGACAATATTGAGAAGTTGGGACAAAACAAGGAAAAAATAGGAATTGTAATCCTTATCTTAAATGGTGATAAAATAATTACCCTCACAATGAAAGATGAATGGTTCCTTTATTTAAAAAGGAGGAGGAAATAAAAGGATAAATAGAATGAAAATAGGTATGAAAAAAATACTGCCATCATTACAGAGAGTGAGAGTGCAAGGTGACTAGGGACATTATGTTACCAGACTTTGAGAATTTAGTAAAGAATTATAAGTGGAGCTAATCTGTCATATTTGTGAATATCTGTAGCAATTCACATCTCTCTGTCTTTTCAGATACAAGCATGGAGGAATGGAAGAGTCGAGTTCATCCTTGGATGGATTTTTAGCAGAAAGGAGAAGAAAGTCTTAGAATACAGTGAATTTTAGGATCCTGCTTAAGGACATTGTTGACCAAAGGAAACCACAGGAAAGCTTGTAGGACAGTTCATCTTGTTGACAGATCATCAACACACCCAGTCAGAAACACACTGATTCCATGACTACCCTTGTTTCTCAATCCACTTTTCAACACATTTGAATCAACAAGCTGGGATATAAGCTATTAAAATCCTATATTACCTATGAAAAAATATTTCTAAATGGATTATTATTTCATCATACTCCTTCTTGACAAAATTTAAGCAAAAGGTGAGGTAAAAATATCATAAGACTATTTTATGTTTTTAAAACAAGACTTATATTTTTAAACTTGTAATTATAGATGCAAGGAACTGATTTTTGAATAGGGCATCTGTCAAGCTCTATAACTCAATTATTAATTATGTGTAATATTAAAAAAACTCATTTAAAATATTTTATAATACATAGACCAAGGCACCACTTTTTCAAAAAAAAAAAAATTGTTGTAGTTACATACATAAAGTTTGCAAAAAAAAAAAAAAAATACAGATAAATAGTGGCTATTGTTATTATTTACTCTTAGGGTTTACCTTGACAGGGATTTAAATAGTATACAATTTTTTTAAAGAAATTAGTGGATATATAAAAAATAGCTTTCAGAGAAAACTCACTGCCATCAAGTCAATTTCAACTCATAGCAACTCCCAGCCAGTTTCCAAGGCAATAAATCTTTATGGAAGTAGATTACCTCATCTTCCTCCCTTGGAGTGCTTGGTACATGTTCAAACTGCCAACCTTCTGGTTAGCAGCCTAATGCCTTAATTACAGCACTATCAGAGCTCCTGGCTCAATACAAACTGTGGAAATGTTAAAACAATAATAAAAAAAATAAGTATGAAACAAGAAATGTATAGTTTAAGATAAAACAGAAGTTAAGGGAGCTGACATGTTCAGTACAAAGGTAGAAGTGAAAAATAAGGTTAAATGGGTAAAGTTTAAAATAAATTACATATACCTATGAATAAAATGTGGGAACTCTGGTAGGGTAGTGCCTAAGCACTTCACTGCTAACCAGAAGGCTGGTGGTTCAAACCCACCAGCCACACCTCGGAAGGAAGATGGGGCAATCTACTTCCCTAGTGATACTGCCTTGGAAACCCAAGGAGGGGTCGCTATGAGTCGGGACCAACTCCACGGCACATAACAACATGAACAACAACATGAATAAAGTACATAAAATGTATAAATAACATATATAAAATATTATAATATTCTATACCCAAGAACAGAATATATAAACTGAATAAAGTATATGTAAAATTAAGAACACGTATTCAAATTAAAAGTAAAATAAGATCTTGAAAGGAAGGTGCTGAAGGAAGAAAATTACACACAAGTTTGTTCAAAGAAAGTGTTTTTTTTTTAATATTTTAAAACCAAAAGGGAAAGTGAGAAGCACTTCAAACACACACACAAAAAAAATGTTTTTTTTTTTTTATGTGGATCCAATGAGAATCAGTTTTCAGGATTAGAAAATGTATGAAATATCTGTGAGATGTATAACTTTAAATATCAACTTCTTAAACTCCTGACTCATCACATCACTATGTGTTGCTTACCTTTTATTTACATCTTCTCATCCTGTCCCAATTAGATATGGTAACATGACACAGGATTGTATTCTACCTACTAGATTTAGAAACCACATAAAATGTTGCTGTTACTAATTGCTACTGTACAAATAAAACTGGAATGAACAAGGGTAATCTAAAATTGAAGTTTAGCTAAATCATAGAGTTTTGATGGATGTCATTTGTGTGCTAGGCTATACACTGTCAAGCTCAAAACATTATTTTTTTAAATGAGTATTGTTACAATAAAATCTACCAGCTATACTGAGGACATAAAAGTGTTGGATATCTGGAGATAATTTCTTTGTAGAAAGCTGACATTATACTGTGACTCACATAATCCTCAAGAAGTTGTGTGTGTTTGTGAAGAGACAGCTTCCCACCCCAAGTCCAATGAGAGCACTTCATTGGAGGCAATTTGTATATCATGAAGGTGAATGATGTTGTAAAATGGTATTTTATTTCCTATCTGGGAGATCTATTGTTATTGTTGTTGTTAGTTGCCATTGGATCAGTTCTGACTCATAGCAAGCTGATTTACAACAAAACAAAACACTGCCTGGTCATGAATCATTCTCAGTTTTTGCTATGTTTGAGTCCATTGTTGTATCCACTATGTTAATCTGTTTTGTTGAGGTCTTCTTCATTTTCACTGACCCTCTACCAAGCATGATGTTCATCTCCAGTGACTGGTGCAAAGTTAGTGAGATGAAGTCAGAATATCCTTGTTTCTAAGGAGCATTCTAGCTGTACATCTTCCAGGGCAGATTCGTTCATTATTCTGTCAGTCCATGGTATAGTCAGTATTCTTTGTCAACACCATAACAGAAAGGGATGAATTCATCTTTGGTCTACTATATCCCTTATCCAGTTTTTGCAAGATATGAGGTAATTAAAAATACCATAGCTTGGGTCAGGCACACCTTAGTCCTCAAAGTGACATCTTTCCTTTTTAACACTTTAAAGAGGTTTTATTTGATACAGGTTTGTCCAATGCACAACATCATTTGATTTATAAACTGCTTACATGGGAGTTGATTATAGATACAAAGAAAATGAAATCCTTTATAACGTCAATATTTTCTCCTTTTATAATGATATTACTTAAAGTCTAGTTTGAGGACTTTTGTTTTATATGAAGTGTAATTCATACCAAAGGCTTCTGTCTTTGATCTTTGTCAGTAAGTGCTTCAAGTCCGCTTTGTTTTCAGCAAGCAAGGTTGTGTTATCTGCATATCTCAGGCTGTTAATGAGTTTTCCTTTCATCCTGATCCCTCATTCTTCTTCATATAGTCCAAATTCTCAGATTATTTGCTCCGTATACAGATTCAGTAAGTATGGTCAAAGGATGCAAACATGACGCACAATTTTCCTGATTTAAAACCACACAGTGTACCCTTGTTCTATGTATCCTTTTGGTGTATGTACAGGTTTTGCAAGAACACAATTAAGCATTCTAGAATTCCTATTTTTTACAATGTTATCTATAATTTGTTATGAGCCACACATAGCAAATGCATTCTACAGTATGAGAAATTATCTGTCTGCTTGGTATTGAAGCAGACAAGCAAGTAGCTGCAGCTGCTGTATTAAGATGTATTCATAGAATTTATTGAGTAAAACATGTGTAAATGAATCTTGAATGAGTAGGAACTAATAGGAAGATACCTACTTTGAAGGAGTTATCAGCAAGGTCATCCTCCATCAATGTTACCATCCATTTCATGAATGGATATCCACAGCATTACCTCTAATTTTCTTGAATTACTTACCTGCAATGATCTGTCCTTCACTCTATGCTAAGTACACACACTCTTGACATAAGCATTTTTAATGTGTGATCACCTCTAACGTTTCAGTATCTGCACTTGACCACCACATTCCATCTCCCTCTAGTGCATCCATTTCATCAATTTGTCATCTCCATTGAGGTTTCTAATCCATTCATCTACCATTTTTTTCCAGTCCATTGTCCACGTTCATTTCTCACTGCCCTCCTTATCATCATCTACACCCACAAAGTCTAAAATCCCTTTGCCTGAACTCATATCTTTAGTCTTCCTTCTTCTTACAAAGGACAATCTTTTTTAACTCCTATTAAACTTATCCCCTCCACATACTCACTAAACTTCATTCTGTCCACAATTACTATGTGTCTACATTATAATCTTTTGCTGTTCTGCTTTATTGCTATATAGAAACATGCTGTATTAGTTAAATACTTAAAGAAAATAATCTCTTCTAAATGTAGATTAGGAAGGTCTGGTAGTGTAGTGCCTAAGGCACTTGACTGCTAACCAGAAGGCTGGCGGTTCAAACCCACCAGTCACTCCTCGGAAGGAAGATGGGACAATCAACTTCTGTAGTGATACTGCCTCAGAAGCCCAAGGAAGGGTCTCAATGAGTCAGTCCGACTCGACGGCACATAACAACAACAATAAATGTAGAATATTTTTAAGTTTCTATTTCTTGTATCATTTTTACAATGAAACTAATCAAATTTATATTTTTCAATTCCCAGTTTCATATCTCCCACTCTCTTTTAAATTCACATCAATGTAGCTTTGTTCCACAATGGCATGGGGAACCTCTTTTTAAGATCACCAATAAGTGACCAAGCTCAAACAGTTAAATCTAAGCTTTCCTTTTAATTTGATTTCCATCTCAGCAACACTTGAAAATTTGGTCATTTCCTTCATTTTGAAACATGTGAAATAATTCATGAAAAAGGAATAGCAAGTGAGTCAGAAAATGGTAGTCTATTTTAGTATATTTTAAATTTAATTTAAAAATGTGTGTGTTTAAATATTTATCTCTGTATGATAAGATCTGTTTTAGGGCCTGTTTTGTATATACCTTAAGTCATAACCCTTGCTTTGCTGAAGATTGTAGATAAAGAAACATAATATGATAAATTTTTGAACATTTTTCTGTGTCCATATATCACCCAAGGGTAGTCCTACAACAGAAAGGTTGTGGATGACTGTATATATATATATATATATATATATATAGTTTTAGCATTGATCAACACTTGGGTGGTAGTTCCTTAAGAATATAAGACAATACATGTAGAAAGAGAAGTGAGAGTGGCAAAGTAAAGAGGTCTATAGACTAGTAGCATGTAAGATGGTTGCATAATAGAGAAATTAACACTAGGTTGTAAGAAATACTGAAAATACTCAATGTTCTATGTTATCGAGAAATGAGTAAATTGTAAAAATGGGAGCTATAGACCCATTCTATTGCATCATAACTGAATTTGAAATCAAAATTAAAGTTATATCCACTAATAAAGTTTGTTGATCAAATGAAAATTATTATTTTTACCTTAAGCCACAATTCAAAATGACCAGATACCATGCTTATTTACAAATAAAGGCAGGTATCACTACATGTGAATTTTGGAGCACATCTAAAAATAAACTGTAGCCCTTTTGCTTCTATCATCAAATTACCCTTAAATTGAAGAGAAAAGCAGATTCCAGAGCTTGTTTCTTATTATTTCTATAATGATAGGACTGTAATAGCAGTCTAATGATAGTAGTTCCAGTCACTCCATTCAGGGAAAGAAGTGAGAATTGCACATTTATTTTAGCAAATAAGCATGAAGTTAATTATACCTCTTGGCTTCAATCCTCCTTTATCTTAAATCTTTGGAAGCTGAGTTCACATAGCTCATTAAAATAACGATTTTCTAAGAGATGCATTGTTTCTTAAAATAAAAATGATATGAGTATAAGAAATCATCTACAACCCAAGGAAAAGAGCTTTACTTTCATTGTAAGGTCTCATAACTATCTGTTGCCTAAACAAATGAATAACTGAACCATGAAGAATTACTGGTATTGATGTTCATCTAGCTTTCAAATAAATTTCTGCTAACCACAATATTTGCTTTCCAGATTTAGCTTTGCTGTTACCAATATGTTTTTTCTACATTTGTGTGCACTGCTCACTGGAATTATAATAGATTTTTTTCAAGTTTTTGGTCTGATCACAGAATGCATGCTCATGTCATAAATATGTGTAAAGAAGCATAAGGAATTTCAAAAATTCTGTAATGACAGAGCACCGTGGACAGTAAAGGATTCTCTGCAAGCTAAATATCCAGGAAACAAATAGGCAGCCAATATCTTATGTAAATAAAATCTAAAGTGCAAAGCATTAGGTGAAGTTTTAAAAAGAATAAATACTTTGCAAAAGTAGAAGTAAGAACGATTCTAATAATGATAGAGGTGTTGGCAATAGCTAAATGTGTCCCTATCCATACTATCAGCCTGTGTAAATGGTCTTAATAGTTGTAAACTCTCACTCCACCTCAAGTAACAGAAATTATTTGTCAATTAAAAAAAAAAAAATCCAGGTTTAGGTAAGGAGAAGCTTCTTTCAGAAAGAAAGATTCTTGCAAGAGGGGAAAGGGGTTATTTCAGTTCATGAATAAAATCAATTGTCATTGGGATAATAACATTTTGACCGTGAGATCAAAAAACATCTCAAGATTTAAAGTAGTTTTGTTCTTTTGCTTTTTTTTTTTTTTTTTTTTTAAACACCGATGAATGAAAAAAATAACATTATCATATAAAAATAAGATAATGCATTACACTGAGGTCAGCCTACTTCTAGTGAGGGAGCCTTAAGGAAAGGTTTTATGTTGGCTCAGGCCAAAGGTGAGTCAAAGTTCAAGAAGTTGGTGGTAGAAAAGGTTAACTAAAGTTTGGTTAACAAGCATGTTGTCTGTGATTGATCAGTGGGACATGTAGTTTAGTTAATAGATTATGCAGCAAAGAATGGGAATTTGGAAAATCTGTTTCTGGTCTTATACTAGGTAAAGAAGAAGGCTTCAGAGAATCTAATCTAAATAATAAAGGAAATAATGGTTATTTGCCATAAGTCATTCCTTGAACACAGAGAATGGGCATTTCTTTAACCATTATTATTTTCCAAGATCACAGATTTAGGTAAAATCAACATTGTCACATTATGGATATCCCTAAAGCATGCCTCATTAGTTTCTTCTTGTGGAGAATTTTGATAATTCTGAGGTAAATACTGAGATTGAATAATATTTTTCAATAATATCTCCATAATAATAGAAGTCTAATGAACATCAGCTTCTATGGAAATTGTTCCCCAATTTTCTCCTATTAGTTTGTTTACTGCTCTCTAAAATTAATATAGGCTAGAGAGAAAGAGAGAGGAGTTCTGGTGGTTCAGTGCCTAGGACATTTGACAGCCAGCTACCCAGAAATTGGAGGTACAAACACACCAGCCACTCTGTGAAAGGAAGACAGGGCAATCTACTTCTGCAAAGATTTACAGCCTTGGAAACTGTGGTCGTTCAGTTTGTGTCAACTTGGCTGGGCCTGGTTGAGTGGCTGGGCAGCAGGTGGTAGTTATTCTTCATGATGAGACTGGTAATCAACTCCAAGGTGGGATCTACCCCAAGCAGCTGAGTAGCTGCCTTAGGGAATGTGGTCTTCTTCCTGTATATAAGGAGAAGCCTTGGGGAATGGTCTCTAGCTTATGACATGCTTGGACCCTGTATGTAGCTGTGTCCTTGTTCAGCAGCCTACCATACACTGCCGACCTTGGGACTTACACTTGACTTAAATTAATGGTATGCCATGTGGTTTGGTAACATCTGGATTGTGCCTTTTTTATTTGTCAACCTTGGGTTTGTCAGCCTCAGCAAGTAGCAGCTCCACTGGGTTGGGAGTAGGAGGCAGAGCTGGACCTCAAGGATGAGGGGCTTTCACCCAGCCCCTAGAGCCTGGCACCTTGAACTTGGACTTAAAGCCTCCAAACTGTAAGAGAACAAAATCCTGTTTCTTAAGGCCATCCCATTTGTGATATATTCTTGTCAGAGCAGCACTACTTAACTAGAACAGAAACCTAATGGGGATCACTATGACTTGGAATGGGAGCTCTGGTAGCATAGTGCTTAAGGCACTTGACTGCAAATCAGAAGGCTGGTTGTTCAAACCCACCAGCCACTCCTTGGAAGGAAGGTTGGGAAATCTATTTCCGTAGTGATACTGCCTTGGAAACCCAAGGAGGGACTGCTATGAGTCAGGTCTTACTCGATGGCACATAACAACAACAATAACATGACTTGGTTCTGCTTTGTGGGCCTGAACTTAAGAAAACATTATTGGACAGGTCTTTCCCAGGACCAGAGGGAATCAGAAGTCCTAGCACATGCTGTGATCTTTAAGTTTTTAACAGCAATATGAATTTCACCTGGAAACATATATTGCATATACACTTTGGGCCAATGCTTGCTGTTCTGTACATCTATCACTGTAGCCTTGGAAATTCAGAATCTATTAAATAATATACTAGTTTTATGTGCATAATATCAGGAGATTGTCTTGACTATGTATGTCTCATAACACTATGGAAATAGGAAAAAGTGATGTAGTTGTTGATGGTGTTAGGTGCCATCACATCGTCTCTGACTCATAGAGAGAAACCCTATGCAGAGCACACCAAAACACTGCCTGGTCCTGTGCCAGCTCCACGATCCTTGATATGTCTGAGCCCATTGTTGTAGTCACTGTGTCAATCCATTGTGTTTAGGGCCTTTCCCTCTTTTGTTGACCCTGCACGGTTTAAAATCAAGAAGGGAGTGCACCCTTGCACTTTACCAAGAATGATATCCTTTTCCAGGGAATGATCACTTCTTATAAGATTACCAAAGTAGGTGAGATGAAGTCTGGTCATTTTCACTTTTAAGGAGCATTCCAGCTGTACTTGTTGCAGGACAGATCTGTTCTTTTAGCAGTTCACGGTACTTTCAGTAGTCTTTGCCAACACCAAAAGTCTAAAGCATTAACTATTCTTGGGTCCTCCTTATTCATTGTCCAGCTATCAGATGAATAAGAGGTGACTAAAATACCATGGCTTGTGTCAGGCACACCTTAATTCTTAAGGAGATATCTTTGCTCTTTAGCACTTGAAAGAGGTCTTTTGCCACCAATTTGCCCAGTGCAATACATTGTCTGATATCTTGACTACTGCTTCCATTGTTGTTGATTGTAGAACTAATTAATATGAAGTCTTTGATAACTTCAATCTTTTCTCCATTTATCATGATGCTGCTTATGGTCCAGTTGTGAAGATTTTTGTTTTGTTTATATTGAGATGTAATCCATATTGCAAACCATATTCTTCTATCTTCATCAGTAAGTGCTTCAAGTCATCCTTACTTTCAGCAAGCAAAGTTGTGGCATCTGCATACCTCAGGTTGTTAATGAGTCTTCCTCCAATACTGGTGACACATTCTTCTTCATATAGTCCAGCTTCTGGAGTTATTTGCTCAGCATACAGGTTGAAAAAATGTGGTGAAAGGATACAACCCTGACACACTCCCTTCTTGATTTTAAATCATGCATTGTCCTCTTATTCTGTTTGAGTCCAACAGCCTCCTGGTCTATGTGCAGTTTCCTCATGAGTACAATTAAGAGTTCTGGAATCCCCATTCTTCTCAATGTTATTCAGAATTTGTTATGACCCACAAATTTAAATGCTTTTGTATAGTCAATAAAATACAAGTAAACATCTTTCTGGTATTTTTTGCTTTGAGCTAAGATCTGTCCGACATCAGTAATGATATTATTCATTCCACATCCTTTTCTGAACCTAGTTTGTGTTTCGGGAAGCTTTCTGTCAATATATTGCTGCAACTGTTTTTTAATTATCTTCAGGAAGATTTTACTTCCATGCAATATTAATGGTATTATTCAATAATTTCCACATTCTGTGGGATCACCTTTCTTTGGAATGGGTACAAATATTAATTTCTTCCAGACACTTGGCCAGGTAGCTGTCTTCCAAATCTCCTGGCATAGCTGCATGAGTGCCTCCAGTGCAGCATCCGTTATTGAAACATCTCAATGAGTATTCTGTCAATTCCTGAAGACTTGTTTTTATTGCCACTTCCTTTAGTGCAGCTCTGACTTCTTCCTTCAGTACCATTGGCTTTTGATCATACGCCCCCTCCTGAAATGGATGAACATTGACCATTTATTTTGGGTACAGTGACTCTGTGTATTCCTTCCATCTTCTTTTGATGTTTCCTGCATCATTCAATATTTTGCTCATAAAATCTTTCAATATTGCAATTTGAGGCTTATATTTTTTCCTCAGTTCTTTCAGCTTGAGAAATGTCAAGGATGTTCTTCCCTTTTTGTTTTCTAACTCCAAGTCTTTGCACATTTCATTATAATAATTGACTTTGTTTTCTTGAGCTGCTCTTTGAAATCTTCTGTTCAGCTCTTTTGTCTTGTCATTTCTTCCATTTGCTTCAGCCACTGTCCACTCAAGGGCAAGTTTCAGAGTCTCTTCTGACATCCATTTTGGTCTTTTCTTCCTTTGTTGTCTTTTTAATGCCTTTTGCTTTCTTCATAGATGATGTTCTAGATATCATGCCACAATTTCTCTGGTTTTCTATCATCAGTGTTCAATGAATCAAATCGATTTTTTAGATGGTCTCTAAATTCAGGAGTGATATATTCAAGCTCATATTTTGGCTCACATGGACTTGTTCTAATTGTCTTCAACTTCAAATTGAACTTGCATATGAGTGAGTAGTTGATGTCTGTTCCATAATCAGCTCCTGGCTTGGTTTTGGCTGAAGATATTAAGCTTTTCCATCACCGCTTGCCACAGATGTAGTCAGTCTGATTCCTGTGTACTCCACCTGGCAAAGTTCATATATATAGCCACCACTTGTGTTGTTGAAAAAAATGTATTTGCAATAAATAAGTCATAGATCTTGCCAAATTCTATCATGCAATCTCTAGCGTTATTTCTATCACCAAGGCCTAATTTTCAAACTACCGGTGATTCTTCTTTGTTTCCAAATTTTGCATTCCAATCACCAGTGATAATCAGCACATCTTGATTGCATGTTTGGACAACTTCAGACTGCAGAAGTTGGTAAAAATCTTCAATTTCCTCATCTTTGGCTTTGGTGGTTGTTGAGTAAATTTGAATTATAGTAGCAGTAACTGACTATCCATGTAGGTGTATGAATATTATCTTATCACTGACAACATTGTACGTCAGGACAGATCTTGAAACATTCTTTGTAATGATGAATGCCACATCATTTCTCTTCAGTCTTTTATTCCTAACATAGTAAATCATATGGTTGTCTGATTCAAAATGATGACAACCAGTCCATTTCAGCTCACTAATGCCTAGATATTAATTTGTATGCATTCCATTTTATTTTTGACTACTTCCAATTTTCCTAGGTTCATATTTCATAATTTCATTTTCTGATTATTAATGGATGTTTGCACCTGTTTCTCCTCAGTTTGAGATATGCCATATCAGGAAATGGGGGTCACAAATGCTTTACTTTATCCATATCATTAAGATCAGTTCTATTCTGATGAGGCATCACTTTCCTAGTTGTATTTTGGGTGCTCCTGGCCTGAGAGTCTCATCTTCTGGCACTTATCGGACAATGTGTTTCAGAGCTATTAATAAAATTGTCTAGTACTGTATCAGACATTGTTTCCCAGCTATTCATAAGGTTTTCACTGGCCAATTCTTTGAAAAGTGGATGGTCTCTTCCTTCTTTTGAGCCTTTCTCAGTCTGGAAGCTGTGCTGAAACCTGTCCACCATGAGCCACCCTGCTGGCACCAGTGGCACAACTTACAGCCTCGCAGCAACAAGCAAGCCACAATAGTATAACTAACAGACAAGTTTGTCTCTCTTAGCTATTCCAAACTTCTTCGCCCACTTCCTGGCCTTCCCCTACCAGTTGTGGCTATCTGCCCTGGCTTTCCACTTCCTGGAAATTATGATATCATGAGTTAAATAAAAAAGCACATTTATGAAAAATAATAAAGTAACATTGTTCCTCAATAATATGTGATCTCTCACAATCTCTGTCTAGTTCAGCAAATTGTAACTTTAACCAATTGCATTTCACATCAAGCAGCCACAACATTTAGTGCAAAAAGAACATCGAGGTGGCATCTTCTGACCTCCTTTAACTTCACAAGAAGGAAACAGAATCACCATCAGCATCCCAAGGCTTATCCTATGAGACCAGATATGCCAGCACTCTCCAGCTTTTTTTAATCAGCTCTGACACCAACTATCCCTCCCATGACACTCACTACTTTACCTGTTGGACAATTCATTGCAATGGGAACCCAGAACTCAGACAATACTCTCAATTATGGACTTTATTTGGGAAGTTAACAGGTTATGTTCAGGGATGCTCTCATGATACAATTCATTAATCAGAACAGTCTCCCTTCTGCTATGCCTTCAGGTATAACGGTCTGGCCCTTATGCTCTCAGTCTCTTGGATTGATCTCTGCATGGCTCAGGCAAGTGTTACAAAGCTCTTTTAGCTCTTCCAATAGGGACACCTAGGTGCACCCCACTCTGCCAGCAAGGCTCTTCCCTAAAGTCACTCAGCTTTCTCACTCCATGGGCTGGCTAGACCACCTGACACTCTATCTCATGTATTTTGGCTACTCTGTGGTCATCTCAGATGGTTGTCTCTGTCATCTCTCTGCCAAGGAGGTCCAGAGCAGGGGTCTCAGGTCCAACAATGCATTCCACTCCACTTTTGGCTCTTCTTGATGATAGTGAGATCCCCCTTGTGCCTCTAGAAGGGTTTATTTTAAGTCTAGTAGAATGACAAAACTAACCAATCTCCAGATTAGAGTTCTACCCAATGGTTCTACCTAATAATATGGTGGGAGTCACAGACTGGTTAGAAAAGCCATACCAAGTAGTTCACTGCACCACACTCAGATAAAAGTAATATCTTCTTATGTAAGGCACTGGCCATAGCCAGCAGTAGAGTATGTTCCAGAAGTGTGCTTTTAAATTGGTATCTTCAAACGCAATTTAGTTATTTTAATCAACACAAGCTGGTATTAAAGGAAGAAGTCCAAGCTTCATGGAAGGAGCTAGTGAAAAACAATGCCCCAGGAATTGATGAAATACCCATTCAGCTGTTTCCGCAAATGGATGCAGCTTTGGAAATAGTTACTCATTTATGCCAAGAAATTTAGAAGACAATTTCCTGGCCACTTGACTGGAAGAGATCCATATTGTGCCCATTCCATAGGAAGGCGAGCCAATAGAACATGAAATTTATTGAACAATATCATACAAAGTGAAATTTTACTGAAATAATACAAAAAACAGTTGCAGCAGTACATTGACAGGGAACTTTCAGATATCCAAAGTGGAGTCAGAAGAGGATGTGGAATGAAGGATATCATTGCTGATGTTAGAGGGATCTTGACTGAAAGCAAAGAATAATAGAAAGATGTTTACCTGTGTTTTTTTAACTACACAAACACATTCATCTGTGTCAATAATAACAAATTATAGATAACATTGTGAAGATTTTGAATCCCAGGACACTTAATTGTGCTCATAATACATACAACCTGCACATAGATGAGGAGGCAGTTGTTTGAAAACAACAAGGGGATATTGTGTGCTTTAAAATTAAGAAAGATGTGTGTCAGGATTGTATCATGCCATCATGATTATTTAATCTGTCAACTCAATGGCACATAACAACAACAAATAACAGCTGAGTAAATAATCCAAGAAGGTGGATTATATGAAGAACACAACATATGGATTGAAAGAAGACTCATTAGCAACCTGTGATATGCAGATGACACAATCTTTCTTGCTGAAAATGAAGAAGACTTGAAGCACTTACTAATGAAGATAAAAGACTATAGCTTTCAGTATGGATTACACCTCAACATAAAGAAAACAAAACTTCTCACAACTGGACCATTAAGAAATATTATGATAAGCACAGAAAATATTAAAGTTTTCAGGTACTTAATTTTACTTGAATCCATAATTAACACCCATGGAAATAGCAGTCAAGATTTCAAATTACATATTGCATTGGGTAAATATGCTGCACAAGATCTTTTTGAAGTGTGAGAGAGCAAAGATGTCACTTTGAAGACTAAGATGTACCTGACCCAAAAAATTGTCTTTCAAATATCTTCATATATATGTGAAACCTGGACAACAAATGAGCAAGATCACATAGGAATTGATATACTTGAATAATGGTGCTGGTAAAGAATAGTGAATATACCCTGGAGTGCTAGAAGAATGAACATATTTGTCTTGGAAAAAGTACAGCCAGAATTCTCCATAGAAGTGAGGATGTCCAGACTGTTTTTTAATACTTTGGTTATGTTATCAGAAGGGACCATCACTGGAGAAAGATATGTTTGGTAAAGTAGAGGTTTAGTGAAAAAGGGAAAGACACTCATTGAGATAGATTATGCAGTGGTTGTAACAATGGACTGAAACATAGTTATCTTTGTGAGAATGGCACAAGACTAGGTAGTTTTGCTCTGTTCTATGAGAACAACAGAAACCAACTTGACAGCACCTAACAATCACAATCAACTCTGGTCCATTAAAAGCAATAGCTTCATTCTTACTGTCTCTCAGAGCTTAGGGGATGCCTCAGTGGCCAATAAATGAATACAATGATACAAACCCCTCATTAAATACAAACAACTGTGTGTATTGGAACCAAGGTAACTCTATACATATCCTCCAGGATGCTTAGCATCAATAATACATTAAGGTTAAACAAGCAGAACATTACACTCAACCTACGTTAAAAAAAAAAAATGAAATGGGCATGTACTATAAATTTAATTGTATTTAATAATATGAATGAACTCACATACATGTCTGTGTACATAAGAATAATAAGAGTTTTACATGACAGTAAAAAATGCATTATAGTTAATATATTAAAGTAACAACATAACATAAGTGAACTCAAGCAAAGAAAAAAAAAAAAACAGGTGTCTTGGATAATCCTTAGGTTTAGAATATATCTTATACAATAAGTTTTATGTTTTCTGTCATTGCATAATCCACATTTATTATGAGATTAATATGTTTGTTTATTGGAAAGGTTTTTTTCTTCTTATTATTATTAATATTGGACAAGATATCAGAGATTCAACTGCCTAAGTAAATTGTAACAATTTGCTCAATATGCAAAATTATCATGGTGTCATCTTCTCATCTTCTTTAATCACCCATATTATCTCACCATGTTTTGAAAAGTTTAATAGACAAGGACTTTCTAATAGATGTCATACTTATTTTCACTTGGCTCTCATTTAAGACACAGATTTAGTTTAATAATAGATTATCTCTCTTCTAGAAATGGAAGAAATGACACCAAAAAAGAGCTGAACAGAAGATTTCAAAAAGCAGCTCAAGAAGACAAAACCAATTATTGTAATGAAATTTTCAAAAACCTTGAGTTAGAAAACCAAAAGGGAAGAATATGCTTGGCATTTCTCAAGCTGAAAGAACTGAAGAAAAAAAATAAGCCTCAAGTTGCAATATTAAAAGATTCTGTGGGCAAAATACTGAATAATGCAGGAAACATCAAAAGAAGATGGAAGGGATACATGTTGTTGTTGTTGTTGTTATGTGCCATCGAGCCAAACCCGACTCATAGCGACCCATCCTTGGGTTTCCGAGGCAGTATCACTATGGAAGTAGGATTGCCCAACCTTCCTTCCGAGGAGTGGCTGGTGGGTTTGAACCGCCAGCCGTCTGGTTAGCAAGCAAGTGTCTTAGCCACTATGCTACCAGAGCTTCCAAAGGGATACATAGTCACTGTTAAAAAGAATTGGTCAATGTCCATTCATTTCAGAAGGTGGCATATGATCAAGAACCAATGGTAATGAAAGAAGAAGTCAAGTCTGCACTGAAAGAATTGGTGAAGAATAAGGCTCCAGGAACTGATGGAATACCCACTGAGATGTTTCACCAAATGGATGCTGTGCCGGCACTCCCTTGGCTATGGCAAGAGATTTGGAAGACAACCTGGCCAACTGACTGGACAAATCCATATGTGTACCCATTCCAAAGAAAGGTGATCCCACAGAATGTGGAAAATATTGAACAATATCATTAATATCACATGGAAGTAAAATCTTACTGAAGATAATTAAAAAATGGTTGCAGCAGTATATTGACAGAGAATTTCCAGAAATACAAGCTGGATTCAGAAGAAGCCATGGAATGAGGGATATCATTTCTGATATCAGATGGATCTTGGCTAAAAGCAAAGAATACCAGAAAAATGTTTACTTGTGTTTTATTGACTATGCAAAAGCATTTGATTGTGTGAATCATAACAAATTATGGTGAACATTGAGAAGAATGGGAATTCCAGAACACTTGATTGTACTCATGAGGAACATGTACATAGATCACAAAGCTGTCATTGCAAGAGAACAGAGGATACTGCATGGTTTAAAATCATGTAGGTGGTGTGTCAGGGTTGTATCTTTTCACCATACTTATTCAATCTGTATGCTGAGCAAATAATCCTAGAAGGTGGATTATATGAAGAAGAACATGGCATCAGGATTGGAGGAAGTCTCATTAACAACCTGTGATATGCGGATGACACACCTTTGCTTGCTGAAAGTGAGGATGACTTGAGGCACTTACTGATGAAGATTAAACACTACAGTCTGCAGTATGGATTATACCTCAATATAAAAACAAAAATCCACACAACTGGTCCAATAAATAGCTTCATGATGAATGGAAAAAAGATTGAAGTTGTCAAAGACTTCATATTACTTAGTTCTACAGACAACACCAATGGAGGCAGCAATCAAGACATCAGACAACATATTACATTTGGCAAATCTGCTGCAAATGACCTCTTTCAAGTGATGAAAAGCAATGACATCTCCTTGAAGACTAAGGTGTGCCTAACCTAAGCACTGATATTTTCAACTGTCTCTTATGCATGTGAGAGCTGGACATTGAATAAGGAAGACCGAAGAGGGGAGTTGATGTTAAATTCCTTGACATAAATCTGCTCCCAAATATGACTGTAAATTTGAATTTTTTTAATAATCCAATTTATGCATTTATTCATTCAAAAAAATTGAGATAATCTTTTCACTATCAGTCACTATAATACTTGCTAAGGTTATATTGTTGTTGTTGTTACGTGCCCTCAAGTCAGACCTGACTCATAGCGACCCCTCCTTGGGTTTCCGAGATAGTATCACTATAGAAGTAGATTGCACAACCTTCTTTCTGAGAAGTGACTGGTGGGTTTGAACTGCCAGCCTTCTGATTAGCAGTCAGGTGTCTTACACACTACACCACCAGAGCTCCTGAGGTTATAAGGTTATATTAGCGAACATAAAAACTGTGCAACTTCTGCCTTCCTAAAGCCTACTATCTACCAGGAGGAAGAAGAAAATTTAAGTAAAGATAAAATGCATCTAGAAATATAAATGGTCATCGGTTCTGTGAAGGAAAGGACATAGTACTATGAATGGGAAATACTTGTAATGGGAAAAATTTACATAGTAGGAAGGGAAATTTTCCCTGTGAAATTTGCATTCCATCATTTGTGGATGAGTAGGAGTGAGTTTGGTGAAGCACATGTGTTAGATTTACCATTGGTTAAATAATAATTGTTAAAAATATCTTTAGTTGTCAAGTTTGGTACAATATTAAGAAAATAATTTCTAAAATAGAAGATGTACAGTGTCTGAATTTTAATAATGAAATAATAAGTAGGCACAAAAGGTATGAGATTAAGAAAATACTGACTTGAGGATGGATTGAATGGGAAGGAAAAATGGAAAGGAAGAATATCTGTGTTATAAATGCTGTATAATACCTAATCAGTATAAATTTAAATAGGCTTGACAAAATTTTTTAAATAATTACTAGTAAGATAGAAATATGATGCAGAACATTAAAAATTTCAGGAATGTGAATATTTTAAACCCCAAAAGAGCAGAAGAAAATATAGGAAATAGGATGTCAATAGAGCCACCTCAAATAAGAACAAATACAGTAATCACTACAAATGAGTAATCACTATATTTGTGAAGGGGTTAATAGTCTTGTTAAAAGATAATCTATTTTTGTATCGTGCTTTCATTCATTTTTATGCTATGTTCACTTTTTACCCATGTGATAGGCAACCTCTAGGAAGACTCCCCAAATCCCTGTCTCCTGCTATTCATTTTTCTAATCTCCTCTCCTTGACTGTGAAGAGATTTACTAAGTGGTTTCTAACAAATTGAATATGGCACAACTGATACTATGTCACTTTTATTTGAAGCTTTATTTTGTTTGGAAAATGTATCTGTGTTCTGCTTCTCTACATAAATCTGTGATATGACAGTAGTCATTCAATTTAAAGCAGACACTTAACTGTCTACACAATCCACATTTCCCTCTTGCTAGCTAACAGCCCTACTGGCATAGTGCGTAAGGCATTTGACTGCTAACCAGAAGGCTGGCCCTTCAGACCCACCAGCCACTCCCCAGAAGGAAGATTGGGCAATCTACTTCCATAGAGATACTGCTTCGGAAACCTTAGGAGGGGTCGCTATGAGTTGGAAATGACTCCATGGCAGTGAGTGAGTGAGTGAGCTAACAAAATGGTGTTTATTTCCACACCCAGACAAGGAGTTATGACCCAGGGAGGGGTCGCTATGAGTCGGGGCTGACTCGACGGCACATAACAACAACAACAACAAAAGGAACTCTGGTGGTGCAGTGTCTAAGGCATTTGACTAATAACCAGAAGGTTGACAGCTCAAACCCACCAGCTGTTCCATGGAAGGAAGATGGGGCAATCTACTTCTGTAAAGTTCTACCACCTTGGAAACCCAAATGGAGTCACCATGAGGCAGAATCAACTCGATGGCAGTGGGTTTGGTTTTTTTTTTAAGTTGATTTTTAAGGTGCTCTCCTCATGCTGTGGTTAAAGCATTGGACTGATAACCAAAAGGTTGTAAGCTCCAACCCACTAGTGGATCCTCAGGAGAAAGACGACAAGGAAGTCTGCTTCCATAAAAAGTGACAGCCTTGGAAACCCAATGAGGTAGTTTTATTCAGTCCTATAAGGTCATTATGAGTTGCAATTGACTTAATGATAGTGGACTTTTTTAAGCCAAACTTTCACCTGTTTTCTTGCTCACATTTGAATTAACCATATAACCATATTCTGCCATAAGTTTGTAAAAGGGGGGCTGTCAGGAACAGTTTTTTGAAGGCTTTGTGTACCTGAGGGGAGGTGAAATGGAAGTAGTTGGTGATGTCCTTTCCTCTTGAGTTTAACAGTAGATGTTCAGAGCTACAGCAGTCATCTAATAGCCATGAGAGAAAGACAATGTCAGCCTTTTTACATCCAACAACTTTCTTTCAGATTCTCCTCCTGTGAAAGAATCAAGCCAGATTTTGCTGTCACTGAGAGCAAGATTCTCTTTAACTTATTGCCTCAAACATCCCTGCTTAGAATTATACACAGTTAGTAATGACACATTAAGATCCTGAATCTTTATAAAATACCACCAATAAGTATTGGGAGGAAGTCCTGCACCCTACTATGTGATATCCATTTGTCTATCTGAGTAACTTTTTCTAAAGATATCATGTGTTTGTTCCCCAATGGATTTAATGAAAACATTGCATAGAATTGATATTTCTGGCTCATTTATTTTCAAAGATTCCATCCATTAAATTCCTGCAGAACCTGTGGTTTTAACTCAAGCCAGAGTTCTTAAAATAACCATGATCTATCTCTTTTAAAATGCAGAGAGCTATTTTATGGGACCATAATCTATACATATTTCTAATTATATAGTAAATTTTATATATGTGATAATTTGTTATATTTATAGAAACTTAAAGTAGGGCTGAGAGCCAATGAAAACAACATATGTCTAGTTCAAAAAATCTATTATTACTTGCTTTTCCCTTTAGAAATGTTAAATGGGATGATTAAATGAAGGCGTTTCATGCCCATTAGTCTTAAGTGAATAGCTGATAACCAGTAAATATTTATGTTTATTTAAAAAATGCTTGCATTTCAGAATAAGTAAAATACAGTTAGTTTTGAAAATTACAGTTATAGGTATCAAGTTTAGAATTTTGATTGATGGATAGGTTATTTTATTTTCTAAGTAAATTTGATTCTATGTCACAACTGCCTGTTTTTATTACATCTGTGTGAGGCAGCATGATTTAGTGTAAACAAACCTAATATTGAATGAGAAAGATTTGAGTTTACTTTTTGACTCTGGCATATATTATGTTTGATCTTATTCCTGAGTATAAATCTCTAATAACTTGTAGGAACATTATTGTGATCACTAATATTAGTCTCTAAAGATATCTAGATCTTCTTCTTTCTGGACACATAGTGTCATTGCACTTCCTTGGGTGAGTCCAGGTGACAACTCTGAAGAGCAAGTTGAGAACAGATGTACTGTCTCTCCTATTTGGGCTAGAGAATTTAATTTCTGGAATGAGCTCAGCTAATACTGTCTTCTTCTGTGACAATGAAATGTAATGTTTCACATAATAGTTTCTCCACATGTACCAATGAGAAAAGAATACAGAGAAAAACCCAAACAACCCTCGATAGACAAGAAGAATGAGCAAAATATCAGCAAACAATACACTTTTCTTTCTTAAGCTTCTAATCTTCAGTGATTTTATGACACCATAACTTAGGAGAATCTTGTTGTTATTGTTGAACTACTGCTAGTACCAAAAAACAAAAATAAACAAAAAAACTTAGAGAAGATCCAGATACTTGATTTTGCTTAGTAAATAATACTATTGAAATGATATGGAATATATATTGAAATTATTCTGGTAAATGAGTTCTAGAGTAAGATGATTAATTTTTGATGACCACTGCAGTAGTTTTCTTCTTCAGGTTATAAGGTAAAGTGGATGGAAAAGATATAATTGAGAACAACAACAACAACAACAACAACAAACAGTTGCCACTGAGTCAATTCTGACTCATAGTAAAGCATATATATCAGAGTAAAACTGTGTTCCATAGAGCTTTCAATGGTTGATTTTTCAATAGAAAAATAGAAATTCCAAGGCATCTCTGGGTGGATACAAACCTCCAATCTTTCATTCAGCAACTAAAAGCATTCATTAACCTTTTCCACCACCCAGGGATTGCAATTGAGAAAAAGAAAAAAGGAAGAAAGAGATGAACTTTGTCTTACTTATATGATAAAGATGTATAGGACTTTCATTTTATACATCACTGGTCAATTGATCTTTGACAAGGGAGGTAAATCAAATCTATGGGGAGAAAATAGTGTCTTAAACGGTGCTGCAACAACTGGATCTTAATATAAAAATGAATGAAGTTGGACTCATACTTCATAGTATATATGAATATTAACTCTATGTTCACCAATGGCCTAAATATAAGAACCAAAATTATAAAACTCATAGATCAAAACCCATAAGGAAGCACCTTAGAAGACAGGCTTTATGATCTGTTTAAAAACCCTATAGAGCAGTTCTAGTCTGCACACAGGGTGTCACCATGAGTTGGAATCAACTCAATGACAGCTAAGAAAAACAAAAATTAGTTAAGGGTTTAATATCCAGACTATATGGGACTTCTATGGAGCTCTGGTTAAAGCATTGGGCTACTAACCAAAAGGTAGGCAGTTTGAACCTACCACTCACTATAGGAGAGGGAGATAAAACAACCTACTTTTGTAAAGATTTACAGCCTTGCAAATGCGATGAGTGTTGCTATGAGTTGTAATCAACCCAATGGCAGTGGGTTTTGTTTTGCTTATAGGACTCCTACAACTCAACAAAAGAAAGACAAACTACCAATTGAAAAATGGGCAAAATACTTTAATAGACTTTTCACCAAAGGACAAAAAAAAAAAAAAAAAAAAACATGAAAAGATGCTCAATGTTATTAGTCTTTGCTGTGTACCTATGAGTTGTATGAGTTGGTTGTGACTCAAAATAGAAGTGCCTCATAGGGTTTCCTAGGTTGTAACCTTCATGGGCAAAGATTGCCAGGTCTTTTCTTCCTTTGAGTGGCTAGTAGGATCAAACTTCAGAAGTATAGTATACCAGCAGACATCTTAACCATTGTATCATCAAAGCTCCATTATCATTCACTACAAAAATACAACTTAGAATCACAATGACATATTTTGTGGTTCCTGAAATGGTTAAACATAGAATTCTCATGTTTCTGTTGTAGTTAGGTGCTGTCAAGTCAGCTCCGACCCATAGGAACACAACGTACAACACAACAAAACACTGTCTGTTTGTGCACCATCCTCGCAATACTACCTATGTTTGAGCCCATCCTTGCAGCCATTGTATCGATCTGCCTTGTTGAGGGTCTTCCCCTTTTTCACTGACCTTCCCCTTTACTAAGGATGATTTCTTTCTCCAGGGAATGGTCCCTTCTGACAACATGACCAAAGTAGGTGAGATGAATTCTGGCCATTCTTTCTTTCAAGGAGCATTCTGGCTGTACTTCTTCCAGGACAAATTTGTTCATTCTTCTGGCAGTCCATGGTATTTTCAGTATTCTTCTCCAACACCATAATTCAAAGATACCAACTTTCCTACGGTCTTCCTTATTCATTGCCCAGCTTTCACATGCATATGAGGCAGTTGATTATACCATGGCCTGAGTTAGGCACAGCTTAGTCTTCAAAGTGACATCTTTGCTCTTCAACACATTAAAGAGGTCTTTTGCAACTGATTTGCCCAGTGCAGTATGGCATCTCTTTCTGAAAGATGCATTTATTATTAGTATTCAAGATAATTCTTCTATTTTAATTTCTTGAGTTGTTACTATTGCTCATTATTTTTTCTCTGTTTGATTTCTAACCAGAAAGTCAGTGGTTCAAACTCACCAGCTGTTCCATAGAAGGAAGATGGGGTCTTCTACTTCCATAAAGATTTCCAACCACAAAAACCCAATGGTGGTCACTGTGAGTTGGAATCTGCTTGATGGTAGTGAGAAATAATATTTCTTCAAAAAATCTATTTTTTTAAATTGTTCCAAGGTATATATTGAGTAGATTCATATTCAGTTATCTTAATATCATCTCACTTTCTTCTCTGCCCTGGCTGGCACCTTAAAACCAGTTCAAATAATCACCTAGAAAAGAGTGACATGTATCAGTTTTGGGTGCAGGTTATTTTTGACCCCCACTTCCAAATGTTCCTCAGGTTTAGTGGAATTTAAAGAATAATTTGTGTCTTTTCCATCAGTCATTGATAGTGCTTGTTTCCAATAGGTGACATCAGAATATTTTTTATGGGATTATTGGTTAAAGAGGGAGCTCTGGTGGCATAGTGCCCAAGGCATTTGACTGCTAACCAGAAGGCTGGAGATGCAAATGCACCAGCCATTCCTCAGAAGGAAGATTGAGCAATCTACTTCTCTACAGATACTGCCTCAGAAACCCAAGGAAGTGTCACTCTAAGTAGGAATCTACTGGAAGGCAGTGAGATTTTTTTTTTTTTTTTCTTTTTTAATAGAATAAAGATAGGGAAAAAAAAGCTTCGTGTACTTTCAGGTAATGTCAGTGGAATCAGTAAGAACTAGTTCTATTTTGATTTCATGTATATCATTTTGTTAAACCACCTGAACTGTAATTAACTTTATAGAACTCCTCTCGAGTTTCAGCCATGCTGTGGTGTGTTTGCACTTTACACTGGACAAAGTCTAAATTCTCTTTTCTATAACGTGTAGGGATTTTTCAGTTATTAATAATATTGGCATCCTTATCTTTTATATTTTATTATGCCACAAATAATTCTCTCAAATTCTCCATTACTTCATATGTTTTAGTGTATTTCTTGATTTACCTTAATATTTGATATGCTTAATGTCAGAATTACATACTGATAAACTTTCATGCATACATCATTCTCCATTTGCAGACTTTGTTCCATTGTTGTCATTCCAAATATCAACAGTAGGAAAAATCGATTTATTGTAATACATGTATATAATGGATAATAGTCTTTGTTGAACAATAAGTAAAATTAGCTTCAGTGGTAACAATTTATTTGAAGGTGAAAATGCCTAGAAGGAAGCACAAAGGAGCTTCTCAATTAATGTTAATTCATATTTTGGGGGGCTAGATAGTGGTTACATTAGGATGTTTACTTTGTAGATAATTCATTGAGCTCTAAAAGCATACTCATTTGATACTTGTATGTTTGTTGTGTGGTAATTAAAGTAAAATAACTTTTAGGAAAATTGAGAACAGCATTAGTTAACTGCTACTCTGATGCCTTCTCTATGGGTTATCCCTTGCCAGTTTTATATTCAATTGTGAAATCATCAATGAGGTTGGAATAGAGATTTCTCCTAGTCAGTCTTCAAAATCTATTTCATTTTGAGAAAATTGGAAATAAATTTTTTCAGTATGAACACACTTTCTCCTTTTCAGTTTCATTGTCTTTAAACTTACTAAAGATATGGCCTAGAATTTTCCATTAGATAATTTGTCTCAATAATTTAAATGTTTCACCAATTTACTCCCCCCCTTAGGAGAAAATTTAAAAAAATATATATATTTTCATAGTTTTACTACTTTTCACCACCCTGTTGCCCTTATCATTGCTCTAGCTATCTTTCTGTTTCACCATATTATTGTAATATGATGTAATATTCCACCAATCCCTATGAACTCCAGTGCTTCATTTATTCTTTTCTCAATTCAATAGCCACAGTGATGTGATAAAATGTAATTTGAGTCTTATTATCCACCCTATATAATTCCCCTATTTAAATCATATTTTAAAAGTTGTGTTTATGTTCTGGATCTCAAATATTGCTCCCCTCTCCCAGCTCACTGCTATCAGCCACACCCCTTACTATTTGAACATTTGGACTTTATTCTGCCAGAATTCTTTTCCCCAGATAATTGGTCAGATTCTTCATAACATTCATATATGTATTAAGATTTCATGACAATTTTTCTTGATTTATTTTTCACTTTAATATTATAACTTTCTGATACATTCTATTTCTCTTCCATTTTTAACCAACTACAGCAGGAATTTCCTCTCTGTTTTGTTCACTACTATTTCCAGAACTTAATATATTAATTCCTCAATAAATATTTGTTGCAGAATGAATGAAATATGTCAAGTGATGGTATTTTCAACTGAAAACTCATTTCTGCTTAGATGTGTAGCAAAAAGTAATGTTAAAAAAAAAAACATGGTAGAAATAAAAAAAAATGATAGATGTAAATAATTTAAAATAAATTTTCTTTACCTTTTAATGAATTCATCCTTATAATATTAAAACCTTTATGGCAAATGTTACCAAAAATCTGTCATTTATGCACTAAGATAAAAATTATTTATTTGTACAATATAAAAACAGAGGTTAGAGGAAGAGTTTTATGGAAATGCATTTAAATTATTTTTAAGTAGTTCGTAGAGTCAAAGTGTAATGATTGTATTCAATTCTCATAACAGTTAAGAAAATATGCCATGCTCTATACAGGTAGTCATATGACCATATCTTATTAGACTTCTTTTCACTCTAGAGCATTTTATTTCTATCCCACCACTATGCCATAGTGAAGACAATAAGCTTTTTTGTTAGGACAGGCATATCAACATCATTACTGGTGAAACAAGAAAACAAAGTGATACCATGTTTCTCTAAAGAATTACTAGTTGTTAGGAGGAGGATTCCAAGATGGCTGAACAGGCAGAAAGACTGCATAGACCCACTTCAACAAAGAAAAGGGGAACCAATTAACACAGACACAGAAGACAATCCTGGAACCTGAGCCTTGAAGGGAAGGATGTGGAAGTGGAGCAAATCCCAAATAGCAGAAGAATTTGCATGAAAATACCAGAAAAGGAGACATATGGAGCTGTGGTCTGGCAGTGATCCTGAGTGATCCTGATGGCACAGACAGCTTGGAGATACCCAGGTGGTGGTAGGACCTAAGAATTAACCTAAAAATCAGTCCTGCTAGCCAGGGATTGCACGGACGACTGCTCTGATGGTTGTGGAATAAAAGAGGAAGCAGAGGTGAAGAGGACGATGGGCTGAGCTGAAACTTTTGCCTGTCCAGAGGGGGCCGCCATTTTGAATGTTCACAAGCAGCTTGATCATTTTGGATATTTAAAGCAACAGTGCTTTCTCAGATTCCAGGGCTTAAGAACAGGTTCTGCTTGCCAGTAACCCCAAGGACAGTCCAGACCAGCATGACTGAAAAGGTCATAGTTTACAGCTTTTTTCCTTTTCCCTGTTGCTGGATCTTTTTTTTTTTTAATTTAAACTTTTGTTTTTTTTTTCCCTGTTTTCTCAAGATTAACCCCATTCCTTGTATTTCTTTTTGCATTTATCCCATTTTTTTCTTCATTATTCTCCTTCTCTACCTTTTTTTTTTTTTTTTCTCTTAGTGCTCTATCCCTAGATATTACAGGTTTTCTTCTTCTTTTTTTTGCTTTTTTCTTTTTTTGGTTACTGTTACTGTGTGATGACATGGTGTGTTTTTTGTATATGTGCTTTTAGTTTTTTGATGATTCTTCAATTGTAATTTTTGTCTAACTGAGTGGCAGAGAGCAACAGTCCCCATAAGATACAACTACACCCACACCTCCTGCAACTTCACTTACTGAGCAAGAGCCACCACCTCCTTCTCCACCAAAGGAGAAAAAAACCACGAAGAAGAGCCTGAATCACCCTTGGTTCTCTTCACAAATAGTTAAAAGGGAACTAATTAAAATAGCACAATGTCTTGGGGACAACAGATCATCACAGTCCACACAAAGAAGTAAGATAAAGTGGTAGAAACAAGGGAACAGGATACAGACCCAGAACACATCCCTGAAGAAGAAGCAGCACTGGAACTCTCTGTTAAGGAATTCAAAAGAATTATCTTTAGGTATATCTTCAAAGAATTGAGAGACAGACCAAAGAAAACACAGGAAAAAAAAAAAAAAAAAAAAAACCTAGAAGAATTTGGAAGAAAATACAAGAACAAAATGACAAAATAAATGAAAAATTAGAAGTGATCCTAAATCTACAGATAGAAATCCAGAAGATTAATACTAAATTGTCAGAAATAACACATTGGAAGGGCAAAGGAGTAGAATTGATGCAATGGAAGACAGAATTAATGAGATGGAAGACAAATACTTGAATACGTCTTTGGAAAGGGATCAATGAGAAAAAAAATCAAAACAAAATGATGAAATCCTAAGGTTCATGTGGGATACCATCAAAAGGAATAACTTATATGTCATTGGAATTCCAAAACAGAAAGAGAAAAATAAAACCACTGAGAAAATTGTTCAAGATTTGCTGGATAAGAACTTCCCTGAAATGATGAAAGATGAGAATATATCCATTGAGGAAGTCCAACGAACCCCAAACAGAATAGACCCCAAAAGAAAATCACCAAGACACATCATCATCAAACTCATCAAAACCAAAGACAAAGACAGAATCCTGAAAGCAGCACAGGAAAAACAAAAAGTTACTTACAAAGTTCAGCCAGTAAGAATAAGCTCTGATTTCTCAGCAGAAACTATGCAAGCAAGAAGGCAATGGGATGGTTTATATAAAACCTTGAAAGAGAAAAATAATTCAACCAAGAATTATGTACCCAGCAAAACTATCCTTCAAATATGATGGTGAAATTAGGAGATTTCGAGATAAGCAGAAACTAAGGGATTTGTTAAAACCAGGCCAACCTTACAAGACATCCTAAAGGGAGTCCTTTGAACAGAGAACCAAAAATAGCAAATAAAAACTAACCATTAATACACAAGATGACATAACCCAGAAACCACAGCTATGGACATATCCAAAGTAAAAGGAGCTTACAAGATTGTATCAGGGAACCAGAGACAGCAATTGGCAAGTGAGGACAACTATAAACAAAAAGAGGGAAAAGACTCTGTGGTTACAGAACTTCTAAATGATGAGGAAGTTAAGAGAGTTGCAAGATAGAATGGATGGACTTTTCCTAACTTGGGGAGAAAATTATAAACTATAGGGTAACCTCAAAGAAAAATGATAAACCTTCTTATAACAATAAAAAAGAGGACAAACACAAATACTCAGCAAATAATAAAACAGCAGCAACAAAGGAAATGCCAACAGCATTCATAAACATAATGAGCACAGCACAGAAAATAATATGGAACAAAGAAACTAGGGACAGGGGAGTTCCGGCAAGATGGCGGACTAGGCAGAAGGATTGCACAGACCCTCTTCAACAAAGAAAAGGGAAACCAATTAACACAGACACAGAAGATAAT
>NW_006921773.1:3256096-3267966 GCF_000298275.1 Orycteropus afer afer | reverse complement strand
ACCAGAAGAAAGGAAATAATCAAGATTTGAGCAGAAATCAATGAAACAGAAAATAGAAGGGCTATAGAAAAAATCAATAAGACCAGAAGTTGGTTTTTTGAAAAGATCAATAAAATTGGCAAACTACAGGCAAATTTAAAGGAAAAGAGGGAAAGAATAAAAATAACACGCATGAGAAATGAAATGAGTGACATCACAACAGAACCAACTGAAATAAAAAGGATAATATCGGGATGCTATGAGAACTGTACTCCTACAAATTTGAAAATCTGGAAGAAATGGACGGATTTCTAGAAAAAAACCCTTAGCTAAACTAACACAGACTGATGTGGAAAAGTGAACAGGTCCATCACAAAAGAAGAAATTGAACAGGTCATCAAAAACTTACCAACTAAAAAAAATCCTGGCCCCAATGGTTTCACCAGAGAATTCTACAATGTATCCAGAGAAGAACTGATACCAATCCTACTGAATCCATTCCAAAATATAGAAAAGGATGGAATCCTCCCTAACTCATTTTGTGAAGCAAGCATAACCTTGATACCAAAACCAGGAAAAACATCACTCTAAAGGAAAACTACAGATCAATATCCCTCATGAATATAGATGCAAAAATCTTCAACAAAATCCTAGCCAATAGACTCCAACAACATAACAAGAAAATTATTCATTATGACCAAGTGGAGTTCATTATCAGGTATGGAAGGATGGTTCAACATTAGAAAAGCAATCAACGTCATCCACCACGTAAGTAAAACAAAGGAGAAGAACCACATGATCATATCAATTGATGGAAAAACAAAATCCATGGCCATTTAGCCAATTCTGACTCATAGCAACCTTTTTTTTTAGGAGCTCTGGTGGCATAGTGGTTAACATATTTGACCGCTAACCCACAGGTGGTGTTGCGACCCCACCAGCTACTCCATGGGAGAAAGATGAGGCATCCTACTTCTATAAAAATTTACAACTTTAGAAACTCTTTTGCTTTCACTCTGTCCTAAAAGGGTTACTATGAGTCAGATGAGTCCCATAGCAGGCAGAGTTTAATTTATTTATAGAGGACTACAGAACTCCTCGAAAGGAAGATGGGACAATCTACTTCTGTAGTGATACTGCCTCAAAAACCCAAGGAGGGGTTGCTATGAGTCAGGTCCTACTCGACGGCACATAACAACAACAACAACAACAACAACACAGAAGTGATAGCTAATCTGGTTAGCTTGTGACAAAAGAAAAATGCTCAAAAAATGGAGAAATACACAGGTCTTACTCACTTTTTAATCTTCATTTTAGTTCTTAAAAACAGAAGTTTAAATTTTAGCAAATGCCAGGAGTAAAGTGCTGTTAGAGAAAATAATTCTTTTCACTCAAAATATTTAAAATGTGACTAGAGTAAAATGGGAACTCTGCTAGCATAGTGGGTAAGACACTTGCCTGCTAACCAGACGGCTGGTGGTTCAAACCCACCAGCCACTCGTCGGAAGGAAGGTTGGGCAATCCTACTTCCGTAGTGATACTGCCTCGGAAACCCAAGGAGGGGTTGCTATGAGTCGGGTTTGACTCGACGGCACATAACAACAACAACAACAGAGTAAAATGTGCTCCTCTATTAAAAGTGCATGGTGTACTCAAAATTACAAATGAATTGTGTTTCAAAATTAAAAAAAAAAAAAAAATTACCAGTTGCTAAAAGGCTGCAAAAATAAATGTTGGTTCATATATTCAAAATTTTGATGAATGGTGTGGTAGTTAAAGTTGTATGTAAAATTGGCTGGGCCTGGTGGAGTGGCTGGGCAGCTGGTGGTAGTTATTCTCCATGATGAGATTGGCAGTCAGCTCCATGGTGGGATCCACCACAAATAGCTGAGTAGCTGCTTTAGGGAAGTAGTCTGCTTCCCATTTATAAGAAGCAGATTTGGGAATGGTCTCTAGCTTATGGCACGCTTGAACCATGCATGCAGCTGTGCTGTTGTTGAGCAGCCTGCCACGCTCTGCTGAACTTGGGACTTTTAATGGACTTGAGTTAATGGCCTGCCATGTGGTTTGGTAATATCAGGGCTGTGCCTTTTTACTTGTCAACCTTGGGCTTGTCAGTCTCAGAACCCAGTAGCTGTCTGAGTGAAGAACAGCCTCTAGTTTCAGTGGGCTTGGAGTAGGAGGCAGAACTGAAGCCCAAGGTTGAGGGGCTTTCACCCAGCCCGCAGAGTCTGGCACTTTGAACTTGGACTTAAAGCCTCCAAATTTTAAGAATAAACTCCTGTTTGTTCAAGCCTCCCACTTATGGCATATTCCTTTCAGAGCAGCACTAGTTAACCAAAAGAAATGGGAAAGGAGATAATGAATAAAATGGAGAAGAATAAGCTTACATAACAAGAACAAAACAAATAATAACTGGAAATGTAGATAGATTATGCACAGTATTAAACTAAACTCACTGCCATAGAGACAGTGCAAATCATAGTGACCTTCACTGAGTTCTCAACACTGTGAAGATGGAAGCAGACTGCCTCATTTTTCTTCTGTGGAGCAGCTGGTGAGTTCAAATCACTTAACTTTTGGTTATCAGCCAAATGTCTTAACCACTAAACTACCAGCAAAACCAAAAAAAAAAAAAAAAAGCCCAAACTCACTCACTGCCATCCAGTCAATCCCAGCAATTGCCCAAACTTCCTTCTGAGGAGTGGCTGGTGGATTTGAACCACCAGCTTTCTGATTTAGTAGTTAGCTTCTATTTCTAGGTGTGCAAAGTAGCAAAATTATATTTTCAGTATACTCACTGGAATCAAGGTATTCCATATGTGCTCTCTTTCACTGAATTTTCAGGTGTCTTCTTATGGCATGTTTGTTTGTTTGTTGTTTGCCGTCGAGTCAGCCCCGACTCATAGCGACCCCTTCTTGGGTTTCCGAGGCAGTATCACTATGTAAGTAGGATTGCCCAACCTTCCTTCCGAGCAGTGGCTGGTAGGTTTGAACCGCCAGCCTTCTGGTGAGCAGCCAAGTGCCTTAGGCATTATGCTACCAGAGCTCCTTATTATGGCATAGAGATGGTTAAAAAATATTTTATATCACTGATTCCATTTCAATAACAGTTTGTTAGCCTCTCTCTCAGCTTGATAAATGCAGAGTGTGCTTTTCCTTTTTGATTTTCTAACTCCAGGTCTTTTCACATTTCATTATAATAGTTAACATTGTCTTCTTGAACTTTTCTTTGTAATCTTCTGTTCAGCTCTTTTATCTTTCCATTTTTTTTTTTTTTTTTTCCATTTGCTTTAGCTACTCTTGGCTGAAAGACAAGTTTCAGAGTCTCTTCTGACATCCAGAAGACCACTTCCTGGAGAAGAGTATCATGGTTGGTAAAGTGGAGGGTCAACAAAAAAAGGGGAAGGCCCTCAACAAGATGGACTAACATCATGGCTGCAATGATGGGGCCAGATATATCAGGGATCATGGACCTAGCACAGGACAGGGCAGTGTTTCATTCAGCTGTACGTAGAGAGGTTATGAGTTGGAGACAACTCCAGGGTACCTAACAACAACAACTACAGCCCTTCTCCCTGTGGGGGACTTTAGGAACTCTGGTGGCAGTATATAGTATGCCTATACCTCAATATACTGAGCTTCTGTATATTTTTCCTTAAAAAAGTCCTTTTATGCATCTGTTAATCTAGTGATGGAGGCAATTGAGAATAATTAAGTCAGAAAAATTAGTATATGATTTATTTTCTCATCTTAATTATATTTTAAATATGCAAGGTACTTAATAAAATAGATTAATGTTGTCAAGATACATTTCAGCTTTAATCGGATTGGACTCCTCAACCATTGTTTCTCTCCCTCAGCCTTCATCCTTCTAAAGAGGATCTCTTCAGCATTGGCAAGGATCAGAAGGAAAAATCTATGTGGTAGGCTTCCATCAGTGCTAGACACACAACTATATAAACAAAAGGACAAAACTAACCTCCTGAAAACCAATGGAAGCATTTGCACCTTCTCCCAGCACACACTGCTCTGCATTCCATTATACTCTCTGATAGGAAACAGAAGACACAACTGGCAAGTGCTTCACTAGAGACCCTCTTGAACTTGCAAAGTCAATGCATCTCCTTCACCTTTTTACAAGAAATGTTGAACATTGTGTAAATCTTCTTAAACCTTATCCCAGGGTTTTCCTTATTTTGGGACTGCAAAATGTCTAAATTGTACAGTTGGTTAAGTAATCATCACCTCTCACTCTCTAATCATCTTTCTGTCAGAGAAATGGTCTTACTGATAGTTATTTTTAGATATAATATTTTTCATTCTACTTACATTTATCCGGGGCTTGGAGGTTGCTTTTTAGTTGGATGTGGCTCTATATTAAGGCCATGCCCCAAAGTAGGCACAGGGATGGGGGCTATGTTTTGCTTGGGGGTGGTTCGTTATTAAGGCCAGGGCCTGGGATAGGTGGGCCCAGGGCTTGGAGGCTGTTTTTCACTCGAGGGTGTCTCTATATTAAGGCTGGAACTTGAAATAGGTGGGGCCAGGGTTGGGGGCTGATTTCCACTTGGAATGGCTCTTTCCTAACCAAGACCTGAAATAGGCAGGCCCGAAGCATGGAGGCTGCTTTTCACTTGGGGGTGTTTCTATATTAAGGCCAGTGCCTGAGGTGGATGGACACAGGGCTTGGGGCCTGGTTTTCTCTTGGAGGTGGCTTTTTATTAAGGCCATGACCTATGTGATAGGTGGGCCCAGTCTTGGAGGTGGCTCTATTTTAAGGCCAGGGCCCAAAGGCCAGCCTGGGGTGGGAGGCAGCTTTTTGCTTGGAGATGGCTCTTTATTAAGGCCAGGACCTAAGGTAGGCAAGCTGGAGCTGGATGACTGCTTTTCACTTGTGGGCAGCTCTATTTTAAGTCCCTTTTCTGAGGTTGGCAGGTGCAGAGGGGTTGGGAACAACTAAGGGAGATGAACTTGTCTGTCAGTTTGTCATCTTGTGGTGGCTTACACGATGCTGTGAGTCTGGAGGCTATGCCACTGTGTTGCAAAATGCCAGCAGGGTTACCCATGGTGGACAGGTTTCAGCAGAGTTTCTGGGCTAAGAGACTTGGAAGAAGAAAGAGGTCATCCACTTCTCAAAGAATTGGCCAGTGAAAACCTTATGAAAAGAAGTGAAACATTGTCTGATATATTACTGGAAAACTTTATTAATAGCCCTGAAACATTATCTGATATAGTGCTGAAGATAAGCCCATTAAGTTGGAAGGCACTCAAAATTTCACTCCTCAGTAAAGAACATCTTAATGACAGGGATAGAGTAAAGCTTTTGGGACCTGCATTGGCTAATGTGGCATGACTCAAAATGAGTAGAAAAAGATGCAAACATCCATTAATAATTGGAACATGGAATGTACAAAGTGTGAATCTAGGAAAATGCAAGCTGGATTCAAAAGAGGACATGGGATGAGGGATATCATTGTTGATGCCAGATGTACACTAGCTGAAAGCAAAGAATACCAGAAAAATAATTACTTATGTTTTATTGACTGTGCCAAAAAAAATTGTTTTGATCCATTGTGTGGATCATAACAAATTGTGGATAACATTGAGAAGAATGGGAATTCCAGACCACTTGATTGTACTCATGAGGAACCTGTACATAGATCAAGTGGCTGTTGTTTGAAAAGAACAAGGGGATATTGCATGGTTTAAAATCAAGAAGGCAGTGTGTCAGCATTGTATCCTTTCACCATACTTATTCAATGTGTATGCTGAACAAATAATCAGAGAATATGGATTATATGAAGAAGAATGTGGCAACAGGATTGGAGGAAGACTCTAACAATCTGCAGTTTGCAGATGACACAACTTTGCTGAAAGTGACAATGACTTAAAGCACTTACTGATGACGATTAAAGATTATAGGCTGTGGTATGGATTTCACCTCAATAAAAGAAAACAAAAATCCTCACAACTGGATGAATAAATAGTTTCACAGAGGAAGGAGAAAAGATTGAAGTTGTCAAGGGTTACATATTACTTGGTTCTACAATCAACACCAATGGAAGCAGCAGCATGACATCAGATGATGTGTTGCATTGGGCAGATCTGCTTCAAAAGACTTATTTCACATACAGAAGAGCAAAGATGTCTCCTTGAAGACAAAGGTGTGCCTAACCCAAACCATGGTATTTTCAATTGCCTCTTGTGCATGTGAGAACTGGACAATGGATAAGGAAGACCAAAGACTAGTCAATGCTTTTGAGTTGTGGTGTTGGAAAAGAATCCTAAGAGTGCCATGGTTGATAAAAGAGCTAATATATCTACCCTGGAAGAAATGCAGCTTGAATGCTCCTTGGAAGAGAGAATGGACAGACTTTGTCTCACCAACTTTGTTACTGTTGTCAGAAGGAACCATTCCTTGGAGTAGGATATCATGCTTGGTAAAGTGGAGGGTCAACTAAGAAGGGGAAGGCCCTCAATGAGATAGATAGACATAGTAGCTGAAATGATGGGCTCAGATATAGCAAGGATCATGAGGCTGGCACAAGACAGGACAGTGTTTTGTTCTGCTGTGCATAGGGTTGCTATGATCAGAGACGACTTGATGGCATCTAACAAAAACAACTTACATTTATAAAATTCTATGTTTATTACTCAATCTAGTATATTCTAATACTCGTGATTAATATGGTCCATCATTGTTTAGCCAGGAATTTGTAAATGGAGGCTTTCAGCAAACTCGTATCTTTCTTCAAATTGTTCTTATATTGTAATTCGTTTATATCAAGATATTTCCATGACCCTGTGCTCTTTGTTAAGAGTCTACCATGTGTCTTCAAGGGAATTACTGTGCTTTAATTTGTTACCAGACATTAAGTAACTGGTGATAAGATATAATTTTTCTCTAACCTTCCAAATGTAAAATCAAATATAGTGATAAAATCATAGTGGCTTAAGATCCAATTTTAATTATAGTTTTATAAAGGAGCTATTTAAATAGACACCTAAAAGTCATTTTCTCCTATATTAATTCACTGAATTACAACAACAAAAAAAAGCTTTCTTAGCACCAAAAGCTATCTCCCACAAACCACTAATGAAAGAGTAATAAACAATTTTGAACATACAGAGAATTGTATTTTAAAGAGTCATTTCAAAATAAAAACACTAAACCTGATGTAAAGCTTTCTTTATTATTTAAAAACTATTTTCAAAAATTTTATTATTTAATCTCTCTCAAGCAATGCAGGAAAAGTTAATGCACTTTTATTATTTTGCCTTGACAATTATTTTTCACTGAAACTGTAAAATTCTGTAGTAGCTTATCAACACCTACCTTCTTCTTTTAGGAAAATGCATTTGTGTGATTCTTCAGTGTAATTATTGTGGTTCATAAAAATTGTGTTATTATGTTGGCTTAGTATAATATGCTTTTTACATAAAAATAACTTATAGTTATTCTCTCTAGTGTTGGTAATTATAACCCAAGTCCATTGCAGTAATAAACTTGGAATGAGTACTTGATGGACCACTTTATTTTATTCTAACTACCTTTTTTCTATTACAACTATTTATTATGTCTTCATAAATGTGATACACAGCAATAGTAAAGTGCAAAGACACTGACATATCTAACTCTTTTCCTGAGGTATTTGTTGTTGTTATTGTTAGGAAAAGACCTCAATTTACTATTTATTTGGAAAATTGGAAAGCATTACAAAGCCACATTCTTCCAGCTGTTATCACCATGAAAAAAGCTGTGTGAACTCTTGTGATTGAACAGCAACACCACTCCCCCTGAGACATGACCTTATTGCCTATGATGACTCCACTCCTGGCTTCACTGCAATAAGGAGTGGAGAGACATTAGAATTGAACCCAAGTGATCATTTGACTATGTGGAAATATACCTACTGATGTTTATTACTGGGACTGAAAAAATCTAGTCTTTCTTTCCTATACTGCCCATAAGGAACTCTGGTGGTATATTGTTGTTATTCTTGTTAGGTCTGATGAGTCATCTCCGACTCATAGTGACCCCATGCACAGCAGAACAAAGCACTGCCTGTTTTTATGCCAACTCCACGATCCTTAATGTACTTGAGCCCATCGCTGCAGCCAATGTGTCAATCCATCTCACTGAGAGCCCTCCCTTCTTTCATGAACCTTCCACTTTACCAAGCATGACATCATTCTCCAGGGAATGGCCACTTCTGATAACATGATCAAAGTAGGTGAGATGAAATCTGGTCATTTTTGTTTTCAAGGAGCATTCCAGTTGCACTTCCTCCAGGACAGATTTGTTAGTTCTTTTAGCAGTCCATGGTACTTTCAGCATTCTCCTCCAACACCACAAATCAAAAGCATCAATTTTTCTCCAGTCTACCTTATTCATTGTGCAGCTCTCACATGCACATGAGGCTATTGAAAATACTATGGTTTGTGTCAAGTACACCTTACTCCTCAAGGAGACATCTTGCTCCTCAGCACTTGAAAGAGGTCCTTTGCCACTGACTTGCCCAGTGCTATATGTCATCCGATGTCCTGACTGCTGCTTCCATTGGTGTAGGTAGATTGTAGAACCAAGCAATGTGAAGTCAACAACTTCAATTTTTCCTCCATTTATCATCATGCTGCTTATCCAGTTGTGAGGTTTTTTGTTTTCTTTACATTGAGTTGTAATCCATACTGCAGTCTGTATTCTTCAATATTCATCAGTAAGTGCTTCAAGTTACCTTCACTTTCAGCAAGCAAAGTTATTTCATCTGCATATCTAAGGTTGTTAATGATTTTTCCTCCAATCTTGATGCCACATTCTTCTTCATATAATCCAACTTCCTGGATTATTTGCCCAGCATGTAGATTGAATAAGTATGGTGAAAGAATACAACCTTGACGCACTCCCTTCTTGACTTTAAACCATGCAGTCTCCCCTCGTTCTATTCAAATGACAGCCCGCTGGTCTACGTACAAGTTCCTCATGAGTACAATTAAGTGTTCATAAATTCCCATTCTTCTCAAAGTTATCTACAATTTGTTATGATCTACACAATCAAATGCTTTTGCATAGTCAATAAAACATTAGTAAACATCTTTCTGGTATTCTTTGTTTTGAGCCATGATCCACCTGACTTCAGCAATGGCATCCTTTGTTCCACGTCCTCTTCTGAATCCAGCTTGCACCTCTGGAAGTTCTCTGTCGATATATTGCTGCAATCGTTTTTGAATTATCTTCAGTAAGATTTTACTTGCATAAGATATTGGTTGATAATTTCCAAATTCTGTGGGATAATCTTTCTTTGGAATGAGTACAAATAGGGATCTCTTCCAGTCGGTTGGCCAGGTAGCTGTCTTCCAAATTGGCATAACCAAGTGAGTGCTTCCAGAGCAGCATCCGTTTGTTGAAACATCTCAGTGGGTGTCCGGTCAATTCCTGGAACCTTGTATTTTGCCGATTCCTTCAGTACAGCTTCAACTTCTTCCTTCAATACCATTGGTTCTTGAACATATCCCACCTCCTGAAATGGAGGGAGATTGACCAGTTCTTTTTGATACAGTGTCTCTGTGTATTCCTTCCATCTTCTTTTGATGTTTCCTGCATCATTCAATATTTTGCCTATAGAATCTTCCAATGTTTCAACTTGAGGCTGATTTTTTTTTTTTTTTTTTTCCTCAGTTCTTCAGTTGGAGAAATGCCAGACATATTCTTCCCTTTTGATTTTCCCACTCCAGGTCATTGCACATTTAATTATAGTAATTGGCTTTGTCTTCTAACGCTGTTCTTTGAAATCTTCCGTTCAGCTCTTTTATCTTGTCATTACTTCCATTTGCTTTAGCTACTCTCTGCTCAAGGGCAAGTTTCAGAGTCTCTTCTGACAACCATTTTGGTCTTTTTCTTTTCTCGTCTTTTTAATGACATCTTGTGTTCTTCATAGATAATGTCCTTGAAGCCATCCCACAGTTCTTCTGGTTTTTGGTCATTGGTGTTCAATCCCTCAAATCTATTCTTTAGATGCTCCCAAAATTCAGGAGGGATATAATCCAGGTCATATTTTGGAGCTTTTGGACTTGTTTTAATTGTTTTCAACTTCAAGTTGAGCTTGCATATGAACAATTGATGGTATGTTCCACAATCAACTCTTGGTCTTTTTTTGGATGAAGACATTGAGCGTTTCCATCATTTCTCACCACAGATGTAGTCAATCTGATTCCTGTGTACTCCATCTAGTGAAGTCCACATGAATAGCCACTGTTTGTATTGTTGAAAAAGGATATTTGCAATGAACAAGTTGTTGGTCTTATAAAATTCTATCATGCAATCAGTGGTATAGTAAGTAAGGCTGCCAACTAGAAGGTCAATGGTTCAAAACCACCAGTTTCTCCCTGGAGGAAGATGAATGAGGCAAATTACTTCTATAAAGATTTACAGCCTTGGAAATCCAATTGGGGTCACTGTAAGTCAGAATCGAGTCCATGGCAGTGGGATGTTTTCAAGATAAAATTTATGCACTATATCTTTATAATTATAATACATCATGATATGTCTTCTTCCCATTCAAAGAACTATTTTTTTTTCTTTTTATATATTTTATTTATGACAATAGCTAAGATGCTCCTTTCTCTATATCTAAGGTACAATCTTCAATCTCTCATCATAAGAAAGAAGAGTGGAGGAAATCAAAGACCCAGATATATTAGTCCAAAAGACTAATGGACCACTCAAACCCCAACCTCCATGACCCTGCAATCAGAAGACATAGATAATGCCTGGCTACTACTCTTGACTGCTCTGAAAAGGATCAGAATATGAGATCCTAGATAGAGGGGGAGAAAAATATAGAACAAAATTCAAAATCATAAAAAAGAGACCAGGCTTACTGGTCTGATAGAGACTGATGGAACCCCGAGGCTATGGCCTTTAGGCACCCTTTAGGCCTGGAATTAAACTCCCATAGCTCAGCTTTTAGCCAAACAATATACAAGCCTGTAAGATGTATAATAACACCAGAGAGGTATGTATTTCTTAGAGAACCAACCACATGTGATTGAAAGAGCACCATTTGCCCAGGGATAAAGCTTAGAAAGCAGAAAGGGATAGGAAAGAAGGACAAAAGCGAACTGCAAACAGGAATGAAGTGGAAAGAGCGCTGTTATATTGTGGGGATTGCAATCAGTATCAGGAATCAAAATGTATATAAATTGTTGAAAGGGAAACCAATTTGCTATGTAAATTTTCACCCAAATCACAAAAAAAAAAAAAAAAAAAAAAAAAAAAAAAATCCCGAAACTAAATTTATATAAAATGCGTTATGTGACTTCTAAAAATCACATGGTAATCTGACTACTAAGATTTCAAATCTTAAGTTTATAAAATAGAACAAAAATACTATTCAAATAGAATATATAGGTAATCCAGGTTTATGAGACCATAATATGACAACTTTGTGAATAAAATTCTACCTCTAATGATAGTGTTAACCAGAAGTTTTGGACTGTTATGATCCAGTCTAATTAGATTTAAAACTCTATTCTCAATTAAAACAAAAAATCAAATTACTGATTAACTATTTCAAAATATTAACATTATTTTCTTTCCTTTTCTAAGTTTTACTTCACTTCATTTTGTGTCTGAATTTGGTGGATATAAGTGTTTCTCAGGTTTTTCACAAATTTGTAAATTCCCCATGGCTCTATAATTCTGAGTTATGATCTTACTTAACTTACGAATGCTAAGCAAACAAACAAAATTTAATTTTAGTAAATAAATTCAGTTGGATTCATGATCTACCCTTAGGCATTCATGTTGTTGTTGTTGTTGTTATGTGCCGTCGAGTCGGCCCCGACTCATAGCGACCCCTCCTTGGGTTTCCGAGGCAGTATCACTACGGAAG
>NW_006921773.1:3250466-3255996 GCF_000298275.1 Orycteropus afer afer | reverse complement strand
TTCCTTCCGAGGAGTGGCTGGTGGGTTTGAACCGCCAGCCGTCTGGTTAGCAGGTAAGTGTCTTAGCCACTATGTTACCAGAGCTCTCATTAGGCATTCATAGTGAAAGGTATATTGAAAGTTACTTCACCATTCCTTGTGATTACACATATTTTCCCTAAACTGTACCTTCTTTTCTATGACAATTGAACTGATAAGAAAATAATTCCTTATGACTGAATTCTTTTGTCTCTAAAAGCAAATCCATTATCTCTAGAAATCTCTGCAAGTGGTAAGGTTGTGTAACTCAAAAACTTATGCCAAAATTTCATACTATTTATTAAAAGGATACATAAGTAATGCAGATATTTGAAATATTGTTTTTGACGTTTTAATCTAGTAATAAGTATATTGTAGAAAAATATAAGATGGAGATAAGTTAAAATTCTTAAATGATTGCAGAGATCTTATATGCTGAATTATTGTTAGGTGATATCAGATCAATTTTCAACTCATAGTAACCCCATGTGACTGAGAAAAATTACCTCTAAAGAATTTTTTAGACTGTAATCTTTATGGGAGAATATTTCCACTTCTTTCTCTCACAGAGCTGCTGGGTTTGAACTCTCATCCTTTTAGTCTGCTGCTAACTAAAAGTATTTAACTGTTGTACCACCAGAGTACAGAGATAATCACAAGTATATCTCAATTATTATGTTGTAATGTAATTTTCAAAATGCCAGTATAGGAGTATGTCTCATGCACATAATAAGTCACTTCATATAAGATATTTTATACCTATTGTACATATTTAATTATATGTCTTCCATGTCTGCTTGCTTCTAGACCTGTGAATAGAGACTCAAGTCACAGCAGGGTACAAAGAGTGAATTATAAACTATGACATAAAAAAGTTCAACATCAAAAGAGCAGCTTGATTTTCCAAATTTATGTACACTTAAATCTGAGGAATATATATACAGCAATGGATATTAAGGAATATGCTTGGGATCAAAGTGGCAGAAATATAAAATTGGATCCATTTAAATCCACTGATATGGGCCCACTTAGTAAAAATTGTGTATTCAATATTTTAGATATGTTAGCTTGACAACATTTTTAATTCAGTGCTTTGAAGATATCATTCTATCATCTTCTGACTTACAGAGTTTCTGATAAAAATAAGCAGACATTCATAGAGTTTCACCTTAGAAGGAAATCCATGTCTTTTATATGACTCTTTTTAAACTTTTTTCTTTGTTTTTGTAACGAAGTTGTGTCAGATATCCTCTGCTTTCAGAGGGAGAGAGGAGAAACAAGATCATCCCATGGCTTTTTCCTATGGCATGGTTAGCTTCACCCTCTAACCTATTACCAGTTCTGACACAAGCCATCCCTCCCATGGCACTATCTACCTCTCTACTAAGTTTAGTAACTTGTTGTAATTACAACACAAAACTCACAGACCATACTTAGTACTATTGGGTTTATTAGGGAAATAATATATTACAGGGAGTTCTGGTAGCATAGTACCTAAAGCATTTGACTGCCAACCAGAAGGCTGGCGGTTCGAACCCACTAGCCATTCCTCAGAAGGAAGGTTGGGCAATCTACTTCCATAGTGATACTGCCTTGGAAACCCAAGGAGGGGTTGTTATGAGTAGGATCCAACTCGATGGCAGTGGTTTTCATAGATTACAAATCAGAATCAGGATCAAATTGGAAGTAACACAAAGAATTCTCTCTTGGCTTCTATCTTGCTAGAGCCAGTGTTACAGCTCTTTGGCTCTACTAGAGGCACCCCACTCCACCAGAATGAATCCTACCTGAAGGTGCTTAGGTCATTCTTTGGGTTCATGGCTCCACTGAAGCATGCCCATGCCATTGCTGTCTGGTGACTCTGTCTTCTCATGCTGTCTCTAGTGTTACAGCTCTCTCTGTCTCTTGGGTCTAGGAGGTTCCCAGCACGTGTACTCTAAATAAAATGGATTCACCCTGCTCCAGGTTTCACTGCTTGATAGTAGTGAGGTCTCTCTCAACTTCTGTGGGATTTGTTCTTTTAAGCTGACAAGAATGCCAAAACGGAACAATCAACTTGGTGGTCAACAAGTACCTTAGTTATATAATCACTGCCTAGTCCCTGCAAGAGTTTTATGTACTTTATTTGGATAATCTGAATTGAAAATTTTGCTAGTGTTAAGAGACCATGGTTAGACAGGCCATACAAAAGCAATTTATTGTACCACAGTCTTTGATTTTCAGTCCTTTTATTTTACTAGGTGTGTGAGTACATGCATATGTGTATATATATATGTATGGTATGTGAAATTTAATCAGCTTGGATTTGTATAGTTTCTTAAATCTCTATGTAGAATATTTTCATTGGAAACTGTCTTCCAGTATCTCTTCAAATATAGCCTGTGACCTTTTCTCCCATACATATGGGCTTAGGGTTTCAATCACATACATATTAGAAATATTCATTGTACCTCATGATTTCTCCATAATCTTTTGTGTATTTTTTCAACCACCTTTCTCATTTGTGCCCCATTCTTGATATATTCTATTAATCTAGAAAGTATTCTACTCTTTTGATGTGGCTATTCTGCTTTTATTTTTGTTGTTGTTGGGTGCCTTTGAGGCAGCTCTGACTCATGTTGTTGTTGTTGTATGCTGTCGAGTTGGACCCAACTCACAGAGACCCTCCTTGGGTTGCCGAGGCAGTATCACTATGGAAGTAGATTGCCCAACCTTCCTTCCAAGGAGTGGCTGGTGGGTTTGAACTGCCAGTCTTCTGGTTAGCAGTCAAGTGCCTGAGGCACTATGCTACCAGAGCTCCCCACAGTATAATAAGCTAGATAAATATATAAAGTAAATCCTCTAATATCGTGGAGTAACAATAAAGAAATGAGCAAAGATTTAGAGCTCCTACTGACTCATAGTGACTCTATGTACAGCATATTGAAACATTGCCAGGTACTGTTCCATCCTCACAATCCTTACTATGCTTGAGACAATCATTGCAGCATTGGTTTCAGTCCATCTTATGGAGGGACTTCCCCTTTTTCCCAGACCTTCTATTTCAGCAAGCATGATTTCCTTCTCCACGGGCTGGTCCTTTCTGACAACATGACTAAAGTAGGTGAGACTAAGTCTGGACAATCCTGCGTTGTGCTAGGGTAAATGAGACCCTAGATTCAAACAAGTTCAATATGGACATTTTATAAATGCTTAGATAGGAGAAAGATAAACAAAGACAATCATGCAGATTGAGAGAAACCATCAGCATGTACACAGTACAGAAAACTGAATGGGTTCACTGAGTCATGGCCATGGGGACAATTGTATATGATTGGAAACAAAGAAAATCATCACAAAGTCATGACTAGTGGCAGACAGATTTATCACTACTGCAGGTGGGACTATGGAAGCAGAGAATGCACCATGATTAGGATATGTACATAATTAAAGATTAAAATGGGTTACAAGATTGGTTCTGAGGCTTCACCACCTGGATAGGTGGTGGTCTGGATATGACTCATTGCACAACCTCAGTCATAGCCACAGGTGGCTACAAGATAATACCAGAAGCCTAATCCTAAATTAAATTAGATAAGCACACACTCAAGCAAGTGCCTTAGTTCTCTGTGTGAGTATAATCTATTTTAATCACACTCTTCTTGAGGGAAAACTGTTCTTGACTAGGTTTGCCCTAGAGGTTGCCTATGCATAGACACAATGTTGATTTTAAAGATCAAAAAGAACCCAAATGGTTTCTGAACTTACATGAAAATACAAAATGGAGTTAGGGCAGAAGGAAGACTGGACAATCTACTTCTGTAAAGACTTACCACCTCAGAAATGCAAAAAGGGGTTGCTAAGTGTCAGAATGGGCTTGATGGCAGTGAGGTTTTTTTTTCTTTTTTTGGTTAGTTATACCGTAGTCTTCAAAGTGATAGTTCTGCTCCTTAACACTTTAAAATGATTTTTTTTAAAGAAGATTTGCTCATTACAATAAGACATCTGATTTCTGAGTAGTGCCTAAGGCATTTGACTGCTAACCAGAAGGCTGGCAGTTCAAACCCACCAGCCACTCCTCGGAAGGAAGGTTGGGCAATCTACTTCCATAGTGATACCACCTTGGAAACCCAGGGGGCATGGGGGTCTCTATGAGTTGGATCTGACTCCACGGCAGCGGGTTTGGTTTTTTGTTTGCTTCCATAGGTGTTGGTTGTGGATCCAAGTAAAATGAAATCCCTGACAACTTCAATCTTTTCTCCATTTATCATGATGTTGCTTATTGGTCGGTTGTGAGGATTTTCATTTTCTTTATGTTGAAGCATAATCCATAATGAAGACTGTAGTCTTTAATCTTCATCAGTAAGTGCTTCAGTCATCTTTACTTTCAGTAAGCAAGGTTGTATCCTCTGCATATCACAGGTTGTTAATGAATCTCCCTTCAATACTGATGCCACGTTCTTCTTCATGTAGTCCAGCTTCTCAGATTATTTGCTCAGCATACAGATTGAGTACGTATGGTGAAAGGATACAACCCTGACACAAACCCTTCCTCATTTTAAATGATGCAATTTTCCTTCGTGGTAGCATAGTGACTAAGGCATATAACTGCTAACTAGAAGCGTGACAGTTCAAACCCACCAGCCACTCCTCCCCAAGGAAGATTGGGCAATCTACTTCTGTAGTGATATTGCCTCAGAAACCCAAGAGGGATTGATATGAGTCAGATATGACTCAATGGCAGTGCATTTGGTTTGTTTTTGTTCTGTTTCAGTGATAGCCTCTTGGCCTCTGTACAAGTTCCTCATGAGCACAACTAAGTGCTCTGTAATTCGCATTCTTTGCAATATTATCTATAATTTGTTATCCACACAATAAAATGCCTTTGCATATTCAATAAAATAAAACACAAGTAGTAAACATCTTTTGGTTATTTTTGTTTTCAGCCAAGAACCATATGACAAATAACAATGATATCTTTCATCCCACATTCTCTTCTGAATCTTGAGCTTGAATTTCTCAAGGTTCCCTGTGGACATACTGTTGCAATCATTTTAAAATTATCTTTAGCAAAATTTTACTTGCTTGTGATATTAATGATATTGTTCAATAACTTCCATATTCTGTTGGGTCACCTTTCTTTGGAATAGGCACAAACATGGATCTCTTCCAGTTGGTTGATGAAAAACCAGCATCTGAGAACTGGTGGAATATGTACTGAGATATTTCAACAAACAGATGCAATCCTGGAGGCACTTAATTATTTTACAATTTCCATCAATTGAGTTTAAATTTTACTTATGATTTTAATTTTAGAATTTTCATTTGATTATTTTTTCTTCTCAATTGACATTTTCTAGTAACTTGTTCCATCTTGCCATCTATTTCCAAAGTACATGAAAAACAAGATCATTTCTAGCATCAACTCCAAAACCAGAACCTACTTCAGGCATATTGATATCATCTTTTATTTTCTCTTGATTTCTGGTCATTAAGTTATTTGCCTTATAGCTATGGTATCTCAATTATTTAA
>NW_006921773.1:3228700-3250366 GCF_000298275.1 Orycteropus afer afer | reverse complement strand
TATATATATATATATATATATATATATACATACACATATATATGTGTGTGTGTGTGTGTGTGTGTGTATGTATATATTTGTAGTGTATAGATAGAGTATGCAGAGCCCCCTTGGATGGTATCATATGTCTCCTAGGAGGATTTCATGCTTTTGTGGGTGGCAATGAAGGTAGGACAAAACATCTTGATCCCATCAACAATTGCATTTATTTTAAGTCCTTTTGGAATCATGTATAATTCTATTTTTCCCTTATCACTAGCTCTCCAGTCTCAATGAAAATAGAGTATGTTGACCAAGTACCTTCTTCCTTGACCATATATTCTTCCCCCCACCCCCACCAGCTCTGTCAACAAAATTTCTGGCTGGTTGTGTTCTCATGCCCTTTTAGAATTTTCCAGGAAAATTTAGTCTAAATTCACGTAATACATCAGGTTCATAATTCTGTAATTTCCTATTTCTGCAATCTTGATTCCCAAGATTTAGCTACACTAGATAACCTGAAGTCTATTTTTCTTCTCTGGATCTTTGAAACTTTGTTTAGGCAACTCTAAGTTGCTTTCTGTAATGCTGAATTTTTTGGCTTAAGGAAACAACCAGTGACAAGAAGAGGAAAACTTGCATGGAATGAATATTTCTCTCTTCCTTTAGTCTTGATTTCTTTGCTTGCCCTCTTATACCTTCAAACAGCTGGAGTTTTCCTTGATATGTTATCTAGTTAATGGTTGTCCTCAGGAGAAGTGTTTGTCTGCTACAGGTGAAGACAGTATAACCAGTAGAAAACATCTGTTTAATTAATTTAATTCTTATTTAGTTCTATAGAAATTTCATATTATATATTTCTATCAGAGTTCCCTGAGAGTCACAAACCAAAGGTTCTGATGCATATTTCATTTTCTAGGTTTCTGCAGTTTTAATTTGAACTATTATTTCTTTAAAAAGAATCTACAATCCACCAGGTATTAGAGCTGTTGGTTTTACCTTTTGTTGTTTATTTTTAATTTTATTGGGTTTCTATAAGAGACTATTCTATAGCATTTTTAGATTTATACATTTATTAAAATTTTCTTTACTGTCTTATACATGATGATTGTTATATGTTCTAATTATACCTAATGAATTTTTCTAATATACATTTGTTTCTCTTTTAAGGAGCTCTGGTAGTATAGTGGTTAAGACTTTCAGCTGCTAACCAGAAGGTCAGTGTTTCAAACCACTCTGTAGAATAAAGATAGGAAAGCATGCTTCTGTAAAGATTTACAGCCTTAGAAACCCAATGAACATAGCTATGGGTCAGAATCAGCTTGATGGTAGTGAATTTGGTTCTTGGAATAATGTAATTCAATGTGGAAAGAATTTACAAAATAATTTTCATTTAGTATCCCTTTTAAACTGTGAGAATCTTGAGGGTAGAGTGGATGCAGTGTTCATTTTTGTATCTATAATACCTGACAAAAGAAAGTTGTTGAATGAATTAATGATGTGAATGATAAAGTAAATGTCATACGTAATTAAAACACTGCTTTGATTTATTAGAGATATAAGTACTTTGTAGAGAAAAAGTTATGCATTTATACCAACTTAATTACTAGTATTAGTTAGTTTTTTTTTTCCTATCTGAGAGACAACATTCTTACATTAGTATTTTATTAAATCAATTTTTAATCAACTTCTACCAAAAAAAGCATATTTTTGCATATTCATTTTAAAATAATTGTTGACTTTAATCATAAAGTGAGTAATATTCCCTTTTTACATCTTCTTAGTTTTTGGTCATTTCCAAATCTCACCTACATAGTATAAGAAAAAAAATTTAAAAAACACAAAATACTAATTAAATAACTAAGATTGAAAAAAAAAAAAATCTTGTTCTTGAATTCTTAACTCAGAGAAGGCTGCTTCCTGTTATTTATTCCCAAAGTGAGGATTAGAAATTTGCAATTGAGATAAAATGTAAGATAAGAGATTGCTGTTGAGTAGCAAAGATCCTGGTAACATTCTCTCTTTCTCTGTGTGTATCTGTCAAGTTGTATGTCTTACATGCTTTGTAAGTAAATGCACATGTGATTATTTTCTATTATATATATATTTATGCATGCATAATGATTTTTCCTGGATCATCTTTTAATTAGTATAATAAAAAATTTGACACAATTTCTCTGTTTCCTGAAGCAGAGGCTGGAGGTTATCAAATTTGTCATTTTCCCCCTTGATGCCCCATATTCTCTTAAAGAGAATTGTTATTTAGCATCTAATATACAGCAGGAAATATTTCCATTTTCATGTAAAGTTCAGAATTTTAAAAAATCTTATTATCTCTCAAAATGACATCAAAAGTGAACAATAATAAGAATTATTTTTGAATTGTAGATAATACTGTAGAATGCTGGCTTTTATACTGTACATTTGAATATTCCTAAGTGATGATTTTAAAATGCAATTGTGTTCTGACCCACAGCCTTCAAAAAGTTATTATAAATTTAACTGTTACTTCTTATAAATGTGCTACATCAAGAGTGGTATGAATGTTCTTCCCTTTTTAATGGTAACTTAAAGTCAAAAGCTAAAGCATTAGTAATAACAAAAGAGCAAACAGAAAGAGAATATTCTTCTTTAATATTTGTGTAGCAGTGGCTAAGCAGCTGAAATACAATGATAGCAAAAACAAACATCATGCATTGTATGTTTAATACTCCATCATTTTAAAATCATCACAGTTAATTATTAATATAAAAGAAGTAACATAACACTGTTTATGAATGTTCCTGACACATTGTTTATATTTCTGAAATACTTTAATTCCTCACAGCCCAACTTGAGAATAAACACAAACACGTATAGGCATAAAATAATATTTTAAGAACAAACTTTTCACAACTGTAAGATGTACTCAATTTTGAAATTATTAGTTTGCTTTTATTAAGCCCACACCACAATGTAAATGATATAAGAAAGGTATGCAGTCATCATAGAAAATTTACAATTTAAATACAACTTTTATTTTTAAAAATATGATAACTTAACATAAAATATCAAATGAATTTCTCAGTGTCATACAACTAACAAATGGTAAAGATTAAATTCTAACTCTAGTCTATCTACCTTCAAATGGCATACATTTTCCAATATATGCGAGTGCATTCAGACTTGGTTTTATTGTTCATTGCCTTTGGGTCTATTCTGACTTACATGTAACAAAAACCATGATTGATTAATTGGGTTGGAAGAACAATAAATCATAGGCTTGAGGGTCTAGTAGGGGAGACTGTAGATTATAGAACAGGGGGACTGATGAATATAGTGTTTAAAAAAGTGATTCAATTATCCATTCGTGAGATACATAGAAGCAGGAAGAAACAAATAAACAGAGATACATACATGTGTGACTCTATTCTGTAGTATCCAATAGTAGAGAGTTAATGTGTTTCACTGCTAACTGGAAAGTTAGAGGTTTGAGTCTAAAAAGTTAAGTCAAAAGGAAGCCTGACAATCCACTTCCAAAAAGTCAGCTATTAAAAACACTATGGAACACAATTCTATTCTGACAGCCATGAGGTTTCCATGAATCAGAATTGACGTGACAGCAATAGGTTTTCTTGCATTTCTATACTAATTTGTTAAGAATGAGCTGGAAAATAGTGACAGGACATTTATTGACAGAATAACAAAAGGACAGAATGGTAAACTCTGTGAAGATATGAAAGAGAAAAAAATAAAGTAAACTGCACAAAGGGATAAAAAGATAGAAATTTTAAAATAATGTAGGGATTTTGTAATCCCCTGGTGGTGTGAATGGTAGGCATATGATTGGCAGTTTGAGTGCATACCCAAAGGTGCACCTGAAGAAATATCTGATGATCTACCTCCAAAAAGTCAGTCATGATAATCCTATTGTGTTGTTCTGTGCCATCAAGTCAGCCCCAACTCATAACGACCCCTCCTTGGGTTTCCAAGACAGTATCACTACAGAAGTAGGAGTGCCCAAACTTCCTTCCAAGGAGTGGCTGGTGGGTTTGAACTGCCAGGCTTCTGGTTAGCAGTCAAGTGCCTTAGGCCCTATGCTACCAGAGCTGCCATTAATAATCCTAGGAAGTCTATATAAATTTGCACCCAAAGCATAATTTTTATTTATTTGCTTACTTATTTTAATAAAAAGAAAACCCTAGGAAGCAAGTTCAACTCTGATCACATAAGGTCACCATGAATCAGAATTGACAACTGGTTTAAGATTGTTACACTAAGTAAATGAAAGAAAATGTAGACATCAATAGTAACTTGAAAGTATTTTTGATAAGTGGAGAACATATCTTTACTCTTTCATATATCAAAAATCCCATTCTAAAAGAAAAATCTGTGTGTGGATATTAATATATACTCCATGAAGCTGCAGAATAAAATAATATAGATGTGGGATTTGTCAGGCATTGTGTGATTTAAAAAATAAGTTTCTCTATTCTCCAACTTTTGATTGTTAGGAAAAATTATAATTTTTATCAACTTTAATTATCCATCTGTAAAACAGACATAAAAATATGTACCTGTCAAGGTCTCTGGGTGGCACAAATGATTGGAGCTTGGCTACTAGCTGTACTTGTAGCTTGGCTACAAGTTGAAATCCACCAAGTAGCACTGCTGAAGAAAGACTTGGTGATTTACTTCCATGTGATTATAGCCATTGAAAACCCTATGGAATTTCATGGGATCTCCATGAGTGAGACTCAACAGCAACAGGTTTAATATTAAGTTGAAAGTTATATAAGTTGCATGTGAATTATTCTCATTGCATGTATTCAAATAAATGAGTACTGAACTCAACAGAGGGAACCCTGATGGGACAGTGGTTAAAGTACTCAGCTACTAACAAAAGGTTAGAGGTTCAAACCCACCATCTACTCCATGGAACAAAAATATGACTATGTGCTTTCATAAAGATTGGAACTCTATGGGTCAGTTCTACTCTGTCCTACAGGATTGCTATAAGTTGGAATCAACTCAATGACAGTGGTGTTTTTGTTGGGCTGAAGCACCCAACAACAATCATAGATGATTATTACATTATTCCTTTATAAAACACATTTAATCATTTTGATATATTTTTTAAATATATAACCAGATTCAAAGAAATTATTTAAACATCTCACAATTTATTAAGTTAATATATCACTAGATGACATAGGACAGGTCAGTGTTTCATTCTGTAGTATGTAAGGTCACTATAAGTTGGAATTGACATAAAGCCAACTAACATATATCATTGCCTTCTGTATTTTTATCTATTTTTAATTTCTATACAGAAAATGATAGTAGAAATGAAAATACTTTTTTTTTTAAAGTGTAAAAAGTTTTTTTTTTTCCCCACAAACACCAACATATATGAATATATCTACAAAGAATAGAGTAAATGCAAATGATGAAAATGACTAGCTAAATGTCTTAAAGGTCACCCAGAAAAGAAAAGTAACATCAGAAATCTAAAAGCTAATCTGATTTTTTTTCTTACAATTATCAAACATAGTAAACAGGCATATGTTATTATTATCATTATTATTATCTGATATTTCTTTACTAGTAGTGACCCATCACTACTCATTTGTTAGTTTGTCAAACTGTGATAACTTGTATATTGCTGTGAGGATAGAGGATATATCACTGGTATTTCAAATACCAGCAGGGTCACCAATGGTGGACAGGTTTCAACAGAGCTTCCAGAATAAGACACACAGGGAAGAAGGACAGGGTCAACCACTTTGAAAATATTGGCCAACAAAAACCTTGTGAATAGCAGTGAAGCACTGCTATATTACTGGAAAACTTTATAAATAGCCTTGAAATATTGTCTGATATAGTGCTAGAAGATGACCCCTCTGGTTGGAAAACACTCAAAATATGGTTAGAGAAGAGCTGCCTCCTCAAAGTAGAGTCAACTTTAATGGTGTGGATGAAGTAAATCTTTGTTGTTGTTGTTGTTGTTGTTATGCCTTGTCGAGTTGGACCAGACTCATAGAGACCCCTCTTTGGATTTCTGAGGTGGTATCACTACAGAAGTAGATTGCCTAAACTTCCTTCCTAAGAGTGACTGGTGGGTTGGAGCTGTCAGCCTTCTGGTTAGCAGTCAAGGTTTAAGGGCCATCACTGGCTGATGGGGCACATCTCAAAATGAGAAGAAATGGCTGCAATTGTCCATTAATTATCAGAATATGGAATATATGAAGTGTGAATCTGGAAAAATTGGAAGATGTCAAAAATGAAATGGAATATGTAAAGATCTATATCCTAGTCATCAGTGAGCAAAAATAGACTGTTATCAGCCATTTTAAATCAGACAATCACATAGTCTACTATGACAAGAATGACAAATTGAAGAGGAATGGCATCAGACTCATTGTCAAAATGAATGTTTCAAGATCTATCCTGTAATACAATACTGTTAGTGATAGAATAATATCCCAATGCCTACAAGGAATACGAGTTAATACTACTATCATTCAAATTTACATACCAACCACTAAACCTGAAGACTAAAAAATTGAATATTTTTATGAACTTCTCCAGTCTGAAACTGATCAAACTTGCAATCAAATACATTGATAATTACTGGTCATTGAAATGAAAAATTTGGAAACAAGGATGGATCATCAATATTTGGAAAATATAGTTTAATGATAGAAATGAAACTAGAGACCATATGATAGAATTTGCAAAATCAATAACTTATTCATTGATAGCATCCTTTACAAAAATAAATAAATAAATAAATAAACTGAAGCTGTACATGTGAATGTAACCAGATGGAATAAGCAAGAATCAAATCAACCACATCTGTGGAAAGAGGCAATGGAGAAACTCAGTATCTTCAGTGAAAACAAGACCAGGAGCTGACTGTGGAATAGACCATGAATTGCTAATCTGTAAGTTTAAGTTGAAGCTGAAGAAAATTAAAACAAGTCCACAAGGACCAAAATAAGACCTATAGTAAAAAAATAATAATAATAATTCATTATGACCAAGTGCAAGTATGCAAGGATGTTTCAACATTAGAAAAACAATCAACATCATCCATCACATAAATAAAACAAAGGAAAAGAACCACATATGATCATGCCCTCTATCACCAATTCTATTCGATATTGTTTTGGAAGTCCTACCCAGGGCAAAAAGGCAAGAAAGGGAAATTAAAGGCATAGAAATTGGTAAAGAAGAAGTGAAACTATCCTTATTTTCTAATGATATTGTCCTATACACCGAAAACCCAAGAGACTCAGTAAAAAAAAACTACTGGAACTAATGGAAAGATTTAGAATAGTAGCAGAATACAAGATCAACATACAAAAATCAGTTGGATTCCTCTACATCAGCAAAGAGACTGCTGAAAAGGAAATAAGGAAATCAATACCATTTACAAAGTTGTTGTTGTTGTTATGTGCCATCGAGTCAAGTGGCTGGCGGGTTTGAACCACCAACCTTCTGGTTAGCAGTCAAGTGCCTTAGGCACTATACCACCAGAGCTCCCACCACTTACAATAGCTACCAAAAAAAAAAAAAAAAAAAGAATACTTAGGAATAAATCTTACCAGGGACAGAAAAGACCTCTACAAAGAAAACTACAAAACACTACTACATGAAACCATTAGAGATCTACATATATGGAAGATCATACCATGCTCATGGATAGGAAGATTAAACACTGAAAATGTCAGTACTACCCAGAGCAATATACACATTCAATGCAATCTCAATCCAGATTCAATCAACATTCTTTAAGGATATGGAAAACCAATCACTAATTTTATATGGAAAGAGACCTTAGATAAGCAAAGGACTATTGAAGAAGAACAACACAGTAGGGATTCTCACACTCCTGGGTCTCAAAACCCACTATACAGCCATGGTAGTCCAAAGAGCCTGGTATGGGTACAAAGACAGACACATAGACAGTTTAATAGAATTGAGAACCCAGAAATAGAAATAACAACCTATGGTCAGCTAATCTTTGAGAAAGGGCTGAAATCCACTAAATGAGGAAAAGAATGTTTGTTTAATAAATGGTGCTGGCAAAACTGGATATCCATTTACGGAAAATGAAATAAGATTTTGTACCTCAAACCATACACAAAAGCTAACTCCACATGGATCAGAGACTAAAATGTGAAACCAAAAATTATAAAGGTCCTCAAGGAAAAAATAGGGGCAGATTTAGGGGTCCTTATATATGGCATAGGGAGCCCTGGTAGCGTAGTGCCTAAGGCACTAGATTGCTAACCAGAGGGCTGGCGGTTCAAACCCACCAGCAACTCCTCAGAAGGAAGATAAGGCAATCTACTTCCATAGTGTTACTGCCTTGGAAACCCAAGGAGGGGTCGCTATGAGTCGGGTCTGACTCTATGGCACATAACAACAACACAACAATACATGGCATAAACAGACTAGCAAAGATAACCAAAAAGCACAAACACCAGAAGATAAAATAGGTGAATGGGACCTTCTAAATATTAAATTTCTTTGTGCTTCAAAAGACTCCCCCAAAGAGTGAAAAGAGAAAATACAGATAGGGAAAAATATATATATTTGGCAATGAGATATCTGACAAGGAACTTATCTCTAAAATTTACAGAAAACTCTCTAACACCTCAACCAGAAAAAGACAAACAATCCAATTCAAAAAGAGGCAGAAGGCATGAATAGACACTTCATCAAGAGGATATTCATGCACCCAAGAAACATATGAAGAAATGTTCACAATCATTAGCCATTAGAGAGATGCAAATCAGAACAACAAGATACCATCCTGCCCCAGCACTAGTAGGAAAGTTCAACAAGACAAAAAATAACAAATGCTGGTGAGGATGTGGAGAGATTAGAACTCTCATACAATACTGGTGGTACTGTAAAGTGATACAACCACTGTGGAAAGCAGTATAGCGATTCCTTAAAAGACAGGAATTAAAAACACCATTTGATCTAGCAATCCCATTACTAGATATATATCCTAAAGAAAGGAACTCTGGTGGCACAGTGCATAAGACATTTAACTGCTAACCAGAAGGCTGGCAGTTCAAACCCACCAGCCACTCCTCGGAAAGAAGACTAGGCAATCTACTTCCATAGAGATACTGCCTCAGAAACCTGATGAAGGGTTGCTATGAGTCAGGACTGACTTGGAGGCCGTAAGTTTTTTGTTTTGTTTTGTTTTGTTTTATCCTAAAGAAGTGGAAGCCAGGATAAGAACAGATATGGACACACCCATGTTCATCTCAGCACTATTCACAATAGAAAAGAGATGGAAACAACCTAAGTGGCCATCAAGAGATAAGCAAACTATGGTACATACACACAATGGAATCCTAGGTAACATGAAAGAATGAAGTAGAATTTACAAAACTCTGCATAACATGGATGAACTTGGAGGACATTATGATGAATGAAATAAGTCAATTACAGAAGGACAAATATTGTATTAGCTCATTACCTTAAAACTCAAGGAAAAGTTTATTTATAGAAGGAAATTTTCTTTGTTGGTTGCCAGGGGTAAGAGAAGAAGGGAGGGAACACTGTAAAAATAAATAAATAATAAATAAATAAATAATTTATTTCACTGGGGGGAGTATATTTTAATGCCAAAAATAAATTCATGTATATAATCTTGTAGTAGAAATGCATATATATACGACCTTGAGTATCTCCCACGTCAATTTAGAGACCTTCTGAATAATAGATTTGATGCGTTGAACACAAGTGACCAAAGACCAAATGAGTCATGGGAAGACATCAAACATCACCCATGAAGAAAGCAAATGGTCAATAAAAAGATAGGAAAGAAAGAAAAGACCAAAATAGATATCCGAAGGGCCTCTGAAACTTTCTCTTTAACAAAAAGTATCTAAAATGAATGAAAGAAATAACAAGATAAAAGAGCTTAACAGAAGATTTCACAGGGCAGCTCAAGAAGATAAAGTAATGCATTATAATGAAATTTTCAAAGACATGGAGTAAGCAAACGAAAAGGGAAGAACACACTCCGTGTTTCTCAAGCTGAAAGAACTGAAGAAAAATTCAACCCTTGAGATATAATATTGAAGAATTCTATGAGCAAAAGGGAGCTCTGGTAGTGTAGTGCCTAAGGCATTTGACTGCTAACCAGAAGGCTGGTGGTTCAAACCCACCAGCCACTCCTCGGAAGGAAGATTGGGCAATCTACTTCTGTAGTGATACTGCCTCGGAAACCCAAGGAGGGGTTGCTATGAGTCTGGTCGACTCGACGGCACATAACAACAACATGAGCAAAATATTAAATGATGCAGAAAACCTCAAAAGAAGTTGGAAGGAATACACAGTCACCATAAAAAAAATAATAATTGGTCAACATTCAACTATTTTAGGACGTAGTATATGATCAAGAACCAATGCTATTGAAGGGAGAAGTCCAAGCTGCTCTGAAGGAATTGGTGAAAAACAAGGCTCCAGAAACTGATGAAACACCCATGGAGATATTTCAACCAGTGGCTGCAGCACTGGAGGCATTTACTCATTTATGCCAAGAAATTTTTAAGAGAGCTACCTGGCTGACTAACAGGAAAAGATAGTTATTTGTGCCCATTCCAAAAAATAGTGATCCAACAGACTGTGAAAATTACTGAACAACATCATTAATATCATATACAAGTAAAATTTGGCTGAGGATAACTCAAAAAATGGCTGCAGTATTGCAGTGACAGAGAACTTCCAGATATTTTTCAAAATATATATTTTTCAAAAACAATTGTCTCATTATTTGTGGTTTTCAATGTTTCCAACATGGCCAAATGTATATTTGTCAAGAAATAGGATGATTGAATTCTCATTACTATGTAGAACTCTGGTAAATCCAAACCAAAACCAAGTCCATGGCCATGAAGTCCATTTTGGCTTATAGTGACCCCCACCACGTTTCTGAGGATATAAATCTTTATGGAAATACATGGCCTCATCTTCCTCATGTGGAGCAGTTTATGGGTTTAAACTGCCTACCTTTCAGTTAAGGCCCAATGCCTTAACCACAGCACTACCAGAGCTCCTTAAGATCTCTGGTAGAATATTAAAATATTTTTGAGATCACAGGAAAACCAGGTTAATATGCAAATTCCCATGTCTACATTACAGATCAAATATTGTTAGCAAACACTCTTAACTGGTTTCTTGCAATTGCTTTCTCTTCCATATTCAATTGAATCAAACCAGAAAGAGTAATAGCAATTTACTTAAAATGGTATAGAACTATTTATGCAAATGTAAAAGATTATTATCTCGTGTTTCATTTTTGAAGTATCTTGTTCTTTATATTCTCCCTAGAAACAAGGAGTGTCAACTAAATTATCTTAGGTGAATTTCTATAGGGAAGAGACTAAGATAGTCATTTATGCAAGAGTTAGTTTTGGGAGAGGGCTTTGAGGAATAATGCATGTTTTGAGGGGAGTAAGATTGGTCAAGGGAGCTCTGGTAGCATAGTTCCTAAGCCATTTGACTGCTAAAAAGAACCCACTAGCCACTCCTCGGAACAAAGGTTAGGCAATCTATTTCCATAGTGATACTGCCTCGGAAACCCAAGCAGGGGTCACTGTGAGTTGGGTCCAACTCCATGGCGCATAACAACAACAACAAAGATTGGTCAGAAGGAGATATAGTACAGTTGCCAAAGTGGTGTGGATCCAGCTTCAAAATCTTATTTCAGATTTTGGGGAAAACAAAACCTGAAGTGGAGGTATACTCACATGTGGCTCATTTGTAGATTGTCTCAGGAATAACAACTATAGAGCAGATAGAAAAATGAGATTCAGCAAAAAGAGTTTGAACTCAAGTACATTTGCTCCAGAAGCTCCAGATAATCTTATGGGTAGAACTACATCAATCATGGAGATTTGAGTTGTTCTGAACTGAGGTCAAGAGACTGATTGTACTTGTACTTCACGTAGACTAGTTATGAATGTGAGAGCCCTTGAGAAGTGGGCATAACCTTGGGAGGGAAAGCTGCCATCAGCCAAGGTCATTTGATATGGAAGGACCCAGTTCTGAATCATCAGGAGACAATATTCCTGACAGCTGTAAGGAAAAGGTGCCCTTGCTTGAAGATGACATCAAGGTGGGACACCGCTGCGTCCATCATAAGGATATAAAAGTAATCAAAATAAGTGTGATAGAGATGCATTTTCAAATGTTTGGACACTTATTTTAGGAGTCTGGACATCTATTTTAGAAACATTTGCAGCAGTATATTGACAGAGAACTTCCAGAGGTTCAAGCCGGATTCAGAAGAGGATGTGGAACAAGGGATATCATAGCTGTTGTCAGATGGATCTTGGCTCAAGGCAAAGAATACCAGAAAGATGTTGACTTGTGTTTTATTGACTATGCAAAGAGATTTGATTGTGTGGATCATGACAAATTATGGATAACATTGAGAAGAATGGGAATTCCCAAGCACTTGATTGTGCTCAGAAACCTGTACCTTGACAAGGAGGCTTTCGTTTGAACAGAACAAGGGGACACTACATGGTTTAAAATCAAGAAGGGAGTGCGTCAGGGTTGTATCCTTTCTCCACACTTGTACAATCTATATGCTAAGCAAATAATCCAAGAAACTGGACTATATGAAGAAAAACGTGGTATCAGGATTGGAGGAAGAATCATTAACAACCTGAGATATGCAGACAATACAACTTTGCTTGCTGAAAGTGAGGATGACTTAAGGCACCTACTGATCAAGGTTGAAGAATACAGTCTGCAGTATGGATTATGTCTCAATATAAAGAAAACAAAAATCCTCACAAATGAACGAATAAACAGCATCACAATAAATGGAGAGAAGATTGAGGTTGTTAGGGAATTCACGTTGCTTGGTTCTACAATCGATGCCAACGGAAGGAGCAGTCAGGACATTAGACAACGTGTAGCATTGGGAAAGTCAACTGCGAAGGAACTGTTTCAAGTGCTGAGGAGCAAGGATATCTCCTTGAGGACTAAGGTGTGCCTGACACAAGCCATGATATTTCCAATCACCTCGTATGCATGTGAGAGCTGGACAATGAATAAGGAAGACCAAAGAAGAGTTGATGCTTTTGAGTTGTGGTGCTGGCAAAGAATGCTGAAAGTACCGTGGACTGCTAAAAGAACTAACAGATCTGTCCTGGAGGAAGTGCAGCCAGAATGCTCCTTGGAAGCAAGAATGGCCAGACTTCGTCGCACCTACTTTGGCATGTTGTAAGAAGGGACCATTCCCTGGAGAAAGATGTCATGCTTGGTATGGTGGAGGGTCGACGAAAGAGGGGGAGGCCTTCAACAAGATGGATTGATACAGTGGCTGTGATGATGGGCTCAAGTATAGCAGGGATTGTGGGGCTGGCACGGGATCAGGCAGTGTTTCGTTCTGTTGTGCATGGGGTTGCTATGAGTCAGAAACAACTCGAATGGCACTTAGCAACAACAACAACAACCACCAATTGTCCCAATACCACGTGGAACTGAAATGCGACTATTTACCTATAATACTCAAGTAATACTTCTATAAGCATAACAATAACATCATTTTAAGCATCGATCTTTAATTAGAGAGAAGAGGTATGTCTAACATTTTTTCAAGTACAGGTGACATACCAGGAGCCATAACTGCAATGTTTTACCACAGTTTTCATGAAATGCAAGTCCTCTCTGGGGGAGCAGGTAGAGAAAGTAGAATATTTTGACTCAGAGGACTGAAGTAAAAGCAAGAGAGAGATGTGTCCATCTTTATATTTTTTTTCTTTATTTGCCACTCTTAGCATGGAATTGAAGAAGAGATAAAGGGATAAGAAACACCAATAGAGAGGATGATCAAGGGCATGCTCAGATCTGGAGACACAAATTGGAAGGTTCTGAGCATCTAGGACACATCTCGCATGTCCTCAGAGAGGTAGTACACCATTTGACGAAAAATATGGCCTCAATTATGGTCTTATATAGAATATTCCTGCCTCAGCAAATTTTATACAAGACAAGAATATATTCGAAATATTTCAATAAACAGTGAAGGAAAATGGAAGGGCTGAAAGGAGTGTAGCACAGACAGTTGGAACATGTGTATACTTTTACACTGGTCAAATGTGTCAATCCACACACTATGTAGGTGAGTACCATTTGAATGCCCAAAATATTACATTGAATCAGTTGCAAATTGTTGTTGTTGTAAGGTGCCTTGAAGTTGAATCCTACTCATAGTGATCCTATTTACAACAGCATGAAACACTGCCCTGTCCTGAGCCATCCTCACAATCTTATGCTTGAGCTCATCATTGGGGCCACTGTGTCAATCCATCTCATTGAGGTTCTTCCACTTTTTCACTGAAATTTCATTTTACCAAGCATGATATTCTTCTCCAGAGACTGGTCTCTTACGATAACATGAGCAAAGTAAGTGAAACAAAGTTTGGCGATTCATGCTTCTAAGGAGCATTCCGGCTGCTCTTCTTCCATTCTTCTGGCAGTCGATGGTATTTTCAGTATTCTTCACCAATACCACAAATCAAAAACATCAAATCTTCTTTAATCTTCCTTAGTCACTGTCCAGATTCACAGGCATATGAGGGAATCGAAAATGTCATGGCTTGGGTTAGGCATACCTTAATTTTCAAAGTGACATCTTTGCACTTTAACATTTTAAAAAAGGTCATTTGAAGCAAATTTACCCAGTGCAATATGACGTCTAATTTCCTTACTACTACTTCCATGAGTGTTGATAGTGGAACCAAAGGAAATGAAATCATTCACAACTTCAATTGTTTCTTCATTTATCATGATGTTGCTTATTGGTCTAGTTTTGAGGATATTTGTTTGCTTTATGTTAGGTTATAATCCATACTGAAGACTGTAGACATTGAAGTGCTTCAAGTCGTCTTCACTTTGAGCAAACAAGGTGATGTCATCTACATATTGCAGGTTTTTCAGGAGTCTTCTTGTAATTCTGATCCTGATCCTGATGAAGAATCTTCTTCTTATAGTCCAGCTTCTTGGATTATTTGCTCAGCATACAGATTTAATAAGTTTGGTGGAAGGATACAACACTGAAACAAGCCCTTTGTGATTTTAAACATGTAGTATGTCCATGTTTTGTTCAAACAACAGCCTCTTGGTTTATGTACACGTTCCTCATAAGCACAGTTAAGTGCTCTGGAATTCCCATTCTTTGCAACTTTACCCATAATTTGTTATTATCCACAGAGCTGAATGTCTTTTCATAGTCAATAAAACAGAGGTAAACATCTTTCTTGTACTCTTTGCTTTGAACTAAGATCCATCTGATATCAGGAATGATATCCCTCATTCCACATCCTCTTCTGAATCCAGCTTGAATTTCTGGAAGTTCCCTGTCAATATAGTGTGACGTGTTTTTCAAATCATCTTCACAAAATTTTACTTCTGTGTGATATTAATGATATTGGTCTATAATATCCACATTCTGTTGAATCATCTTTCTTTTGGAAGGCACAGATGTGGATCTCTTCTCATCAATTGACAAGGTAGCTGTCTTTCAAATTCCTTGGCATAGATGAGTGAGTGCCTCCAGGGTTACATCCGTTTGTTGAAACATCTCTACAGGTATTTTGTCAATTCCTAGAGTGTTATTTTTCACCAATTCCTTCAGTGCAACTTGGATGTCTTCCTTCAGTACCATTGGTTCTTGATCATATGCTACCTTCTTGACAGAAATAAACATCAACCAATTCTTTTCAGTACAGTGACTCTGTATTCCTTCCATCTTCATTTGATGCTTCCTGGATTGTTTAATATTATACCCAAAGAATCATCCAGTATTGCAATTCAAGGCTTCTGTTTTACTTCAGTTATGTCAGATTGAGAAATGCTGAGTGTGTTCTTCTTCTCTTTTGGTTTTCTAATTCCAGGTCTTTGTAAGTTTCATTATAATTCTTTACTTTCTCTTCTAGAGCTGCCCTGAAACCTTCTGTTCAGCTCTTTTATTTCACCACTTCTTCCTTTCACTTTAGCTACTATCCATTCAAGAACAAGGTTCAGAGTCTCTTCTGACATCCATTTTGATCTTTCCCTCTTTTCCTGTCTTTTTAATGACTGTTTGCTTTCTTCATGTATAATATTCTTTGTGTCATCCACAACTCATCTGGTCTTCTGTCATTGGTGTTCAGTGCATCAAATGTATTCTTCAGATGATCTCTAAACTCAGGTGGGATATAATCAAGATCATATATTGGCTTTCATTGACTTGTTTTAATTTTCTTCAGCTTCAACTTGAACTTGTATATGAGGAATTAATGGTCTGTTCGACAGTCAGCTCTGAGCCTTGTTGGTTTGATGATTTTTGAGCTTCTCTATCACCTCTTTCCACAGATATGTTGTTGTTGTTATGTGCTGTTGAGTCAGACCCAACTCATAGTGACCCCTCCTTGGGTTTCCAAGGCAGTATCACTATGGAAGTAGATTGCCCCATCTTCCTTCCAATTATATAGTTGATTTGATTTTTGTGTATTCCATCTGGTGAGGTCAGCATGTATACTCACTGCTTATGGTTGTTGAAAAAAAAAAGATATTTGCAATGAATGCCATCGGTCTTTCAAAATTCTATCATGGGATCTCCAGCATCATTTCTATTATAAAGGCCATATTTTCCAACTACCAATGTTTCTTCTTTGTTTCTAACTTTCTCCTTCCAATTATCAGCAATAATCAGTACATCTTGATTGCATGTTGATCAATTTCAGACTGTAGAAGTTGGTAAAAATCTTAAATGTCATCATTTTTTGCTTTGGTGGTTTTTGTGTAAATTTGAATATTAGTCATATTTTCTGGTCTTCCTTGTAGGCACCCAGGTATCATCCTATCACTGACAGTGTTATACTTCAGGACAGATCTGGAATAGTTATTTTTGATGATGAATACATTGCCATTTCTCTTCAATTTGTCATTCCTGGCATAATGCTTGTCTAATTGTCTGATTCAAAATGGACAATACCAGTCAATTTGAGCTCACTAATCACTATCAATCTTTGTGAGGTCCATTTCATTTCTGACACTTTCCAATTTTCCTAGATTCATACTTCATACATTACACATTCCAATTATTAGTGGATGTTTGCAGCTGTTCCTTTCCATTTTGAGTCATGCCCCATTCACAAATGGGAGTTTCAAAAGCTTTACTCCATCCATACCATTAAGCTCAACTCTACTTTGACGAGGCAGCTCTTCCCCAGTCCTTTTTTGAGTGCCTTCCAACCAAAGGGCTCATCTTCTGGCACTATTTCAGACAATATTTCACATCCCTTCATAAAATTTTCCAGTAATATATCAGACAATGTTTCACTGCTATACATGACATGTTCAGCAGCTAATTGTTTCAGAAGTGGATGGTCCCATCCTTCTTCCCAGTCTGTCTTAGGAAGCTCAGCTGAAAACTGTCCACAATGGGAGATCTAGCTATTTGAAATACCATTAGCATAGCCTACAATGTCACAGAAACACAGAAACAAACCAACACTGTACAACAAACTGACAGATGAGTGGTGCAGTTGCAAGTTAGTGATCATAAATTCAGTGAACAGATCAACATATTCTATCATAAACCAGAAAAATCACTGTGCAGGCAGCATTCTGAAGTCAGAAGATTATAAAGCCTGCTACCATTAACACAAGCACTCAGATAGTCATATAGGACAAGAACAGGCAGGATAGGAAACCAGAGTATTTACCTGAAAGAGACTGAGCCATAGTTAGAAAAGGAGTATGAATCTGAATTGACTCCTAATTTAATTTAAGGAGGTGGTTTAAACTGGAGGACATTGTGAGATAATTAATTAATAAGTTACTTTCCCAGCTCCCCAGGGAAGTTAGGACATAGAAGTGATTATCTAGTTATATGATATAAAGATATTACATTTTGAATAGAACAGTTGGAGTGAATTTGTTATTCCATTCCAAAGGCTTGCAGGTGAATTGACATGAATTTCCAAGCCATGAGTAAATCTGCACTTCTTTCATTTACTTGCTATTGTTAGTACATGAAGTCTGCCAGAATTTCAAAGTAAGCTCATCTGCTGAGATTCATACAGATCAAAATCCATAAATATCAGTTATTTTAAAGTGATAAAGATAGTATCTTCTGAAATTCAATATATATAAGGCAAAATTACAGAAAACTAAAAATGAATATAAAAGAAAGTTGTCCAATATTGCAAATATATTTGAAGAATTAATGTATCAACAAGAATATGAGCCATTTGGAATACTGAAAAGAGAAGCCCCAAATCAGAAACTGATGTTGATTCTTCATTATCTGCCAGACATGAGAATTCCTAACACAAGAAAAGAGTAATCTATTTTAGGTCAAAAGATATATTTTTTTCATTTATTTTATCAATGATTACTTTAGTGCTAATAATAATTGAATCTGTATGCTGTGCATAAGGAATTCAAATAGAATAGGACATGGCTCCATCTCTAAGAATTTCATAGTCTTTCAGAATGATAGGAAAAAAAAAAAATGACAAAAAAGGAGTATTACATGCTACATTAGAGGATTTTGAGAAACATAGGAAACATCTGACCTGAAATGGTCATGGAAGACTTCTATGAGGAGATAGTATCTACATGCTGAGATTTGACTAAAAGTAGTATTTCAGCAGAAATTTCTTAATGACACAATTATGTACTCAACTAAGTCAAAATATTGGTACTTTGAACCCACTCAAAGGCATCTCCAAAGACAGGTTGGCAATCTGCTTCCAAAAAGTCATATCCTTAAAGCCCAAGAGCATAATTATAGTCTGAAAATATAGAGATGCCATAAATCATAATTGATCCAATAGCAATTATCAATAATAACAGAAATTGGGAAAACTCACAAGCAATTGGACAAAGTTATAGGCAATGATAATACTAGTATGAATAACTCCATGTTAGATACTAAAGAACAGAAATGTGATCAGGTACAACACAACAGATGGGAAGATAATTTATTTGGGAAGAATATAGGATATATGACTTTGAAGAATATAATTGTAATCTGAATTTTAGATAAAGACCAATTCATAAGGAATATTTTTTATCATTGTGTAACACACACACACAAAAAACGGTTTTCTTTTTCTCAAGTTCCTGGGAAGTAACCTTTAAACCCTAGAAATGTCTTGAGTGAGTGAAATGACTTTGTTGTTCATTATGAGGCTTTGTGAGTATACATAATAATTTATTTTAACAAGATAATGCATGGTGGGCCACTTTACAGTTTACACTAAGCAGTTGACTCAGAATAGGGGTCCAGCCACACCAGAAAGACCAACAATGCAATTAGATTGTGGAAAACTGTGCTCTATGATATAGTAGTTGGCCAAATTTATTGCAATCCAATTTTAAAATACTGGATTTTACCTTAAATGTAAAGAGAAGCCATTTCTAAATCTAATGCATGGATATAGTATGATTACTTTTTAGTAAAAATGTTCTGCTTAAGGAGTAGAGAATGGATTGAATGGGAATAAAAAGAGATTGTGGAGAAGTATTAGGATCACATTCCAGATTTTGCAAATAACTGATCTAAAACATTCAAGAGTAAGTAAATATGAGAATAATTCATATTATTTTGCAAATTGGATCTATTGTTTTGTTGTGGACAAATAAAGGGAACAGATAAATCATGTATGATTCTTGATTTCTGCTTTGACTGTATACACATTGATGCCACTCATTGAATGGCAAAATGTAAGAGGAGCATTTTGTTGTTGATTGGATGGTGGTTTTGGTGGAGTAGAAGGTATTGAGAAGTAAATGAGTCCAGTTTTCACTTGAAACAATTGGAACATGGTATGTTTATGTGCCATCCATGTTTATCAAATTTTATAGTGGATGGCCAACTAAATAGGCCCAAGCTAGAAGAACATTAAAGGATAGAAATATAAATTTTGCTAGTCTTCAAATATTAGGTGGTGTGTGAAACAATGGATGTGAATTAAAACAATTTAAGTAATACTCAGAATTAAAACTTAAGAGGTGCAAAGAGGCCGATTGTAAAGATAATCAAATTTTAAAATGATGAATAAAGGGAAGCAGAAGCTGTTTGTAAATGAGAATAGTAGTGGTTGAATATTAAGAGGAAGACAATAGACTCCATTGTTAGGGATAAGCCTTGGAGATGCAAAGGCAGCATAACTCCAAAATAGAAGTATTTATCAATACCATTCTACCCTTCAGATTAGGTAAAACAAAACTGAAAAGTGTCCAGTTAATATATGGACATCTGCAGATGGATGAAGTGATTGAAAAGTAGGGAAAACTTATAAAGAACAGTCTATTACTTTTTTCAGAAATTGAGCTACAAATAAAAGAATTGGAGTTGAGGTTACATGAAAAATATAAGATTGCACTTTTTTTTTTTAAGTGGAAAATATTTGAGTGGAAAAAGTTATTAGTGAATTAGTCGTTGTGGCATTCAAGATAGGGATTGGTGAACAAGATTCATTAGTAGATTGTGGTATAATTAAATCACGCAAAAGAACTATCTAAGGCCATACCTTTAGAAGAAGATGTAGATATTCATGAAAGGATGGAATGAGGAGTGAGACTTGAGGAAATTTACATTTAATAATTCTTCTCTTGCCTGAAAAGTAGAACATTCTTCCCTCTTTGAGAGTGGAAGGAGCGACAGTGAGGTTTTGGGCTTAAAGATGGTGGAATGCATTTGGAAAAGAAATTCCAAATATGACAGAATCAAGACAAAAAGTTTGGAGGCATGAGAAGGATAGGAATTAGTCCTGGAATGACTGGAATGAGCAAGAAAACAGTTAATTCAGAGCATATATGATTAAAAAAAAAAAAAGGAGAAATCAAACCAGAGGTTTCTATCAAGTTGGAGAAGTGGAGTAGAAATAAGAAGGAGGATCTGGGCTGAATCTAGAGATTCAGAATGTGACATAATGTTCCTAAATGTCAGGTGTGGTGTTTCCTAGATTGCTATCCTTAAAGCAACAGCATTGGGCTTAGGTTAAAACACTGAATTTGACACAATTAATTGAAATAATCAAACCAAGGGGCTGCCACATTTTTAGGGCTTGAATTCTGTAAGCTTTGCTATTAAGGATCACTTTCTGATATAAACAGTAGTTGTTTGATATTGGATGACTCACGAGTGTTCTTTGCTATAGTTTTCTTATTTATTGACTGTGAACTGTAATGTGGTGGTTATGTTTTTGTGTCAACTTGGCTGGGCCTGGTTGAGTGGCTGGGCAGCTGGATATGGTATTCCCCATGATGAGACTGGTAATCAACTCCATGGTGGAATTTACTGTGAACAGCTGAGTAGCTGCCTTTGGATATGTGGTCTGCTTCCTTTGTATCAGCAGAAGCTTTGGGAAAGGTCTCTAGCCTATGGTACACTTGGACCCTGCATGTAGCCATGTCATTGCTCAGAAGCCTGCTATGCTTTGCTGACCTTGGGACTTACAATGGACCTAAGTTAATGGCCTGCCGTGTGGTTTGGTAACATCAGGACTGTGTCTTTTTACTTGTCAACCTTGGGGGTTTTCAGCCTCAGCAGCCTAGAGCTCCTAGAGCCTGGCACTTTGAACTTGGAGTTAAAGCCCCCAAATTGTAAGAATAAACTGCTGCTTAAGGCCATTCCATTTGTAATATATTCCTTGTCAGAGC
>NW_006921773.1:3215118-3228600 GCF_000298275.1 Orycteropus afer afer | reverse complement strand
TCCAAATTGTAAGAATAAACTCCTGTTTGTTAAGGCCATCCCATTTGTGGTATATTCTTGTCAGAGTGGCACTAGATAATCAGAACAGGTAATCTGACTTTTGGCAAATTGTATTAACTCATACTTTGTTGTTGTTATATGCCGTGAAGTCAGACCCGACTCATAGCGACCCCTCCTTGGGTTTCCAAGGCAGTATCACTACAGAAGTAGATTGCTCCATCTTCCTTCCAAGGAGTGGCTGGTGGATTTGAACCACCAGCCTTCTGGTTAGCAGTCAAGTGCCTTGGGCACTATGCTACAAGAGCTCCCAACTCATACTTTACTTAATATCAAATAAACATAAATAAATATTGCATCCTTATAGTTCAGAATAGGAATGTATTTTATCATTTCAGTTGTTAAATATGCAAAAATTAATGGAATTTTCCTAAATATTACCTACATATTCTATTAAAATATAGAAAACAACCAATAACAATAATTTCCTCAAATGATCATTCTACCAGATTGAAGAACCCCATCCTTTCCATATATAAGAAGAACACTAGTTCCGTAAGTGTTCTTCAGGTAAGCAGGGACATTTGGGAATAATAAAAGCAATTACTGACAGTGTTTCAAAGTTAATTTGAGGATTTGCCTCTTTTAATTGATATTGGTAAGGTAATAGTCTTCTCTTATTCACTTGAATTTTCCCATAATTAGTTGTTGTTATTGTGGAAGTGAACTAAACATAAAAAAAGATTCACATGGGTATTTTTGTTGAAGCTTTTGTGTTACATTAGTTGGAATCTGAGAGTGCAATGCAAACTCAAGCATATTTCATTGAAAGGAGAGAAAAATAACAAAATATATAGCTTCACCATTTTTTTTTCTTTTTTCCTTATTGCTATCAGCATCTACTGATACATTTAGTTCTTAATCTTTATATGCCTTTTCTCTAATTTAATAACTTTTGTTTAGGTTTTAGAATTTTATATATTGCTACTTTTTCATGAATTAAACATTTTGGGATGAGATTACCATATTTATTAGGAAGCTTTTAAAAAAAATACTAATGCAATGCCTGAATTAAAATCTTAAATTTAATAATGAGGAGAATCATGTTAATTTAAACTATACCTCTTTTACTGATGCTCTTTAACAGACTCATTTGGATCAAGTAGCTTAACGGCAAACCAGTTTTGTTCACTAAATTTTGAAATTGAAATTGTTAGGGTCAGTGATCAAAACATATATGTGGGGGTTGAATTTTTGTTCACAGGATCTCCTGAACATTGTCTTTTGTTTTCAATGTACTTATAAAACTTCACCACAAAATTAGTTCCAAGTTGTTAAAGAAAACTTGGAAAAAATAAAGAAAATACAAAATTCATCCACAGTCTTAACACTCTAGCATAGAATTTGTTTCTGTATTTATATTTGGTAGTAGAATCCCCTTCATTATTGTACAAGCAATTCACTGGATGAAAGATAATCATTTCAACAAACAGTATTGGAACAATTGGATATTCACGGGGGGTGGCAGGGAAACAAAACAACTTAAGCCACACACCTTATACAAAAATTAGCTTAGTTTATGAATTTAAATATAAAACTAACAACTTTAGGAAAAAATAAGAAAAAAAAAACATTTGGAAACTAGGGCTAGGTGAAGATGTTTTAGACATGTCACAAATGCACACACACACACACACACACAAGAAAAAAAGTGAATAAATTGTACTTCATCAAAATAAAATAATAAATTCTATGTGAAAGACCCTAGTAAAATGAAAAGCTAAACTAGAAGAAAATTTTTGAAACTGCGTATAAGACAAAGTATTTATATCTAGAATAAATATGTATTCATACATATTGGTACAAGTGGTTATTATGTGCAATGATCTGGCAATAGTTGGAAGTTTGAGTTTATTCACAGACACCTCAGAAGAAAGGCCTGGTGATCTACTTAAAAATAAGCCACTAAAAACCCTATGGTGCACAGTTCTTCTCTGGCACACATTGGGTCACTATGAGTTAGAATCAACTTGACTCAATCACAGAAGAAGAAATATTGAATGAGTTCACTATTATAAAAAAAGTCAAAGAAATATTTACACACAGAAGGAAATTGTCTTTGTTAGTTAAAAGGGGTAGGAGTGGAGAGAATGGAAAACTGCTAGCTAGGTAAGAGACATGTAATGATTTGGGTGAAGGGAAAGGTAAGATAGCAAAAGAGGGTGATCAGTACATTAAGGAAAAAGGAGATTCAGAAAGGTGCACAAGAGGTATAGACAACAAAGGTAAGTACTATTACACACACAATTCAGCATTATCAGTAATAGCAAACATTAATGCACAGGGGAACACAGGCAAGATGATCAGATAGCAGCAGATGAACGGGAATTTACACTTGACTATATACAGATCTGGCAGATGATGTTTCTACATATGTGTTTGTATGGGCTACTAAACATCCATATATAGAGGTGAAGACAAGATAGCATCCTAGTAACACACTCTGCCTAATCCCTCTTCAGCAGAGACCCAGAAAAACTGAGTGAAACAGGTAGAAATAATGACCCTGAAATTCTCAGCATCTAACGAGAAGCTCAAATATTAGATTAATTGCAGATTTGGAAAGAGAGATGGAGTGATATGAGAAACTGGAGCAAGAACTGGAGCTGGGACCAGCCGAAAAGTAGTCATTACAAACACGGAGACAGAGAGGGGAAAAAAAAAAAAAAAAAAAAAAAAAACTTCACAAAATCCACCTAACATTAAAGACACAGGGTAGACAGATCAGGAGGATTTCAAAGTGAGATAATGTTGTGTTGGAGCAGGAAGAGGAATGAACAGGTAAGCAAGTCTCAGAAGTCCAGTGGCACAAGCAAAGATAATGGTGGGAGCAAGGGAAAGGGAATAGAAGAACTTACCCCTGATAAACCAGACCTCAAACTGGACCCACTAATGGTGAGTTGTTCTAACTCATAGCAACCCTTTTTTGGAACTGAGTGGAGCTGTCCCCTGAGGTTTCTAGGGTTGTCTTTGTTCTCTAGTTCTGCTATAACAAAAATACCACAGTGGATGGCTTTAAAGAACAGGGATTTATTCCCCCCCAGTTTAGGAAGCTAGAAGTCTGAGTTTAAAGTGCTGGCTCAAGGGGCTGGGGAAGGCCCCTTACTTTGGGCTTCAGTTCTGCCTCCTTTCCAGGCACTCTAGAACTGGAGACCTTTTCTCACTCATGCAGGTGCTGGATGCTGGGGTTGACAAATCTAAGATAGGCAAGCAACCTGACAGATCACTGGTTCAAGTCCAGAAACAATCCCAGTAGGAGCAGGCCATATGGCAGACCATATTGATGAAGACTCAGCCAAAGGCAGGATCCAGATATGCCAAAAGCTGAACATCTTTCTCAAAGCAGGTCACATGCTAAAAGGCAACTACTTAGCTGATCACAGAACATTGCACCATGGAGGTGATCGCAATTTCATTGTGGGAATAACTACATCCAGCTCCCATGTACTCAAAACCACAACCTAGCCAAGTTGACACACAAACATAAATAAACAGGGATAGTGGATATTTGCTGAGGAGGGCTGTCTGGTCTTTCTCCTTTGGGGCAACTGGTGAGTTCAAGATGTTGGGCTTTGGTTGACAGCCAAACACCACCCTAAGCAAATCACTCCAAACAGACCCAGGTGCTATTACTATCCTTTCATGTGCCTGCATTACTGGTTGATCTTTCTCACACCGAGCACAAGATGCACACACCTAAAGCCTTCTCTCTTGGAGTTTCCCACTTGATCTAGGCTCCTTTCACCTACATTGGCACACAGTCCAGCGGATTAGCAGATTCCTCCACTACCACCTGCTCCCAGGGCTGCTGGCTGGCCATAACTAGAAAAGTCCCACCTTCTCAATTTCCTTATTTTCCCTTTATTTTTCTTCTTCCCTTTTCCCTCATTTTTCTCCCTTTTAATCTGTTAATTTCTCCCTCATCCTTTTCTTCTTTCATTTTATCAATCTTCCATGATGCTCACTCACCCTTTTTCTTTTGTCCCCCCTTTTTCTTATTTTTATCTTTTACTTCTTATTCTATTCTTCTTCTCCTTGGTTTTCTTCTTCTTTTTTTTTTTTTTTCCTTCTCTCTCTTTTTCCTACCCCACTCAAAGGGAGGAAGACATTAACTCTCCACTAGTCAGCCATATCTATTACACTGACAATCTCACCCAATGAACAAACACCATCAGCTCCTGCATCACAGGATCAATGACAGATGGTGGACAATACCTGATCATCCCAACTGCAGCTCCTCCTCATGACAAATAGAAACCTGAACCCACATTCCCACTATTTGCTCCACCAACCAAGAGAGAGACAGGAAGTGAAACAGTGCTGCCAACCCAACAACCAAAGAAGCACAATTGCCTCAGATATCTGGATATATCAAAACAAAAAAGTTAAGAAAAACAGAGTGAATCAAACCAACATATAACCAACAAATAAATACAACAATTTCAAATTATCTTGGAGACAACAGGCAACTTAAATTCAAACAAAGAAACAGGTTAAGATAGCAGAAGAAATTGAGCAGGCCATAAACAATTTCCACACAAAAAAGACCTGGCCCAGGTAGTTCACTGGAGGTTTCAATGAAATCTTCAAAGAAGAGCTAATCTCTATCTGACTCAAACTATCCCAGACCATAGAAAAGATTGGAATATTCACAAATTCATGCTATGGAGCAAGCATAACACTGATACCAAAAGCAGGAAAAGATACCACTACACAGGAAAACTATAGGTCAATATCTTTCATGCATATAGATACAGAAATCTTCAACAAAATACTAGCTAATATAATACAACACTGTATACAAAAAAAAAAAAAAAAAAAAATCACCGAATGGGATTTATACAAGGTGTGCAAGGATAGAAAAAACATCAGAAAAACAATCAACATAATCTATTACATAAATGTTGTTGTTGTCAGGGGCCATTGAGTTGGCTCCGACTCATAGTGACCCTACCAACAACAGAATGAAACACTGTTCAACCCTGCACCAGCTTCACAATTCTTGCTATATCTGAGCCCATTGTTGCAGCCACTGTGTCATTCCATCTCGTTGAAGGTCTTCCCCTTTTTTGTGGACCATCCACTTTACCAAGCATAATATCCTTTGTGGTAGTTAAAGTTGTGTGTTAACTTGGCTGAGCCTGGTTGATTGGCTGGGCAGCTGGTGATAGTTATTCCCACCAGTTGATTACCAGCAATCTACCATGAGCAGCTGAGTAGCTGCCTTAGGTATGTGGTCTGTTTCCTGTATATAAGGAGAACGGTCACTAGCTTATGGCATGCTTGAACCCTGCATGTAGCCATGCAGCAGCCTTCCATACTCTGCCAACCTTGGGACTTTGAATGGACTTGAATTAATGGCCTGCATGTGGTTTGGTAACATCAGGATTGTACCTTTTTACTTGTTGACCTTGAGATTGTCAGTCTCAGCAGTCAGTAGCTCTCTGAGTGAAGAAAAACCTCTAGTTTCATTGGGCTTGGAACAGGAGGCAGAGCTGAAGCCCAAAGTTGAGGGGCTTTCACCTAGCCACTAGGGCCTGGCACTTTGACTCAGACTTAAAGCCTCCAAATTGTAAGATTACACTCCTGTTTGTTAAGGCCATCCCATTTGTGGTATATTCTTGTCAGAGCTACACCAGGTAATCAAAACATCCTTCTCAGGTAATCATCCCTTCTGACAACATGACCAAAGTAGGTGAAATGAAATCTGGCCATTCCGGCTTCTAAGGAATATTACAGCTGCACTTCTCCAGAACAGATTTGTTGATTATTCTGGCAGTCCATGGTAATTTCAGTGTTCTTTGCCAAAACCACAGCTCAAAAGCATCAGTACTTTTTTGGTCTTCTTTATTCATGCACATGCATGTGAGGCAATTGAAAATATTTGGCTTGGGTTAGGCTAGCCTTAGTCTTCAAAGAGATATCTTTGCCCTTTAGCACTTTAAAGAGACCTTTTGCAGCAGATTTGGGCAGTGCAATACATCTGATTTCTTGACTGCTGCTTCCATGAGTGTTGATTGTGGAATCAAATATGAAATCTTTGACAACTTCAATTTTTTCTCCATTTATAATGATGCTACTTATTGGTCCAGTTATGAAGATTTTTGTTTCCTTTATGTTCAGGTGTAATCCCAATACTGTAGTCTGTACTTTTTCATTGTCAGTAGGTGCTTCAAGTCATCTTCACTTTCTGCAAACAAAGTTGTTCATCTGAATATTGCAGGTTGCTAATGCGTCTTCTGCCAGTCCTGATGTCAAGTTCTTCCTCATGTAGTCCAGCTTCTTGGATTATTTTGCTTAGCATACCTTCCTGATTTTAAACCATGAACTACCCTTGTTCTGTTTGAACGACAGCCTCTTGGACTATGTACAGGTTCCTCATGGGCACAATCAACTGTTCTGGAATTCCCATTCTCTGCAATGTGAACCATAATTTGTTATGACCCACAGAGTAGAATACTTTTGCATAGTCAATAAAAAACAAGTGAACTTCTTTCAAATATTCTTTGCTTTAGCCAAGATATATCTGATATCAGGAATGACATTCCTCATTCCGTGTCCTCTTCTGAATCCAGCTTGCATTTCTGTAAATTCTCTGTCAATCTAATGCTGCAACTGTTTTTGAATTATCTTCAGCAAAAATTTAGCTACATGTGATATTAATAATATTGTTTGATAATTTCTACATTCTGTTGGATCACCATTCTTTGGTGAAAATATGGATATTTTCCAGTCAGTTGCCCAGGAAGCTGTTTTCCAAATTTCTTGGCATAAGTGAGTGCTGCATTCATTTGTTGAAACATCTCAATGGGTATTCTGTCAATTCCTGGACCCTTGTTTTTCACCAGTTCCTTCAGTGCATGTTCAAATTCCTTCAGCACCATTGGTTCTTGATCATATGCTACCTCCTAAAATGTTTGAACATTGACCAATTCTTTTTGGTAGAGTGACTCTGTATATTTCTTCCATATTCTTTGATGCATCCTGCATCATTCAATATTTTGCCCACAGAATCTTTCAATATTGCAACTCAAGGATTGAATTTTGTCCTTACTTCCTTCAGCTTGAGAAATTCTGAACATGTTCTTCACTTTTAGTTTTCCAAATCCAAGTCTTTGGATGAAAATTTACAGAGCAAATTAACATTCCATACAGCAATTCACATACACTTTGTCTCATGACATTGACTATAATTTACCACAATGAAACAGCTCCCCTCCCACTTCCTCCCATTAGTTCTCTTCCCTGTGTCCAGCCCTCCATGCACTCCTGCTCCCTAAACTGCCTCCCTGTGCATAAACAGCCCTTCTTTTTCCCATGATTATTCTCTCCAAGGAGTGTATTGACCCTAGGTAAATGTTCACCTCGTATGCCTATCTTTTGTTTGGCTGGAAGCCACAGATGTGTGTTCACTTACAGACCTGAAGGGCAGGTAGGGGCCATAGTCTCAGTGGTTCCACAGGCTCTATCATACCAATAAACATGGCCCCACTTTTTTTTCCCCCAAAATGATTTTGAGTTTTGTTCCACATTGTTCTCCCTCTCTATCCATGATCTCCTAATAGATCCCCCTCCAAGTGATTGACAGTGGTAGCCAGGAATCATCTAGTTCTTCTGGTCTCATAGTCACATAGGCTACAGATCACATGGTGTACTAGTCACTAGGACTAATTGTTTCCATGAATCTTTGGTTTTCTTCATTCTTCTTTGCTCTGGATGAGAAGAGACACATCGTTGCATCTAGATGCCAGCTTGCTAGCTTTTAAGATCCCAGTTGCTACTCACCAAAGTAGGAGGTGGAACAATATTTTATACAGTATTTTATGCCAATTAAGTTTGATGTCCCCTGTGACTATGGTCTCAAGCCCACAGGTTCAACTACATGGTCCCTCTGGGTAGCTGGCTGTGCCCAAGAAGTGATTACAACCTTTTCCCTTGTCAGTTTTACTATACACTTGGGAATTCAGATCATACAAATACACTTACAGGATCATTGTCTGCCAACACTATACATGGTCTTAGGTATACTCCCTGATTCATAGACATACCTAATATTTCAGCCTGTCAACCCATCTATCCACCCATGTTTGCATTCACTGACAACACAGTACTATATGTGCTTAAGGGTTCATCTTTGTTGTCTGTACCTCCCATGTACCAGTCTATGTCTTCCTCTTCCTTGATGCCACCGTATTGATCACTCACATTTGGTATATTGCCCTTCTCTTCATCCAAATCAATACTTATCTCTACCTATCTAACAGTGTTCCCTACTCTCCCGCCCCACCCCTGGTAACCAACAACGACAATTTGTTTCCATAGATAGACCTTTCCCTGACTTTTACAATAACAGACTAATACATTTGTCTTTCTGTGACTGACATTTCACTCAGCATAATGTCCTCCAAGTTCATCCACTTTATGCAGTGTTTTGTTGATTCCACATTATTCTTTAGGGTTGCATAGTATGCCATTATGTGTATATACCATAGTTTGGTTATTGATTCTTATCTTGATGGGCACCAAGGTTGGTTTCATCTTTTGGCTATATTAAATAGCTGCCATTAACATGAGTGAGCATAGGTCTGTTCTTGTCATGGCTCTCACTTCTTTAGGATATATACCTAGTAATGGAATGGCTGGGTAAAATGATATTTCTAATTCCAATTTTTTAAGGAATCGTCATACTGCTTTCCACAGTGGTTGTACCATTTGACACTCCCACCAGCAGTGTATGAGAGTCCCAATCTCTCCACATTCTCACCAGGATTTGTTATTTTCTGTCTTGTTGAACTTTGCTACTAGTGCTGGAGCAAGATGGTGTCTCGTTGTTGTTTTGATTTGCATCCCTCTAATCACTAATGACTGTGAGCATTTCTTCATATGTTTGTTGGCCGCCTGAATACCCTCTTTCATGAAATGTCTATTTATGTCTTTTGCCCACTTTTTAATTAGATTATTTGTCTTTTCTGTTATTGAGGTGTTGGAGTTTTCTATAAATTCCAGAGATAAGTGCCTTGTCAAATATGTCATTGCCAAATACTTTTTCACAATCTGTAGGTACTATTTTGAGACTTTTGGAGAAGTCTTTGGAAGCACATAAAAATATAAGTTTTAGAAGGTTCCATTCATCTAGTTTCTCTTCTGCTGTTTGTACATTTTGGGTTGTGATAGATAATCTATTTATGCCATACATTGTTGTTGTTGTTATTATGTGCTGTCAAGTCAGCCCTGACTCATAGCGACCCCTCCTTGGGTTTCCAAGGCAGTATCACTACGGAAGTAGGATTGCCCAACTTTCCTTCCGAGGAGTGGCTGGTGGGTTTGAACCGCCAGCCTTCTGGTTAGCAGTCAAGTGCCTTAGCCACTATGCTACCAGAGCTCCCATGCCATACATTAGGGACCTTAAATTTGCCCTACTTTTTCCTTGAGGAATCCTATAGTTTTAGGTTTCACATTTAAGTCTTTGATCTATCTGGAGTTAGTTTTTGTGTATGGTGTGAGATACAGATCTTGTTTCATTTTTCTGAAAATTGATATCCAATTTTTCCAGCACCATTTATTAAATGACTCTTCCCCATTTAATGGATTTTGGCCCTTTTTTAAAGATCAGCTGACCATAGTTCAATGGATCTATTTCTGGGTTCTCAATTCTAATCCATTGGTCTATGTGTCTGTCATTGTACCAATAATAGGCAGTTTTGACTACTGTGGCTGTATAGTAGGTTTTGAAATCTGGCAGTTTGATACCTCCTACTTTGTTCATCTTCTTCAATAGTGCTTTGCTTATCTGAGGTCTCTTTCCTTTCCATATAAAGTTAGTGACTGGTTTTTCCATAACTTTAAAAATGTTGATGGGATCTAGATTGGGATTGCTTTTAATGTATAGATTGCTTTGTGTAGAATTGACATTTTCACAATGTTCAATCTTCCTATCCACGAGCATGGTATGTTCTTCCATTTATGTAGCTCTCTTATGGTTTCTTGAAGTAGTTTTTATAGTTTTCCTTGTGCAGGTCTTTTGTGTCCCTGGTAAGAATGATTCCCAAGTATTTTATTTGTTTGGTAGCTATTGTAAATGGTATTTCAACTCTCTTGACTTCCTCACCATTTGGAAGTTCTGAAACTACACAATAATTTCCCTCTTTTTGGTTTGTAGTTGTCCTCACTTGCCAATTGATGTGTCTGTTTCCCCTATTTACAATCTTTAAACTTATTTTACTTTGGATATGTCCATAGCTGTGGTTTTTGGATTAGATCATGTTTTGTATTAATGGTTGGTTTTTATTTGCTATTTTTGGTTCTCTGTTCAAAGAACTCCCTTTAGTATCTCTTGTAAGGTTGGTCTGGTTTTAAAAAATTCCCTTAGTTTCTGCTTATCAGGAAATCTCTTAATTTTACCATTGTATTTGAGGGACAGTACACAATTCTTGGCTGAAAATTTTATCTTCCAGGGTTTTATATATACCATCCCATTGCCTTCTTGCTTGCACAGTTTCTGCTTAGAAATCAGAACTTATTGTTACTGGTTGTCCTTTGTAAGTAACTTTTTTTTTTTTTTTTCTCATGCTGCTTTCAGGATTCTTTCTTTGTTTTTGGTTTTGATGAGTTTGATGATGATACTTCTTGGTGATTTTCTTTGTGGGTCTATCCTGTTGGGGGTTCATTGGACTTCCTGGATGGATATATTCTCATCTTTCATCATATCAGGGAAATTATCCTCCAACAAATCGTGGACAATTTCCTCAGTGGTTTTATTTCTATCTTCCTGTCCTGGAATTCCAATGAGATATAGGTTATTCCTTTTGATGGTATCCCACATGAACCTTAGGCTTTCTTCATTTTGTTGTGATTTTGTTTCTGATTGATCCCTTCCCAAGCAGTATTCAGATAACTGTTTTCAATCTCATTAATTCTGTGTTCCATTGCATCAATTCTACTCCTTTGCCTTTTCAATGTGTATTAGTATCTGAAAATTTAGTATTAATCTTCTGGATATCTACCTGTAGATTTAGAATCATTTCTAATTTTTCACTTATTTTGTCATTTTGTTCTTGTATTTTTTTCCAAAACTCTTCTAGGGTTTTGTCTGTGTTTTCCTTGGTCTGTCTCTTAATCCTTTGAAGATACCTAAATATAATTATTTTGAATTCCTTATCAGAGATTTGCAATGCTGCTTCTTCCCCAGGGATGTGTTCTGGGTCTGTATCCTGCTCTCTTGTCTCCATCACTTTATCTTGCTTCTTTGTGTGCACTGTGATGATATGTTGTCTCCAAGAGATTGTGGTGTTGTTGTATTTAGATCTCTGCTAACTGTTTGTGAAGAGCAGCCAAGGGTGAGTTAGGGTCTTTTGGTGGTTGTTTATCTGAGGTCTCTTTCCTTTCCATATAAAGTTAGTGACTGTTTTTTCCATATCTTTAAAAATGTTGGCCCATTGGTGTAGAAGGAAGTGGTGGCTCTTACTCAGTTAGTGAAGCTACAGGAGTTGGTCTATTGGTGGAGAAGGAAATGGTGGTTCTTACTATGTTAGTGAAGCTACAGGAGTTGTGAGTGTAGTTGTGTCAAATGGGGACTGTTGTTATCTTCCACACAGACAAAAATAACAATTGAATAACCATCAAATAAATAAAAGCAAATGGGCAAAAAACACACCAGGTAATCACACAGGAACAGTAACCAAAGAAAGAAAAAATGAGGAAAAAATAGCTTACAATATCTGGGGAGAGGACAATAATAGAAAAAAGGTAGAGAAGGAGAATAATGAAGAAAACATGGGAAAAATGCAAAAAGACAAACTAGGAATAGGGTTATCCACGAGAAAGAAAAAAAAAAAATGCAACCATGAACAGGGAAAAGCAAAAAAGCTGAAACCTAGAACCTGGGAGGGGAAGAATAAAGAATAATAGTAAAATGGAAAAATGTAATGATAATAGTAGTAGTTTTAAAACAGACAAAAACAAACTAAAAAACAGAAAAAAGAAAAATATAATCAGGGCTGGGTGGGGCTGTGCACCCAGGTTCCATATGAGCACACTGGATGGAATTCCTGCCAGCCCAGAAAGTGGGTGGGAGTGAGGGATGGTTACACCTCTGATCACCAAGAGGGTGCAGGGTATAAGAGTAAAAAGGGGAATGTTACACCTTTCCAGTCACCCAGGTCCAGAATGTCCTTGTGGTTCCTGGGAAGAGGAGCCTGTTCTTAAGTTCTTGGATTCTGAGAGAATGCTGTGGCTTTAAATATCCAAAGTGGGTGAGCTGCTTGTAAACATTCAAAATGGCTGCACACTCCGGACAAACAAAGGTCCACTGCTCAGCCTGCCTTCCTCTTTGCTGCTTCCCCTTTTATTCCTCAGCCACCAGAGTAGTCCTCTGTGTAGGTCCTGACTAGCAGGGATGCATTTTAGAATAATTCTTAGGTCCTACCACCACTCAGCAATGTCCAAGCTGTCTGTGCCATCAGTATTATTGTCAGACCACAGTCTGTATGTCTCTTTTTTTGGTGATTTCATGCAAATTTTTCTGCTAGTTACAGTTTAGTCCACTTCGATATCCTTTCCTTCAAGGCTCAGGGGTCCAGGATTATCTTCTGTATCTGTCTTAATAGGTTCCCCTTTCCTTTGTTGAAGAGGGTCTGTGCAGTCTTTCTGCCTATTCTGTCATCTTACCAGAACTCCTAAAATTGACATATTTTGTCTTCTTGAGCTGCTCTTTGAAATCTCCTGTTCAGCTGTTTTATCTTTTCATTTCTTCCCTTTGCTTTAGCTATGCTTCATTCAGCCACAGGGACCCAGGTAAGGGTGGTAGGAGAGGTTTCCAAGAGGGAGACAAACTTGTCTGTTGGTTTGTCCTACCATGGTGACGTGTTGATGTGAGTTTTGAGGCTGAGCCACTGGTGTTTCAAACACAGCAGGGTGCATAAGGTAAACAGGTATCAGCCCAGCTTACAGACTGAGACAGACTAGGAAGAAAGAAGGGGCTGTCCACTTCTCAAAGAATTGGCCAGGGAAAACTTTATGAGTAGCAAAGAGACACTGTCTGATACATTACCATGAAACTTTATGAATAGTCTGGTTAGGTTAGAAGGCTCTCAAAACAGGACTGGGAAAGAGCTTCATCATCTGAGTAAACCCAGCCTTACTCATATGGATAAGGTAAAGCTTTCAAGACCTCCATTTGCAGATGTGGCACCACTCAAATTGAGGAGAAATAGCTGCAGACATCCATTAATCATAGCAACATGGAATGTAAAAAGTACGAATCTAGGAAAATTGGAAGTTGTCATAAACGAAATGGAATGCATAAAGATTGATATCCTCAGCATTAGTGAGTGGAAATGGACTGGTTTTGGCCATTTTGAATCAGACAACCATATGATCTACTATGCTGGGAATGACAGTTTGAAAAGGAATGGTGTGGCATTCATC
>NW_006921773.1:3208465-3212973 GCF_000298275.1 Orycteropus afer afer | reverse complement strand
TCAACCACGAAGGAACTCTTTCAAGTGCTGAGGAGCAAGGATGTCTCCTTGAGGACTAAGGTGTGCCTGACAGAAGCCATGATATTTCCAATTGCCTCGTATGCATGTGAGAGCTGGGCAATGAGTAAGGAAGACCAAAGAAGAGTTGATGCTTTTGAGTCGTGGTGCTGGCAAAGAATGCTGAAAGTACCATGGACTGCTAAAAAAACTAACAGATCTGTCCTGGAGGAAGTGCACCTGAAATGCTCCTTGGAAGGGAGAATGGCCATACTTCGTCTCACCTACTTTGGTCATGTTGTCAGAAGGTACCATTCCTTGGAGAAGGATGTCATGCTTGTAGGGTGGGGGGTTGAGGAAAGAGGGGAAGGCCTTCAATGAGATGTATTGATATGGCTGCCGTGATGATGGGCTCGAGTATAGCAAGGATCATGGAGCTGGCACGGGATCCAGCTGTGTTTCATTCTGCTGTGCATGGGGTCGCTATGAGTCGTTAATGACTTGACGGCACCTAACAACAACAATATGTTCCATTCAAGAGCAAGTTTCAGAGTCTCTTATGACATCCATTTTGGTATTTTCTTTCTTTTTTTAATGACCTTAGTTTCCTCATGTAAGATGTTCTTGATGTTATAGCACAATTAATCTGGTTTTCAGACAATGGTGTTCAATTTGTCAAATTTTTTCTTCTCATGGTTTCTAAATTCAAGTATTACATAATCACGGTCATATTTTGCCTGTTATAGACTTGTATTATTTGTCTTTTGCTTTAACTTGAACTGGCTTACGAGCAAATGATGCTCTGTTCCACAGTCAGCTCCAGGCCTTGTTTTGACTAAAAATATTGAGCTTTACTATCTCCTCTTTCCACAGATGTTGTTGATCTGATTTCTGTGTATTCCATCTGGTGAGGTCCATGTGCATATCTGCTGTTTATGTTGTGCAAAAAAATGTATTTGCTCTAAATAAGTCATTGGTCTTGCAAAATTCTATAATGCAATCTCCACCATAGTTTATACCACTATTCTGGTTACCTAGTGCTGCTCTGACAAGAATATACCACAAATGGAATGGCCTTAATTAACAGAAGTTTATTCTTACAATTTGGAGGCTTTAAGTCCAAGTTCAAAGTGCCAGGCCCTAGGGGCTGGGTGAAAGCCCCTCAACCTTGAGATCCACCTCTGCCTCTTGCTCCAGGCCCACTGGAGCTAGAGGCATTTCTTCACTAAGACAGCTGCTGGCTGCTGAGGCTGAGAAGCTCCAAGGTTGACAAGTAAAAAGGCATAGTCCCGATGTTACCAAACCAAGTGTAAGGCCATTAAGTTAAGTCTATTGTAAGTCCCAAGGTCGGCAGATCATAGCAGACTGCTGAGCAATGACACGGCTACATGCAGGATCCAACCATGCCACAAGCTAGAGACCATTCTCAAAGCTTCTCCTTATATACAGGAATCAGACCCCATACCCAAAGGCAGCAACTCAGTTGCTCCCAGTAAATTCCACCATGGAGTTGATTATCAGTCTCATCACAGGGAATACTATATCCAGCTTCTCAGTCACTCACCCAGGCCTAGCCAAGTTGACATATAAACATAGCCATCACAACCACCAAGGCCATATTTTCCAACAACCAGTGAGTCTTCTTGTTTTCCAACTTTTGCATTACAATCACCAGTAACAATCAATCCATCTTGATTGAATGTTTGATCAATTTCAGACTGCAGAATTTGATAAAAATCTTCAATTTCCTTGACTTTGGCTTTAGTGGTTGGTGTATAAATTTGAATAATAGTAGCATCAACTGGTTTCCCGTCTATGATATTATCCTATCACTGACAGCATTGTATTTCAGGATAGATCTTGAAACATTCCTTGTGATGATGAATGTGATGTCATTCCTGTTCAATTTGTCATTTTCAGAATAGTAGAGCATAATTTTTTTGGTTCAAAGTGGCCAAAACCAGTCCATATTATCTGACTAGGTTATCAATCTTTTTTGTGTTCCATTTCATTTTTGGCAACTTCTGATTTTCCTAGATTCATACTTCATATATTTCTACATTCTTAAAATTCTTAATAGGAGCTATGGTATCATAGTGCCTAAGGCATTTGACTGCTAACCTGAAGGCTGGTTGTTCAAACACCAGCCACTCCTCGGAAGAAAGTTGGGCAATCTAGTTTTGCAGTGACACCGTCTCAGAAACCCAAGAAGGGTCACTATGAGTCAGGTTTCACTCTATGGCAGTGAGTTTGTTTGTTTTTGTTTTTATGTTCTTAATGGATGTTTGCAGTTGTTTCTCCTTCTGATTCATGCCCCATCCACAAATGGAGACCCTCAAAGCTTCATTCCAGGCACTTAATAGGTGAACTCTATTTTCAGGAGGCAGCTCTTCCCCAGACACATTTTGAGTCACTTCCACACTGTGGGGCTCACCTTCCCACAAAATATCAGAAAATGCTACAGGGCTATTCATAAAGTTTTCAGGTAATATATCAGACAGCATTTCATTGCTATTCATAAGTTTTTCCTGGCCAATTCTTTTGAGAAGTGGATGGCTATGTCCTTCTTCTGTGTCTGTCTTAGTCTGGAAGCTCCACTGAAACCTTCTACCCTGGATTACCCTGCTGTTATTTGAAATATTGGTGGCATAACCCCAACCTCACAGCAACACACAGGATGGTAAACTGACAGACAAGTAATGGATCATAAATAAAGCAAAGGAAAAGAAACACAGGATCATATAAATTGATGGAAAAATGATAACTAATAAAAATCCAAGACCCAATTCTAATAAAAGTTCTCAACAAAATAGGAATAGAAGGGAAATATATCAACATAATAAAGGTTTATATATGCAAAAATAATATTCAACATTATTTTCAATGGAGAGAAACTCAAAGTATTCTCTTTTTATAATGGGACCCAGATAAGTGTGTCCTCTATCACCACTTTTATTCAATATTGTATTGGAAGTCCTAGCTAGGGCAATAAGACAAGAAAGAGAAATAAAAGGCATCTTATCTGGCAAAGAAAAAGAAAAGTAAAACTCTTTTTATTTGCAGATGATATGTTCCTATACACAGAAAAACTGAGAGACCCAGCAAGAAAACTACTACAACTAATTGAAAGCTTCAGCAAAATGGAAGAATGTAAGATCAACATATAAAAATCAGTTGGATCCCTCTACATCAACAAAGAGAACTCTGAAAACGAAATAAGGAAAATAGTATAAGTTATAATAGCTACAATTAAAATATTGAGGACTAAGACTTATCAGGGACACCAAAAATACACAAATAAAATTACAAAGCACTGCTATAAGAAACTACAAAATATCTACATAGATGGAAGAACATGTTACTTTATTGTTGTTATTAGGTGCCATCAAGTTGTCTCTGACTCATAGCGACCTTATGTACAAAAGAATGAAACACTACCCTGTATTGTGTCAATCCTATGCTCCCTGCTATGCCTGAGCCTATCATTGCAGCCATTATGTCAATCCATCTTTTGAGGTCTATCCACTTTTCTCTTGACCTTCCACTTTACCAAGCATGACATCCTTCTCCAGAGAATGATTCCTTCTTACAGCATGAACAAAGTAGGTGGACGAAGTCTGGCCATTCTCACCTCCATGAAGCATTCCTGTTGCACTTCTTCCAGGACAGATTTGTTACTTCTTTTAGCAGTCCATGGTACTCTCAGTATTCTTTCCCAAAACCACAATTCCAAAACATCTACTCCTCTTTGGTCTTCCTTATCCATTGTCCAGCTCTCACATTCATATGAGGTGACTGAAAATATCATAGTTTGGATAAGAAGACTGAATATTTTGAAAATGTTGGTACTGCCCAAAGCACTGTACACATTCAATACAATCTCATTCAAATTCCATCCACATTCTTTAAGGACATAGAAAAACCAACCACTAACTTCTTATGGAAAGGAAAGAGAGTTTGGATAAGTTAATTGAACTATTGAACTATTGGAGAAGAAAGACATAGTAAGAGGTTTCACACTCGCTGATTTCAAAAGCTACTATACAGCCACATTAGTTAAAATATCTGGTGTTGGTACAACAGTAGACACATAGACCAATGGAAGAAATTGGGAAACAAGAAATAGATCGATCCATTTATGGATAACTAATTTTGACAAAAGGATCAAACCCATAGAAGGGGGCAAAGATAGCCTCCAAATGGTGGTAGCAAAATTGTATATCCATTTGCAGAAAATCATACAAGATTTTTACATCACACCATATACAAAAATAAAGTCAAGATGGATAAAAGATTTAAATATAAATTCCCAAACTATAAAAAGCATCATAGATAAGATAGAGGCAAATTATTGGCCCTAATTTATGGCACAAATAAACTATCAATCATAACCAAAAATACACAAATAGCAGAAGATAAACTAGCTGACTGGAGCCTTTTAAAAATTAAATTATTATACTCATTGAAAGACTTCTCCAAAAGAGTGAAAAAGAAAACCTACAGATTTGGAG
>NW_006921773.1:3207729-3208251 GCF_000298275.1 Orycteropus afer afer | reverse complement strand
TCTCTAAAATTTATAGAGAACTTCAACACCACAACAACAAAAAGACAAATAAATCAATTCAAAAATGGACTTGAACAGGCACTTCACTAAAGAAAATATTCCAACAGCCCACAAATACATGAAATGCTCTCGATAACTATCCATTAACGAAACAAAACAAAAAAACTCACTACTATTGAGTCTATTCCAACTCATAACAACACCCTTTGGTTTTCCAAGGCAGTAAATTTTTATGGAAGTGGAAGTTGATTGCCTAGTCTTCCTTTTGCAGAGCAACTGGTGGGTTTGAACCCCAACTTTCTGGTTAGTGGTCAAATGCCTTAGACATTATGCCACAAGAACTCCAAATTAGCCATTGTTGTTGTTGTTGTTAAGTGCCATCGAGTCATTTCTGACTCATAGGGACCCCACGCACAACAGAACGAAACACTGCCCAATCCTGCACCAGCCCCACAATCCCTGCTATACTTGAGGCCATCATCGCAGCTACCATGTCAATCCATCTCGTTGAAGGCCTCCCCC
>NW_006921773.1:3206553-3207629 GCF_000298275.1 Orycteropus afer afer | reverse complement strand
CATGGTAGAATTTTGCAAGACCAACGACTTGTTCACTGCAAACACCTATTTTCAACAACATCGACAGTGGCTGTACACGTGGACTACACCACATGGAACACACAGGAATCAGATTGACTACATCTGTAGCAAGTGGTGGAAACCTCAATATCTTCAGCCAAAACCAGGTCAGGAGCTGATTGTGGAACATACCAACAATTGCTCATATGAAAGTTTAACTTGAAGTTAAAGACAATTAAAATAAGTCCATGAGAGCCAAAATATGATTCTTAATATATCCCTCCTAAATTTAGAGACCATCTAAAGAATAGATTTGATGCATTGAACACCAAATGACTGAAAACCAGATGAATTGTGTGATGACATCAAGAGCATCATCCATGAAGAAAGCAAGAGGTCACTAAAAAGATAACAAAAGAAGACCAAACTGGATGACAGAAGAGACTCTGAAACTTATGCTTGAGCAGAGAGTAGCTAAAGGAAATGGAGGAAATGACAAGATAAAAGAGGTGAACAGAAGATTTCAAAGGGCAGCTTGCGCAAACAAAACCAATTACTATACTGAAATGGGCAGAGACCTGGAATTTGAAAACCAAAAGAGAAGAACACGCTAAGCATTTCTCAAGGTGAAAGAATTGAAGAAAAAAATTAAGCCTCGAGTTGCAATATTGAGAGATTCTGTGGGCCAAATATTGAATGATGCAGGAAATATCAAGAGAAGATAGCAGGAATACACAGAATCACAGTACCCAAAAGAACTGGTCGATCTTCATCCATTTCAGGAAGTGGCATATGTCCTAGAACCAGTGGTACTGAAGGAGGAAGTCAAAGCTGCAATAAAAGAATTGGAGAAGAACAAGGCTCCGGGAATTGATGCAAAACCCATTAAGATATTTCAACAAACGGATGCCTCATGGGAGGCACTCACTCGGTTATGCCAAGAGATTTGGAAGACAGCTACCTGGCCAACTGACTGGAAGAGATCCATATTTGTACCCATTCCAAAGAAAGGTGATCCCACAGAATGTGGAAATTATAGGACAATATCATTAATATCACATGCAAGTAAGATCTTA
>NW_006921773.1:3188322-3201248 GCF_000298275.1 Orycteropus afer afer | reverse complement strand
AAAGAATTGGCCAGGGAAAACCTTATGAATAGCAAAAATTAGCCATTAGAGATATGGAAATACAAAAAAAAAAAATAGATTCCATCTTACACCAGCAAAGCTCAACAAGACACAAAATAACAAATGCTAGCAAGGTTGTAGAAAGATTGGAATGCTCATACACTGCAGGTTAGGCTATAAAATGGTACCACCAGTGTGGAAAAATATATGGTCATTGCTTAAAAAGTTGAAAATAAAAATAGTCTTTGATCCATCAATCCCACTACTAGAGTCAAATCTTAAAGAGGTGAGATCTTGGACAAGAATAAATATGCACATACCCATGTCCATTGCAACACTATGCACAATAGAAAAAGATGGAAACAACCTAGGTGCCTGTTAACATATGAGTGGATAACCAAAATATGATATATACACATATTGGAGTAGAATACTATGCATCATAATTAAGAATAATGAAAAGTCCACAGATCCCTGCATAATGTGGATGACCTTCAAGAACATTACTCTGAGTGAAATAAGTCAATCATAGGAGGAAAAATATTGTATGAGTCCATTATTACAAAAAGTCAAGGAAAGATTTATGCAGAGAAGGAAATATTCTTGTGTTGGTTACCAGGAATGGGAGGGGAGGAGAAGGAAAATTGTTGACCAATTAAGAGAAGTGTGTTGATTTGGTGAAGGGAAAGGCAATATAACAGAAGTATGTGAACAGCACAATAAAACTAAGGAAAAGGAAGGCACAGAGTGGTGCACAGGAGGTAGAGACAAGAAAGTGAATATTACGACATCCACAATACTGCATTATCGATAATAAGAAGCCCTAGGCTATGGATGGTTATACAGACAGGCAAGAAGATCAGATGTATGTAGGTGAATGGAAATATACACATTACCATATGTAGGTTTTACAGATAATATTCCTACGTGGATATTTGTATGTCCTACAAAAATATCCATATACATTATAGAACTAACAGGAGAAAAAGCTAGGATAGCTTCCTTGTTGCAACCAAGTACCATGAGGGAGTGAGTTGCTGGACCTATGGGATAGAAACTTTGGTATCAGAGGCATCAAACTCAATTGGCACAACACAGTACACAAAATCATTGCTCTACATCCTAGTTTGGTGAGTTTGGTGAGTACCAGTGAGGCTCTTAAAGACGTACCATTAGCCATCTATAATGCAACTATTGTTCTGTTCTCATCCAGAGCAAAGAAGAGTGAAGGAAGTCAACAACACATGGTAACAATTCATCTGAGGGAAACTTAGCTTATAGGATGTTGAGACCTGAAGAACTAGATGGTGCTTGGCTACCAATGCCAAGCACTCAGAATGAGATCAAAATTGGAGATCCTGGATAGAGTGGAAGACAAAATGTGGAACAAAATTGAAAAACACAAAAATCACTGATTGGATAGACTGGTGAAACTCCTGAGAATACAGCCTTGGGTTAGCCTTCAGTCCTGGAATTGGACTCATTCTCAGGTTAGTTCTCACAACAATAGATGGGCCTATGATCTGAACACCTACCCTAGGGAGATGCACAACCTAGAACAATAAGCATTTGCATAGGGGGAAAACAAGACAGACAGGAATGCATAGGTGACAAAGACACAGGGAAGGGGTAACCACAGGAACAAGATAGGAGGAAAGCTGTTCTGATGTAGGGATTGCAATCAGTGCCATGAAGCACACTATTTATGAATTGTTGAATGTAAAGTGAATCTGTTTTGCAAAATTGCTCCCAAATCACAATATTAAAAAAAAAAAAAAGCCTCTCTCTCTCTGTATCTCTCTCTGTATGTATATATATATATATATATATATATATATATATATACATATACACATACATATATATGTACATGGAGCTCTGGTGGCACAGTCCCTAAGGCATTTAATTGCTAACCAGAAAGTTGGTAGTTCAAACTCATCTGCTGCTGTATTGAAGAAAGATAGGACAATCTACTTCCATAAAGATTTATAGACTTGGAAACCCAATGGGTGTTTCTATGAGTTGAAATTGACTAGATCATAGTGGGTTTGGTTTGGTAAATAAGTAAGTAAGTATGTATATAGTGGTGTTTAAATCTTATCCACCAAATACCGTGAAGGAGTGTGTTGCTGGGTATATAGGATTGGGACTATGGTACCAAAGGACATCAAGCTCAAGTGGCATGGTTCACAAAAACATTCTGCTACCTCCTACTTCGGTGAATAGCATCTGGGGTCTAAAAAGCTTACCAGCAGGCCATCTAAGATGGAATTGTTGGTCTCTCTTTATCTAGACCAAAGAGGAGTGGAGAAAATCAAAGGCATGGAAACAATTAGTCCAAGGGACTACTGGACCATGGGAACTGCTACATCATCCTGAGACCAGAAGAACTAGATGGTGCCTGGATACCACTGCCGACCATAGAAAGAGGTCAAAATTGGAGACCCTGGATAGAGTGGAAGAGAAATGCAGAACAAAACTCAAAAGTGTAAAAAAGATGAGGTTTACCAGTCTGATAAAACTGTTGAAACCCCAGAAACCATGGTCCTAATCACCTCTCAGGCCTGGAATGCATTGAGTCTCATGGCTTAACTTTCTGCCACACAAGAGAGAGGTCTGTGAGGTGAACAATTACATCAGTGAGGTACACTCCTTAGAACAATCAACAGTGAGAGATCAGAAAAGCAGCACTAGTACAGGAAGAAAGCTCAGGGGGCAGGAATGCATAGGAAAGAAGGACACAGGGAAAAGGTAACCACAGGGAGGAAGTGGGAAGAGAGCTGTTACTTTGTAGGGATTCCAGTTAATGTCATGAAACAAAATGTGTATTACATGTTCAATGGAAAACAAATTTTCTCTGTAACCTCTCACCCAAATCACAATAAACAAACCAAAAGAACAAAATTGACTTGATTGCTACCAATATGTAAGCATGTGTTTCTCCGTGACTGTATATTCTCAAAATTCAAAACTAAAATAATGACAATGAGCCAAAGGTATGAACAAACTTTTCACTAAAGAGGACATATGGAATGCAAATAAGCACATGAAAAGTTGTTCAACATATTAGCCATAATAAAATGCAAACTAAAACCACAATGACTTTTATAAAATCACAGTGAGTTATTACTTACGATAGGCGTATACGTATCATTTTTTTTTTTTTTTTAAAGTGATGATACCAAATGCTAGCAAGAAGGTAGAGAACTGGAACTCACCTATATTACTGGCCAGAATGTAAAATGGTACAGCAATCTGGAAATCATTTAGTATTTTTTTAAATATAACTAAACTCATACTTAATATGTTACTTTGTGAGTCAGCAATTGAAGAGAGCTGTTACATTGTGAGGATTTCAATTAATATCACATAGCAAAATGTGTATGAACTATTGAGTAGAAAATTAATTTGCTCTGTGAACTATCACCCAAACCACAATCTTCTTTTGCAATCTGCCTCAAAGGATTGAAAAACTGTGTTGACACCAAAACCTGAATATAAATGTTCATGTTAACAGCTTTATCTCTAATAGACCAAAACTGAATAAATACTGTTCTCCAATAAGTGACTGGTTAATATGTACATGTTTTTCAATACTACTCAACGTTAATAAGTCTAATCGGTTGCTATGAGTCACAAACGACTTGACAGCATTGAGAGAGATTGATACATGTTGATACATGTATATATGATACCAGAATATAAGGGAACATCCTTAACTAGAGAAAATAGACAATTATGTAAAATAAATATATTTGGTAACATATTAGAAAGATATCATTTAAACTCAAGAAATAAATAACAATATTTCTTATGCTGATAATAAAAACTAGTGCCCTAAGAGAGTAAAAAGTATTTTAAAGTAATAAGTATTAAAAGAAGACATCAGATAGCTGGTTTTCACAGATAATTCAAAGAAAACACTATTAAAATCTAGTTTAGATTTAAGTAACAAATTTAGTAAATTTGTTCAATATAAAATCAATCTTTGCTATCAATTTCATTCCTATATATTGGTTATAAATGGTGTATAAATAGCTTATTTTAAAGATCCCACTTACAAATAAAATGAAAAATAGGTTGTATCTGAAAATAAATCAAGCTAAATATGCATAAGAAGATCTTCATATGAAAAATTATAAAATTCAGAATTGAATTGATGTCAATGGGTTTTAAGTAAACTGAAAGATATTTTAAGTTTATATATGAAAAGACTCAAACACCTAAAATTTATTTATAAATTTAACACAATGTGAAACAAAATTTTAACAGTATTGTTCATAGAGTCAGAGACGTGTGGCTCTGTAATGAAAGCTTTATAAAGTTACAGAAGTTTTATTTAATTTATTGTTGGGTGCCATCCACTTGCTTCTGACTCACAGTGATCTGGTACCAGTGATATTTGTTATTCATATGGGACAGAGTATCAGGGTACATTCTAGAAAGGCCTAAAAGTAATTAAAAATACACCTTTAATTTATATAAAAAGTGTAGACTATATTTATGTAATATGTTTTATGTAAGAGAATTCTCTAAATGGAATATTTTTTTTAAAAAATGTAGAGGAAAATATTGAAAAGTTCAAAACAAATTAACTCACAGTTATGTTGTATTGCCCAAGGATTTAAAAAAAAAGGGGGAGATTATCATTTACCATGCCAATGCACATTCTGAGATTCCATATGCTTCCAAAACACATTACTGAATTTCTTTAAAGAGTTTATTATGCACCTTAACATGTGTGCCAAGCCAAGTACTGTACAAGGAAGACTGAGAGTGAATAGACTTTAAAGAGAAAATACAACTCATCCTTATCATCTTTGTCCCACTTAAGGCTTCACCTCTCTACAATTGCCAGGGTTATCCTGTGAAGAGTGGCTCCCAATATTTCTTCTACCTTCTCTTAGAAAACTTTAAATTATTTTACCTATAATTCTGTTTATCCATTAGAATAATCGTATACATTTTTAGTACAAAAATGTATCAAAATATTTGACTCATGATATCTCCTCCACATGTTGTAGTTGTTGTTGTTATGTGCCGTTGAGTCGGACCCAACTCATAGCGACCCCTCCTTGGGTTTCCAAGGCAGTATCACTGCGGAAATAGATTGCCTCATCTTTCTTCCGAGGAGTGGCTGGTGGGTTTAAACCGGTTTAAACCGCCATCCTTCTGGTTATCAGTCAAGTGCCTTAGACACTATGCTACCAGAGCTCCTAGTAGGCAATTTTTAAGTTATTTTTTCCAATATATAAAATTTTATTTTATCTTCATAAAGTTTAGTAATAGGCAATATACATACACGTACTTTGATTTCTATTTGGTTTTGATCACAGGAAAATATACATAACAAAACATACCATCTCACCATCTCAGTAGTTTTATATGTATACTTTAGTGAACCTATTCTCAATATCCTTTTCCAAATCATTCCATCGAAGTGTACATGTAATGCCCCTTAAGCATAAACTCTCCTTCTAACCTCCCTTGTGGTGGTAATCATTAATAATCTTGGGTTTCTAAATATTTGCTTATTTTAAATAAGTGTGATCATATAGAAGTTGTTTCACAACTCAGTTATTTTGATCAGCATGATGTTTTCAAGGTTCACCCATGTTGTATGCTTCAGAATTTCTTTTCTTCTGATTACTAAATTTCCATTATGTATATATACCGTATTTTGTTGATTTATTTATCTATTGATGAATATTTATACTGTTTATAAACTTTGGCTACTGTGAAAAGTGTTAGAACTTGACTCCTAGCTTTAATCAAACTAGACTTTTTGTATTTTTTTTATTGAAGCATTTATATTTTTGCATTGTTATTAAAATTAAGAGTTTTAAAGTAGAAATAGCACTAGATTACAAAGCAAAGCAACTTGGGACCAATAAGTATAATAAAAGTTAATCATTGTAAAGCACTTAATATTTGCCGAAATGATGCTAAATATCCTTTATATATTACCTAATTGAATCACCACAGCAATCATGTATCATTAGGTATGTAAGGAATTTTGCTACATTTTAAGGAAAAACAATCTAAGGTTATGAAAGGACAAGTAATTCACTCAAGGTCGCTCAGAAAATAAATAGTAAATAAGCTACAGTACTTTGACACTAAAGACTATTATTTTTACCTGTGCAACAATTTTTTCATTTACTTTATGCTTTGTAACCTAGCATGGATTAGGAAATGTTCTTCTTATTATTATTTTAGGGCATTTTCAGCAATAATTATGTAAGTCTTTGCACAGGAAATTGTGCAAACATGTATAAAGTCAAAAAGAAAACAGTTGAAGATAAATAAAAATGAAAGGAGAGAAAGGCAGCCAGCTTTAGAGTGAGATAAGAGGATCAGAGTGAATTCCCCCTTTCCCAAGAAAATTATAGATACATTCACTACTAAGAAAATTGAAAAGGTGATGAGTCAAAAAAGTGAAGTGAAATAAAATTAAATCACAGATACTTACAGGGGATCTCTGATCTCTTGAATCATGTGCAGTCATCCTTGTCACTGCTTCTGTCAATTTCTGCAAACTGGCTAAAAGGTAACATTCATTGTAAAATTAGTGTAACCAATGTTTATCTGAAATCACAGGAGAAATTATATATCCAGCATTGGTCTGAACTGCTTTACATGTGTAATACTCAGTGTAATTTTGTGATTAAATCCAGATGCTTGTTTCCACTTTTAAAATCATATTAAAGAAAGTATAATGTACAACATTGTTGTTATTTGCCATCGAGTCGGCCCCGACTCATAGCGACCCCTCCTTGGGTTTCCGAGGCAGTATCACTACAGAAGTAGGATTGCCCAACCTTCCTTATGAGGAGTGGCTGGTGGGTTTGAATCACCAACCTTCTGGTTAGCAGTCAAGTGCCTTAGGCACTATACTACCAGAGCTCCTAATGTATTAATCATGCTGTTTTACTTGATAAACCATAAGGGTTTTTTTTTCTAAATAATCAAAGCCACTAAATAATCTGAGAACATAAATGCCATTAAGAGAATGTAAGTGGAATTCCCTATGGGTTAACATTTCAATTAAAATGGATATGCTTCATCAACACCTGCAATTTTCAAGACAGATATATCAGGTAACATTATCCATAAGGTACTAGAAAAAGGTCAAGGTAACAGTATCAACATGTAAGTCTTTGAGATAGATTATAAAATTTTAAACATATGAGTTTAACTTAAAAAAAAAAAAAAAACCTCACTTCATTAACCAATCTCAGGGTATAAATTTAATGATATAAAATGATTTATTGTCTTTTTTGTTGTTAGGTGCTGTTGAGTTGAGTTGGCTCTGATTTGTAGTGATCTAACCCAAGGAGAGGTTGCCATGAGTCAGATAGGACTCGACGGCAGTGGGTTTGGTTTTTTGGTATGCATAACAGAAACACTGCCCAGTCCTGTCCCGTCCTCACAATCCTTGCTATGCTACAGCCACAAAGTAAATACATTTAATTTAGTGCCTTCCCCTTTTTCACTAATACTGTACATTACCAAGCATGATGTTCTTCTCTGGGGACTGACCTGACAACATGACTAAAGTAGATGAGATAAAGTTTTGGCATTCTCATTTCTAAGGAGCATTCATTATGGCTGCACTTCCTCCAGGAAAGATTTGTTCATTTTTCTGGCAGTCAATAGTACTTTCAGTACTCTTCACCATCACCACAGTTCAAAGGTATCAACTCTTCTTGGTCTTCTTTATTCATTTTCCAGCTTTCACATGCATATATGGTATCAATAATACCATGGCTTGGGATAGGTGCACCTTAGTCTTCAAAAGGACATCTTTGCTTCTTAACTTTTAAAGAGGCCTTTTGCAGCAGATGTGTCCAGTGCAAATCATGTCTGATTTATTGATTGAGTCTTCCAGCTATTGTTCAGCATGTGTTTTTTTTTCAGAAGAAGTATGGTATAAGAAGCTCAAAGACAGTAAATTCTCTGCATTTATAATTTAATGGAGGAAGTAAATAAATACTTAAGAAGTAAAGCTTAAACTGTATTAGAGATATGAACAAAATTCCATTTAAACACACAAATTATTAGATCTAAAATATGCCTAGGGAACTTGTAGATGCTTCATTTGGCTTGTATTAGAAACATGTAGTTTTGTCAAATCTATTGAGAAGAGCATATGTCTAGATATAATAATTGCACTATCTTCATTGATTCTGCAAAGGAATAGGATAGTGTTGCCAAATTCTTTTTCTTTTTTTTTTGGGGGGGAGGGGAGTCATATACTTATTTTTGAGAGAGTCAAACAGAGAGACTCATTGTTTCATATAGTATGTGACAATTTTAGATGTTAATGTAAGAGATATTCACAGTAGAGACATGAGTGGTGGCAGGAGAAGCAATGAAGACTAAGGTCTTAGGGGATTCCAAACCAGAACTCACTACCATCAAGTTGATTCTAACTCAGAGTGACCCTCACTGGCTTTCTGAAGCTGTGAATCTTTCCAGAAATAGATTGCCCCATCTTCCTTCTATGGAGTGGCTGGTGGGTTTGAACTGCTGACTATCTCATTAGCAGCCAAATGCCTCATCCACTACACCACCAGAGCTCCACATTATAAGATTAAGGAACAGAATTTGCAAATTCATGAAGGTCTCTATGAGTGTCTGTTTCCATCCCCACATCCAAACAAATCAATATGGCAGGTACCTACAGTGAGTTTGGAGGGATTACTTTATGTTTTGGTTACCTAGTTCTGCTATAACAGAAAATACCACAAATCGATGGCTTTAACAAACAGGAATTTATTCTCGCACAGTTTAGGAGGCAAAGTCCACATTCAAAGTGCCAGGATCTAGGGGCTGGGTGAAAGCCCCTTGACCTTGGGATTCAGCTATGCCTCTTGCTCCCGTCCCACTGCTGCTGGAGGCTTTCTTCACTCAGGCAGCTAGCTGGTAACTGCTGAAACTAACAATCCCAAGGTCTACCAGTAAAATGACACAGTCCCGAGATTATCACACAACACAGCAGGCCATTGGTTCAAGTCCAGGAACAATCCTCAGATGGGCAGACATCATGGCAGACTGCTGAATAAAGACTCAGCTACACGCAGGGTTCAAGCATGCCAAAAAGTTCCAAGACCTTCTGAGAGCTGTCTTATATACTGGAAGCCGAACACATCCCTGAGGCTGCTCCAGTAGATTCCACCATGGAGTTGATTATCAGTCTCATCATAGAGAATAAATACATCAATCAGGCTGCCCAGCCACTTGAAATGACAGCCCAGCCAAGTTGATATCCAACTTAACTACCACAGTTTATGAAACTGGATTTAATAAAGTGAAAATTAGAGACAATAGATTTTAAGCAGAACTGTGGCATGACCAACTTCATTTTTCAGAAATTGATAAAGGTAACATGGGGAGGAGGAAATTGATGGTAGAGAGTCAAATGTGAAGAGGACCTACACTCATGCTAAAACATGAGAGTCTAGAAGGGAGAGCCAGGATTATAAAGATATATTTTGTGACACAATTCATGGAGTCTAGTAAATAAATAGGTGTGAGAAGTGAAGAAGGTCAGAGAGAGAAAAGTGAAAGACAAGCTTCTGTTTATAGCATTGTTCTCAGTGTTTATAGTTCTCAGTGTTTATAGCTGGATAACATCACTCAAAATGTAACATTGACAGGCAGTGCATGTGGAAGTTTAGGGTGAAGATTTTATAAAGGATAGGGAGTATGTCCTTTGGGATTTTAAAAAAGGTTTGATATACTCAGAAGACCCACAGGTGGAAATATCCTGTTGTTGTTGTTGTTATGTGCCATCAAGTCGGACCGACTCATAGCAACCCCTCCTTGGTTTTCCAAGGCGTTATCACTACGGAAGTAGATTGCCCAGCCTTCCTTCTGAGGAGTGGCTAGTGGGTTGTTCACGCCAGCCTTTTGGTTACCAGTCAAGTGCCTTATTAGGCAATTGAAATTCTGCAAATAAAGGACAAAAATATTAGAGTCATCACCAGGTAGATGTTGATAGAAGCCCTAGGAAGATTTGCAATCAGTAAATGGATCAGCCTTCTACTCATGTTCTAAAGCCCCACTCCCCCTTCCACCCTTTAAGTTGTCTGTCCTTCTAAGCAGTGCTTGCCCTTTTGCAGGTAAACTTTGATTCTGACCTTGCTTCATTTCCATAAACTTTTCAGGCCCCTACAACTCACTTAGGTAATGATCCTTTAGCTTGAATTTGGCCATGTTCCATTGATCATTTACTTGTTTTCACTTGGAGCTTAATTTGATCATCCTGGTTTAGATCAAAAGAACAAATTGATTTCCACGTGTTGTTTGGATAAGAGAATCTATGTGATTATGCCATTCCTCATTACAATTCCCTTTGCCAGTTCTTATTCATTCCTCTAGAGAAATGTTATTAAGTCTATTTCCCCAGCAAAGCCATAATCCACCATCAGTAGCACACAGACTCATATAGAAGAAGCAGCCATTTCTCTCTCTCATGTGTACTTGCTATTTTCTTCTTATTATTATTATATTTTTTGGATGGGGAAGTTTCTTTGAAACACTAACTATCTTGATTAACTAGCATCCTTTCTGCTTTATACTAACCACAAGCCTTAACATTCAATCATACGCAGTTGCAAGAAGTCTCTGTATTGTAGTTACATTACATAGGGTAAACACTATATCTTCAGCTACATTGATTTTGTTATTTTACATCTAGATCTTTAATGCTGCAGCAGACATTGCTATAAAATCTCACAAAGATGGGATATGGAGAAGGAGAGCACTGACATAGAGAGATAACGTATTCTCTGAGGTAGGGAAAATGGAAAAAGGAACAAACATAAAAGAATGAAAATGTATAATGCTGCATAACAGTTGTGCAGAGTTTTGGGAATATTATTAGGGTTGGTGAAATATGTGGGTGGTGCAAATGATTAACATGCTCAGCTTCTAACCCAAAGTTCGGCTTCAAATCCACCCAGAGACACCTGAGAAAAAAAGCACGAAATCTTCTGAAAAATCAGTCACTGAAAATCGTATGGATCCGTGTTCTGCTCTGACACATGTGTGATTACCATGAGTTGGAGTCACCCTGATGGCAGCTATTCTTGTTTTCTCTTATTTTTTTAAGCATGGTGGACAGGTAGACACTTACTCAAGGAATACTCAGTTTTCAATGCCATTTTTACATGGCTAATTTCAATATGCGAGAAAGCAACGGCTACTGGCATTCTTCATTTCAGCACAAAAGCCAATCAATCTGTAGATCAGAAAAAGAGGCTTCCATTTCTATATTATACATGTTCTATTATTCCAATTTTCAGTGAAAATTCCTTTCATTTGTGAAGTAATTTTGATTTATTGTCACTTTGTTAACCACCTTTGTTTAGCTACAAACCTATCCAAGTATTTAATTATTAAGAATTATTTATTACCTGGATTTGTTTTTTTATATTGCCACATAATTTGAGTACATGTCTCAGCATTTATTTATCATTTCAAAAGTAGGGCACTATACCCTAGTCCATTGCCAATGATCACGTATATTAATTGCTATGTATTAAACTGTTCCACCCCCTTTCACCTCTTCATTTCAATGAATTTGATTCTACCTCTATATTTCCTGTCAACTTCTCAACATATGCCAGTAAGAGCTATTGTGGTTCATTCATTTTCAGATCATTGTTATTCAAAAGATATGTAAAATATTATGTTGTAATAATAACATTGAAATTTGTGTTCAATTTATAATGTAATAAAATTCTGATATAATAATTTTATAACAAAAATATCCAGGGAAGTCTTAGTTCCAACAATCATTTTGCTTAATTAGTAAAGAATATCTTCCTTGAGCTGTGCTCTTTTAAAAAGTTATCTATATGGGATCAAACTAACATAAACAACTCAAAAGATTAGATAGGAAGTTTTGGAGGCAATGAGTTTATGTTAATGGAGAAGGAGCCATTCAGAAAAGAAGGATGAGAATAGTTGCACAACTTGAAGAATATAGTCAATGTCATTGAATTGTACATGTAGAAATTGTTGAATTGGTATATGTTGTGTTGTGTATATTCTCAACAACACAAAATAAAATGTTATAAAAAATAAATATATAATGTTCATTAAAAATATACTTGCAGCTGAATGAAAGCAGGAGTCTTAACGTTCACTGCATTTTCCTGGTGCTTAGCACAGTGCCTGTAACTCACTTGATGATTCTTACAGACTAACTTAATAAATGGATAGATGGGTATTACTATTACTAATAGCTTTGGCTAACCCATCTCAACTGGCTGCATGATTCAAGGAAGTGAGTTCTATTTAATTATTTCCTGTATATTTTCTCCTGGGATTATTTTAATGAATGCCTACTATGACATTAATGGGAAATAATAAATTAATTGAGGGCAAGGTAGAAAAGCAGTATTCTTTTCTCAAATACTTTTGCCAAATGAAACAAACCAAACCCAAATCCACTGACATCAAGTTGATTCCAACTCATAGCAACCCCTTTGGGTTTCCAAGGATGTAATTTTTTTTTTTTTTTTTAATTGTGATTTAGGTGAAAATTTACAGACGAAATTCACTTTCCATACAGCAGTTTGCATACACTTTGCCTCATGACATTGACTACAATTTACCTCAAAGCAACAGCTCCCCTCCCGCTTCCTCTCAATAGTTACCTCTTCCCTGTGTCCATCCCTCCATGCACTCCTGCCCCCTGAGCTGTCTCTCTGTGCATAAACAGCCCTAATTTCTCCAGTAATTGTTCTCTCTAAGGAGTATATCTACCTCAGGTAAATGTTGCACTCATATACTTGTCTTTTGTTTGGCTGGAAGCCACAGTTGCGGGTTCAATTCCAGACCTGAAGGACAGTCAGAGGACATAGTCTCAGTGGTACCACCAGGCTCTATCAGACCAGCAAACCTGGTCCCCT
>NW_006921773.1:3163291-3186992 GCF_000298275.1 Orycteropus afer afer | reverse complement strand
GATTGTGGGGCTGGCGTGGGATCGGGTAGTGTTTCATTCTGCTGTGCATGGGGTCGCTATGAGTCGGAAACGACTTGACGGTACTTAACAACAACAACAACAAAGGACTAATTGTTTCTATTAATCTTTGGTTTTCTTCATTCTTCTTTGCCCTGGACAAGGAGACACCCATAGTTGCATCTAGATGGCTGCTTACAAGCTTTTAAGGTCCCAGTTGTTACTTGCCAAAGTAGGAGGTGGAACAATGTTTCATGTAGTATGTTTTGTCAATTTTGTCAATTGTCCCCTGTGACTATGGTCCCAATCCCACAGGTTCAACTACTCAGTTCATCTTGGCTGTGACCAAGAAGTGACTACAACCTTGTCCCTTGTCAGCTCTACAATACACCTGGGAATTCAGATCATACAAATACACTTATAGGACCATTGTCTGCCAACCTGTACATGGTCTTGGGTACACTCCCCACTTCACAGATATATCTAATAGTTCAGCCTGTCTACCCATCTATCCACCCATATACCCATGTTTGTCTTCACTGATAATGCAGTACTGTATGTACAAAGGGTTCATCTTTGTTGTCTGTAGCTCCCATGTACCTCTCTATGTCTTGCTCTTCCTCAGTGCCACCATGTTGCATTGCCCTTCTCTTCACCCAAATCAATACTTATCTCTACTAACAGTGTTCCCTCCCCTCCCCTCACACCCCTGATAACCAACAAAGAAAATTTCCTTCCATAGATACACATTTCCTTGACTATTAAAATAACAGACTAATACAATATTTGTCCTTCTGTGATTGATGTATTTCACTCAGCATAATGTCCTACAAGTTCATCCACATTATGCGGAGTTGTGCAGATTCTAGGTTATTCAGGTTATTCTCTAGGTTGCATAGTATTCCATTGTGTGTATGTACCAAAGTTTGATTATCCATTCCTTAGTTGATGGACACCTAGGTTGCTTCCATCTTTTGCCTATTGTAAATAGTGCTGCAATTAATATGGGTGTGTATATGTCTGTTCTTGTCATGGCTCTCACTTCTTTAGGATATATACCTAGTAATGAAATGGCTGGGTCAAATGGTATTTATAATTCCAACTTTTTAAGGAATTTCCATGCTGCTTCCCACAGTGGTTGTACTATTTTACAGTCCCCCCAGCAGTGTATGAGAGTCCCAAGCTCTCCACATTCTCACCAGCATTTATTATTGTGTGTCTTTTTGAACTTTACTACTAGTGCTGGGGCAAGATGGTATCTCATTGTTGTTTTGATTTGCATCTCTCTAATGGCTACCAGAAGGCTGGTGGTTCAAACCCACCAGCTACTCCTCAGAAGGAAGGTTGGGCAAATCTACTTCTGTAGTGATACTGCCTCAGAAACCCAAGGAGGGGTCGCTATGAGTTGGGGCCTCCTCGACAGCACATAACAACAACAACAATTGCTAATGATCATGACCATTTCTTCATGTGTTTGCTGGCCACCAGAATATCCTCCTTGGTGAAGTATCTATTCATGTCTTCTGCCCATTTTTAAATTAGATTATTTCTTTTTCTTATTGAGGTGTTGGAGTTTTTTTTTTATAAATTCTAGAGATAAGTACCTTGTCAGATATGTCATTGTCAAATATTTTTCCCAATCTGTAGGTTTTATTTTGACTCTTTTGGAGAAGTCTTTGGAATCACATAAAAAGTTGATTTTTAGAAGGTCCCATTCATCTAATTTCTCTTCTGCTCTTTGTGCATTTTGGGTTATGATTGATAGTCTATTTATGCCATATATTAGGGCCCCTAAATTTGCCCCTACTTTTTCCTTGAGGAACTTTATAGTTTTAGGTTTCACAATTAAGTCTTTGATCCATCTGGAGTTTGTTTCTGTTTATGGTGTGAGATACAGATCTTGTTTCATTTTTTCTCAAATGGATCTCCAGTTTTGTCAACACCATTTATTAAACAAACATTTTCTTCCCCATTTAATGGATTTTGGCCTTTTGTCAAAGATCAGCTGACCATGGGTCGATGGATCTATTTCTGGGTTCTTAATTCTATTCCATTGGTCCATGTGCCTGTCATTATACCAGGCAGTTTTCACTACTGTGGCTATATAGTAGATTTTGAGATCCAGCAGTGTGAGACCTCCTATTTTGTTCTTCTTTTTCAATTGTGCTTTGCTTATCTAAGGTCTCTTTCCTTTCCATATAAAGTTAGTGATTTGTTTTTCCATATCCTTAGAAAATGTTGATGGGATCTGGATTGGGATTGCATTGAATGTATAGATTGTTTTAGTTAGAATTGACATTTTCACAATGCTTAATCTTCCTATCTATGAGCATAGTATGTTCTTCCATTTATGTAGATCTCTTAGAGTTGTGATACTGCCTCAGAAACCCAAGGAGGGGTCACTATGAGTCGGAGCTGACTCGATGGCAGTGAGTTTGGTTTGTTTTTGTTTTATAGTTTTTTAAAATAGTATTTTGCAGTTTTTTTTTTTTTTTTTTTAATAGGTCTTTCGTGTTCCTGATAAGATTTTTTCCTAAGTATCTTATCTTTGTGGTTGTTGTTATTGTTGTTATTTGCCATCAAGTCGGCCCCGACTCATAGCAACCCCTCCTTGGGTTTCCGAGGCAGTATCACTACAGAAGTAGGAATGCCCAACCTTCCTTCCAAGGAGTGGCTGGTGGGTTTGAACCATCAGCCTTCTGGTTAGCAGTCAAGTGCCTTAGGCACTATGCTACCAGAGCTCTTTGTGGTAGCTATTGTAAATGGTATTAATTTCCTTATTTCCTTATTAGATACCTCTTTGCAGGTATAGAGGAATCCAATTGATTTCTATATGTTGATTTTGAATCCTGCCACTATACTAAATCTTTCAATAAGTTCCAGTAGTCTTCTTGCTGAGTCTCTTGGGTTTTCTATGCATAGGATCATATCATCTGGACAAAGGGATAGTTTTACTTTGTCTTATCAGTTTGGATGCATTTGATTTCTCTTTCTTGCCTTATTGCCCTGGCCAGGCCTTCCAATACAATGTTGAATAGAAGTGGAGGTAGAGGGCATCCTTTTCTGGTTCCTGTTCACCAGTCTCTCTCCGTTGAGATTAATGTTGGGTGTTGGTTTTACATATATACTTTTCATTATTTTGAGGAATTTCTCTTCTATTCTCCCCCACCCCAGGAATTTATTTTAATCAGGAATGGGTTTTGGATTATGTCAAACGCTTCTTCTGTATCTATTTATATGATAATATGATTCTATATTAAATCATCCTTTCATACTTGGTACAAATTCCACTTGATCATGATATATTATTATTTTTTTTGTTGTTGTTATGTTGTTGGTGTCTATGGCCTAGGATTTTGTTGAAGATTTTTGCGTCCCTCTTCATAATGGATATTGATCTGTAGCTTTCCTTTCCAGATATCTTTGCCTGGTTTTAGTATCAGGCTGATGCTTGCTTCATAAAATGAATGTGGGGGGATTCCATCTTTTTCTATGTTCTGAAATAGTTTGAATAGGATTAGTGTCAGCTCTTTACTGAATAATTGGTAGAATCCTCCAATGAAATAATCTGAGCCATGACTGTTTTTTGTTATTTTTTTTTTTTTATGATCTGCTCAATTTCTTCTTTTCTTATGGGTCGGTTTAAATTTTCCACTAAGTTCCGTGTTAGTTTAGGTAAGTAGTATGTTTCTAGAAATCTGTCCATTTCTTCTAGGTTTTCAAATTTGTCGCAGCACACTTCTTCACAGTATCCTGATATTATTCTTTTTTATTTATTTTGATTTGGTTATGATGCCACCCATTTCATTTCTTATTCATGTTATTTGCTTCTTCTCCTTCTTTTCCTATGTTAAGTTTGCCAGTGGTTTGTCAATTTTATTAATCTTTTCCAAAACCACCTTCTAGTTTTGTTGATATTTTCTTTTGTCTTTCTATTTTCTTTTTCATTTATTTCTGCTCAAATCTTTATTATTTCTTTGCTTCTGGTGATTGTAATTATTTTTTTTTTAATCTCTTTCTCTAATTTTTGGAGATGTTGGATTAAGCTCTGTTTAACCCTGTCTTCTTTTCTGATGTGTGCATCTATTGCTATAAACTGTCCTCTGATCATGGCTTTTGCTGTGTCCCAAAGATTTTGGTATGTTGTCTTTTCATTCTCATTTGATTCAAGGACATTTTTTGGTTAATTTTTATTTCTTCTGTTACCTGGCTATTTTTGAGGGGGGTACTATTCCATTTCCATGTGTTTGCTCTTTTCTTATTGGTATTCCTAGTGTTGATTTCCAATTTGATAGCATTGTGATCTGAGAAGATGCTTTGCAGTATTTCAATGTTTTTAAATGTATTGAGGCTTGCATTGTGCCCTAACATATGTTCTATCCTGAAGAATGTTACATGAGAGCTAGAAAAGAGAATATATTGTGGTCTTGTGGGGTGGAGTGCTCTGTAGATGTCTATAAGGTCAAGTTGTTTGATTGTATTGTTTAGTTCTTCTGCATCTATATTGAGTTTCTTTCCAGTTGTTCTATCTTTTATTGAAAGTGATGTATTAAAGCTTCCTCTACTACTATGTAGTCATCTATTTGTTTTGTAAATTCTATTAGAGTCTGCTTTATGTATTTATGGGCTTTTACATTGGGTGCCTTGTGGTAGTTATATTTGTATGTCAACTTAACTGGGCCTGGTTGAGTGGCTGGGCAGCTGGTGGTAGTTATTCCCCATGATGAGACTGGCAATCAACTACATGGTGGGATCTATCACAAGCAGCTAAGTAGCTGTCTTTGGGATGTGGCCTGCTTCCTGTATATAAGGAGAAGTCTTGGGCGGGTCTCTAGCTTATGGCATGCTTGGACCCTGCATGTGACCCTGTCATTGCTCAGCAGGTTGCTATGCTCTGCCAACCTTAGGGCTTACAATGGGCTTACGTTAATGGCCTGCCATGTGGTTTGGTAACATTGGGACTGGGCTTTTTTAGTTGTCAACCTTAGGGCTTCTCAGCCTCAGCAGCCAACAGCTGTCTGACTGAAGAAATGCCTCTAGTTCCAGTGGGCCTGGAGCAGGAGGCAGAGCTGGACCCCAAGGTTGAGGGGCTTTCACCCAGCCCCTAGAGCCTGGCACTTTAAACTTGGACTTAACGCCTCCAAATTGTCAGAATAAACTCCTGTTTGTTAAGGCCATCCCATTTATGGTATATTTCTGTCAGAACAGCACTAGGTAATCAGAACATGCATAGATATTTAACATGGTTATGTCCTCTTGCTCAACTGATCCTTTAATCATTGCATAATGTGCTTCCTTGTCTTTTATGGTCATTTTTGTCTTAAAGTCTATTTTCTCAGAAGTTACTATTGCCACTCCTGCTCTCTTTTGGTTGCCCCTATTTGGTATATCTATTTCCAACCTTTTATTTTTAGCCTTTTTTTGTTTGTTTTTATGTTGAAGGTGAGTCCCTTATAGAAGGATGTTGATGTATCATGTTTTTTACCAGTCTGCAAATCTCCATCTCTTGAGTGGTGCATTAATTCCATTTACATTAAGTGTAATTATTGACTAGTATGAATATACTGATGGCACTTTGTTATGTGTTTTTTCATGGTATTGATGATTTCTTTGTCCTGTATAATTTTCTGTGCTCAGCACATTTTGATTATGAATCGTGTTATCATCTCCTTCATTGTCATTGTTTTAGTATTTGCTAAATATTTGTGTTTTTCTCATATATTTTGATGCAAAGGTATACTATTTTCTTTGGGGTTACCCTGTGATTTATAATTTTCTTCCCAAGTTGAAAACAGTCCATTCTATTTCAATTCTCTTGACTTCCTCACCATTTAGAAGTTCTGTAACTACACTATTTATTCCCTCTTTTTGGTTTGTAGTTTTCCTCATTTACCAATTGAAGTCTCTGATTCCCCATCTAAGTCTTGTAAGCTTATTTTACTTTGGATAATTCTGTAGTTGGGATGGTTTCTGTCTTATGTCATCATGTGTGTTAATCATCTGTTGTTGTTTGCTGTGTTGGATCTCTGTCTGAAGGATTGAGGGATTCCCTTTAGCATCTCTTGTAAAGTTGGTCTGGTTTTAAAAAATTCCCTTAATTCCTGCTTATCTGGAAATGTCCTCATTTTACCCTCCTGTTTGAGGGACAATTTTGATGGGTATATAATTCTTTTTTGGAGATTTTTTTTTTTTTTTCTTTCAGGGTTTTATATATATGATCCTATTGCCTTCTCATTGGCATGTTTTTTTTTTTTTTTTTCCAAATAGTTAGAACTTAGTATTATTCATTGCCTTTTGTAGGTAATTTTTCATTTTTCCTGTGCTGCTTTCAGGATTCTTTCTTTGTCTTTGGTTTTGGTGAGTTTGATGTTGATATGTCTTGATGATTTTCTTTTGAGGTCTGCCTTGTTGGAGTTTGTTGAACTTCTTGAATGGATACATTCTTATCTTTTATCATATTAGGGAAATTTTCTTCCAATAAATTTTTGACAATTTCCTCTGTGGTTTTATCAGTTTCTTCCAGTTCTAGAGTTCCAATTACAAGTAGGGTATTCCTCTTGATGGTATCCCATATGAAACTTAGACTTTTAATTTTGTTTTGATTTTTCTTTTCTAATTGATCCCTTAATAAAGTAGTATTGAGATATTTTTCTTCAATCTTATTAATTATGTTTTCCACTGATTCAGTTCTACACCTTTGCCCATTCAATGTGTTATCTATTTCTGATATCTTAATATTAATCTTCTGGATTTATAATTGTTGTTTTGTATCATTTCTAATTTTCTGTGTATTTTGTTAATTTGTTCATCTGTTGTTTTCCTAAATCGTTCTAGAATTTTTCTGTATTTTCCTTAATTTTGTCAGTTTTTCTTGACCTTGTCAGTGTTTTCCTTGATGTATTTCTCAATCCATTGAAGGTAGCCAAATATAATTATTTTTCTTTTCTTTTCAGGGAGTTCCAATGCTGTTTCCTCCTTGGGGATATTTTTCTGTGTTTCTATTCTCATCCCTCATTTCCACAACTTTGTCATGCTTCTTTGTGTGGATTATGATGGTCTGTTGTCTCTGAGACATAGTGGTATTGTTGTATTTATGCTTAATGTATGGTTGTATGTTGTTTTGTTCATTCTTCTGGAACTCCAGGGTGTTTTCAGTATTCTTTGTGTACAAAAAAATTGAATACATCAATCTTCCTTCAATCTTCTTTATTCCAGCTTTCAGACACATATAAGTTAATTGAAAGTATCTTAGTTTGGGTCAGGCATATCTTTTTCTTTATCTTTGTTCTTTAATACTTTGAAGAGGTCTTTTGCAACATTATATGATATCTTGACTTCTTTCATCAGTATTGATGGCAGATCCAAGTAAATTGAAATCTTTACAAAGTCAATCTTTTCTCTATTTATTGTGTTGCCACTTATTGTTCCATTTGTGAGGATTTTTGTTTTATTAAGTTGTGGTATAATCCCTACTTAAGATTGTAGTCTTTAATGTTAATCAATAAGTGCATCAAGTTATCTTCATTTCCAGCAGGCAAGGTTGTGCCATCTGCATTGTACATCAGTCTTCTTCCAATCCTAATGTCACATTTTTCTTCATATAGTCCCGGTTTCAGATTATTTGCTTAGCATACAAATTGAATAAGAATGGTGAAAGATATAACCCTGACACATACCCTTCCTGATTGTTAACCACTCTGCAGCCCCTTGTTCTATTCAAATGAGCAGATGTTCATGCCTGTTGGTCATCATGCAGCTTCTTTTTGAGCACATTTAAGCATTCCGTAATTCCCATTCTTGACAATATTATCCATAATTTGTTATGATTCATACAGTCAAATGCCTTTGCATAGTCAATAAAATGCAGGTAAATATCTTTCTGTTATTCTTTGCTTTCAGCCAAGATGCATCTGCTATAAGCAGTGATATCCCTCTTTCCACAGTCACTTACATGCAAGACAATTATTAATATGATATACCTTAAGTTGCTATTTTATTATTTGTTTTCCTTTTCTCTCTCTATGTTTTATTGTTCCATTTCTCTCTGGTTTTTTTTTTTTTTTTTCATTCTTGTGAGTACTTGAATATTTTAGGGTTATACCTTGATTTATTGACTGTGCTTTTTTAAATATTTCTTTTTTTGTAGTTTTGTTAGTGGTTCTTTTATTCAAAATATGCATAGTTGACTTGCCATAATTTCCCAGTATTAATGTTTTAATATTTTCAGTAAAGTGTGGAAACCTTATTTTATCTTTCCCTTATTTACACAGAAGTGATAATCTATTCCTATAAAGATTACAGCCTGCAAAACCCTATGGCATATTTCTACTCTGTCATCAGCAGTTGCTATGAATAGAAATGGACTTTACAACATCTAACAAAAAATATATATATATATAACATTCCTTATGAGATGTTAAAATTTTATGTTAATTATCACTTATAATTTAGACAACTCATAAGAAAAGCAGGCTGTTATATTTACCTAAGTTTCTGCTCTTTTTGCTGATTTTTATTCATTACTGATGGCCCAAGATTCCTTCTTTTATTATTTACATTTTGCTTGAAGAACTGTTGTTTTAAGGGTATGTATGCTAATGATAACTTCTTTAATTTCATTTTATCTGAGATTTTTTAAAAGTTATCTTCCATTCTTGAAGCATATTTTAACCAGATACAGAATTGCAGTTTACAATACTTTTCTTTCAGTACTTGGAAAATATTGTGCCACTTCCTTCTGGTCTCAGTTGTTTCAGGTGAGCTTTTTGCTATTGTTCAAATCAGTTTTCTTCTATAGGCAATGTTTTATTCCTTTCTGGGAGTTTTCAAGGTTTCTATCTATCTTTCTCCTTTCTCTTTTATTTTTCAGAGTTTCATAATTTTGTGTCTTGATGGATCACCACAGGTCTGTCAGTTTGACATAGTGTGGTATTAAGTATATTGCTGTGAGGATTGAAGTTATGCCATAGGTGTTTAAAATACCAGCATGGTGATGCATGGTGGACAGGTTTCAGCAGAGCTTCCAGACTAAGATAGACTATGAAGAAGGAAGAAGTGGTCCAGTGAAACATTTTCTGATATAATATTGCTAATTACTGATTATTGGAATATGAAAGTTGGAAATAAAGAAGTATCAGAAGTTGGAAAATAAGGTCTCTATGAAATAAGGGACCCCAGAGAACACTTGATAGGATTTTACCAACAACTTATTTATTATAAATATTTTTTCTCAAGAACATAAATGTGGCTATACACATGGACCTCACCAGATGGAATACACAGGAATCAAATCAACCTCATCTGTGGAAAGAGGTGATAGACAAGCTCAGTGCCATCTTTTGAAACAAGACCAAGAGCTGACTATGGAACAGACCATCAATTTTAATATGCAAGCTGAAGTTAAAGCTAAAGAGAATCAAAATAAGTTAATGGAAGCCAAAATACAACTTTGATTATATCTCACCTGAATTTAGAGACCATCTGAAGAATATATTTGTTGGATGAAACACCAGTGAGCAAAGACCAGACAAGTTGTGGGATGACATTACGATCATATGTGGAGAAATCAAATGGTCAATAAAAAGACAGAATAGGAAGAAAAGACAAAAATGGATATCAGAAGATACCCTGAGACTTGCTCATGAATGGAGAGTAACTAAAGCAATTGGAAGAAATGAGGAAATAAAAGAGTTGAACAGATTCCAAAGGGTGGCATGAAAATACAAAGTAAAGTATTGTAATGAAATGTGAAAAGACCTGGAGTTGGAAAACCAAAAAGGAAGAACACACTCAGCATTTCTCAAGATAAAAGAACTAAATTAAAAATTCAAACTTTGAGTTTTAATATTGAGAGATTCTAAAGGTAAAATGGGAGGTTTGGTGGTGTAGTGGTTAAGAGGTCAGTGGTTCATTTCAGCTGCTTCAGGGGAGAAAAATGAGGTCATCTGCCTCTCTAAAGATTTATAGCCTTGGAAACCCAATGGGGGACACTGTATGTCAGAATCAACTTGATGACAGCAAGTATGGTTTGGTTTTTGGTATGGGCAAAATATTGAATGATCCAAGAGCTTCAAAAGAAGATGGAAAGAATGCACATAGCCACTGTATCAAAAAGAATTAGTTGACATTCAACCATTTCAGGAGATAGCATGCTATGAAAAACCAATGATATTGAAGGAAGATGTCCATGCTGCACTAAAGCAATTGGGGAAAAATAAGGTTCTAGAAGTTGACACAAATTCATTGGGATGTTTTAACAAATAGATGCAGCACTGGAGGTGCTCACTCATTTATGCTAAAAAATTTGGAAAACAACTTCCTGGCCAACTGACAGAAAGATCCATATTTGTGCCCATTCCAAATAAAGGTGATCTGACAGAATGCAGAAATTATTGAATTATATCATTAATATTGCATGCAAGTAAAATGTTACTGAAGATAATTAAAAAATATTTGAAAGGGTGTATAGATAGAGGACTGCCAGAAATTCAAGGCAGATTCAGAAAAGGACATAGTAAGAGGGATATAATTGCTGAACCAGACATATCTTGGCTGAAAGCAAAGAATACCAGGATGTTTACCTGTGTTGTGTTGAGTAGGAAAGGCATTCAGCTGTGTGGATCTTAACAAATTATTAATAGCATTATGAATAATTGGAATTCTAGAACAATTAACTGTGCTCATGAGGAATGTGTACTTAGACCAAGAGGCAGTCTCTTAAACAGAAGAGGATACTTCATGATTTAAAAATCAAGAAAATTGTGTGTCAAGATTGTATCTTTCATCATGCTTATTCAATCCATATACTGAGCAAATAATCCATGAAGCTGGACTCTATGAAAAAGAACACAACACAAGGATTGGAGGAAGACTAATTAACAACCTGCAATATGCAGATGACACAACCTTCCTTGCTGAAAGGGAAGAAGATCTGACTGATGAAGATCAAAGACTGAAATCATCAGTATGGATTACACTTCAACATAAAGAAAGCAAAAATCCTCACAACTGGACAAATAAGCAACATCATGATAAATTGATAAAATATTAAAGTTTTAGGGATTTCATTTTACTTGGCTGCATAATCACTACCCATGGAAATAGCTATCAAAAATTCAAACTACATATTCAGTTGGGCAAATGTGCTGCGAGAGACCTTTTAAAAGTGATAAATAGCAAAGTTGTCACTCTGAAGTGCATCTGACCCAAGCCATGGAATTTTCATAGGCTCACATGCATGTGAAAACTGGACAATAAACAAGGAAGGTTTAAGAAGAATTGATGCATTTGAACTGTGATGTTGGTGAAGAATATTGAAAATACCATGGACTTCCAGAAGAACTAACAAATGATCTTGCAATAAGTCCAACCTCAGTGTTCTTTAGAAGCAAGAATGGCCAGAGTTTGTGTCATTTACTTTGGTCATTTTATCATAAGGGACCAGTCCCTGGAGAAGGATGTCATGCCTGGTAAAGTAGAGGGTCAGTGAAAAAAGGGAAGACCCTCAATGAGATGGTTTAAACCAATGGCTGCAAGAGTGGTTTCAAACATAGTGATGATTGCTAGAAAATGGCACAGGACTGGGCAGTGTTTCCTCCTGTTTTATATAGGATCACTATGAATTGGAACCAACTTGAAGGTACATCAATAACAAGGTGCAACATCAATGGCAATCCTGGTGTGAATGTCTTTGGGTCTTTCTTATATGGGCTTTGATGAGTTTCTTGAATCTTTGCTTTTGGATATTCTGCAAAATTTAGAAACTTTTAAAGTATTAGTTTTCAAAAACTCTTTAAGATACATTTCCTTTCCACTATGTAGGTCTCTGATGATACAAATATTAATTCTTTTGCTAGTGACTGGCTCCATAAGTCACTGAAAGTGTATTCATTTTTCCCCAGTCTATATTTACTCTGTTATTCAGATTGGATAAATTCTATTGTTGTTGTTTTGTTGTTATGTGCCATCTAGTCGGCCCCGACTCATAGCGACCCCTCCTTGAGTTTCCGAGGCAGTATCACTACGGAAGTAGATTGCCCAACCTTCCTTCCGAGGAGTGGAAATTCTGTTTATCTGTTCTCAAGTTGCCTGATTCTACCTACTATCATTCTCCATTCTACATTTGAAATCATCCAGTGAATTTTTAATTCTGTCATTGTATATTTTAATGATTTATATTTAGTTCTCTTTTATAACTTTTATTTCTTGGCTTAGATTTCTATTTTAGAATTTATTACAAGATAATTTGTAATGGTATGCTGAAGAATTTTTATGGATTTTTATTTTTAAATAATTTTTGTCAGGTAATTTCAAAATCTAATAACTGTTTCATTTTAATGTTCTTAGTGTTTGTCTATTCTCATTTAGTTGTACTTTTCCTGGTTCTTGGTATGTGATTAATTTTAATTTTTTTCCAGAGTATTTTGGCTTTTACCAATGTAGCTATTCCTATATATTTATTTATTTATTTTAGGTAGAAAATCATGGTTAGTTTAACAATCAACTCCTGGTCTACTCTTATAAGTTGAGGTTCCAAAGACATTTTAATTTCAGAGATTTACACTGTTCTTTTTGTCACATTTTATATGTGTTTTTGGATCTCCCACTGTCTGCTAAGGTTGATACTGTTGGAAAAGATGAAAAGAACTTCACCAAGCTGGCTACCTATTGTCTTAGAATTCACTACTCATGCTTTCTGCTCATGAAGTGTTTTCTGAGTGGGGGAAAGTAGTCTTAGACCTAAAGGTAATCGAGAATGCTTCTGGTGACACCTAGGCTCTGCATGATAGAAGAATCCTAAGCCAAGCAAAGGAAATCCTTCCTTCTGCTATTTATTGTCAGTTGTGTATCCATTTCATTTCCCTTTCCAGTTCTACCTAGTCTCTTTTTAGTGAAGCTCTTGTTCATTTCTAGATAGGTCTGAGATTATCCATGTTTCCTTCTCTTCTTATGTTGGGGATTGGGAAACACCATGTCTTCATCACTTTCTTTAGCTTGGGAGGTCATCAGGTGTCCTGATTGATTTTGTTGTTCAAGCAGTTCTGGTATCCAAACCAGTTAACCTTACTCTTATCATCCTTCAGAGTTATCATTTGGATGTTGTTTATGTTACTTCTAAAGTTTATGATTGTTTTCAGGGGAGAAGAGTGGGGAGAAAACATCTTGCCCTATCTCCACTGCATTTTTGTTTTATTTACTAATGTTCACACCAGTATTAGGATGAATTTTCCACAGAAATAGCACCAATAGGATGAATAAACACATACACACAAGATTGCTATGAATCAAAACCAGCTTAATAGCATCTAATAAAAATTATATATATACATATGCAAAATCTAAACGAAACAATAAAGAAGCCCAAACCACTGCCATGAAGTCCATTCCAACTCATAGCAAAACTTGAGGACAGAGTACAGCCTGAACTCATTGGATTTCTGATACTATAAATCTTTAGGGAACGATGCTGCCTCATCTTTCCCCTGTGGAGTGGCTGGTGAGTTTCACCACTTATATTTTGGTTACCAGATAGATGCTTTAACCGCCACACCACTAGAGATCTCTCTCTCTTTCTCTTTCATACATATATATAAGAGAGTTATTTATTTTGTATGTTAAGGAATTGATATCCAAAATTGTAGGTGTTGACAAAGTCCAAAATCTGTAGCCAGCCAGCCAGGCTAAAACTCTGGCAAGATATCTATGTTATAGTCCTGAGACAGAATTATTTTTCTCTAGGGAAGCCTTAGTTTTTGCTTTTAATATATTTAACTGATTGAATAAGGCCCACCTACATTATGGAGAACAATTCACTTTACTTAAAGTCAATTGTTTGTAAATGCTAACAGCATGTAAATATTGTCCTAGTTACTTAGTGCTGCCATAACAGAAATACCACAAGTAGGTGGCTTTAAAGAACAGACACTATTTTCTCACAGTTCTGGAGGTTAGAAATTCAGGGCATGATTCTAGGAGGAGATCCCTTCTTTTCAGTAGTCCAAGGAAGTTCTTGGTATTTCATGGCATCTGTGTTCTCTCTGTGTGTCTCTCTGTGTCTGTTCTGGTCTTTCACTATTCAATGAAGTATAACGTCATTAACATAACAATCAAATCCTAATTTCCAGACAGGATCACATCCACAGACACAAGTGTTAGGAAGTCATATTTTTTGAGAGGACACAATTCAATTGATAGCACCTTGATAACAATGTCTAGTTTGAAGAAACAAGGCACAATAAACTTGCTAAACTGACTCCTAAAGTTAGCTAACCATTATAGGACCCATCAAAGATAATTTCAAATTGATTTATATCAACATAATAGTGAACTAATAGTTTTCTCACAAATAAGCTGTTAGAATTGCTCTATCATATATGTTGGTGAGATAATTTAAATGGGACCAAATGATTAGTTATCATATGCCTTAACACTAATTACAAAATATGACTGTTTATCACTCTAGAATAATAAGATAAACCCTAACTTACCATTATCCCTCTTGTCTGAACTTTTGGCATATATCAATCATAAAGTAATAATTCACATATCTATTTAGTCATAGGAGCTCTGGTGGTAGAGTGCCTAAAGCATCTGACTGCTAAGCAGAAGGCTCCAGTTCAAACCAACCAGCCAGTCCACAGAAAGAAGACTGAGCAATCCACTTCATTAAAGATACCACCTCAGAAACCCAAGGAGGGGTCACCGTGAGTTGGAATCGACTTAAATGGCAGTAAGTTGTTGTTTTGTTTTTTTAAATCTAGTCATATCACGTAAGAGTAAAGTACTTACACTTTATGATTTAGCTGCTCTGCCTCCTTCTTCCCAAACCCACAACATTGCTCTAAATTTTTACTCCTGCTTCACTAATCTATTGTTTACATTTCTATCTCATTCTGTGACTTGACTTCATCAATTACTCTAGCTGTTGTAGTGTTTTTAATTATTACTTTGTTTATTTGTCTCTTCCATGAGATTCTAGCCCCTTTGAGGTCATTACTGCATCCCTGTCATTTAGCACTGCTATATGGGGGACCTCTGGTAGCATAGTGCCTAAAGCACTTGACTGCTAACCAAAAGGCTGGTGGTTCAAACCAACCAGCCACTCCTCGGAAGGAAGATGGGGCAATCTACTTTCATAGTGATACTGCCTTGGAAATCCAAGGAGGGGTTGCTATGAGTCGGGTCCATCTCCATGGCACATAACAATAATAACAACAATAACAACATGGGAATTTTCTAAGGAGGTTAAAACTTCCTCTTTAGTAGGTAATGACAGTTGGAAAAACTTTCCCAGAAGCCTAGGCAGAGACATGAACACTTATTCAGAAGAGAAACAAAGAGAATCAGGAGAGAAAAGATTTAAAAGGTAAAACAAGGCAGACTTACAAATGGTGCTAGCTATTCAGCATCCAGTGGTGGTGGGCTGGAGCGGATACAAGAAGACAACTACACCCCCCGCCCCACTTTGCAGGGATATTTATAACTGAGTTTGAGGACTTGGGGGCCAGGGATACGTGACTGGGAATGGAGGGCTATGTGACTCAGTGGTAATAGGTCTCTATTGGGAGGGGTCCCAGGCCCCCACCTGTGTGTGCTCTGATAAGGCACTGCCAGTTAACAAGCTTTATTGCTTAAAACTATTCAAAGGATGAGTTAATTCACTATAGCAAAGGTGGATAACACCTGATGGGGGTGTTGAGGAGCAGGGGGATACATGACAGGGAGGGAGAAGGGAAATGGCTTGTAGTTCCTACAAGTGTGTCTGAACAAGATGGAATCTGAGTTCCATTTTGAGGGATTGCAGTTATTGACCATACAAGCACTGCATCTATTATGTAGCATTCATTTATTACATTTTGATTACTTGACGACTTAAAAATAATTCACACATAGTTGTTCATATGGAAAATCTGTGAACAATAAAGGAGAAATTTTTAAATTATTTTGATTTTTCCTATATAGAAATAAAGAGATTGCTCAATAAACAGTAAAGGACATTCAACTGTGGGTCTTCTACTGAATTATGTAGAGAGAAAAATCTAAGACTGTGTTTTTCTCCTCAGTTTGCTAGTTTTCTGTAGTATGAGGCATGCAAAACATTGTACATTATCCTAAAATGGTAATTGGCGTTCAGTGAATAGAAGGATCAGAGGATTTTTTTATGATTAAGAAATAATTAATAGAAAATGTGGATCTGACAGAAGTGCTTTCCAAATTATAGTTTTCAACCATTACTAAGCTTAAAAATCACTTATTTTTAAATTATTTTATTTATAATTAGAAGCAATGATGTAACACAAGACAGGAAAAGAGAAAAAAGAAGAATATTTGCCAAGCAAACCTGGAAACTAAAACTTTTGTGCTTTAATGTTTTTCTTTCTTTACAGAAAGAAGATGTTAAATAAAATGCCTTTTATCTGTGAATTTTATGAATGATTTAGGAAACAATAATCTGTTTGTTATAAAAAAAAAATGTAGACTTCTGAGGTAGAAGCCAAATGTTATTAATTTGCTTATAACACTGAAGAAAAAAAAAATCTATATATTGTATGATAATGGAAAATACTGCATTCCAACATTTTAATGCAGCTTATTTTATGGATAAACATGTCTCAACAGTACCCTTACAAAACCCCTTAAATGCCTCTGAAATACACTTACATTTAATTCATTTCAATGGTACATTTTAATAACGCCTAGAAGACTACAGCACTACCCTAGAAGAGAAGCATACCTCTCAAACTAATTAGAGTTCTTGAATGACATTGAAATCGGAAGCTAGTTAAATCATTTTCTCCAGTATTAGTTTTAATTGACATAGATAGAATGCCGGTGATAATTTTATGCAATTGCAAGATCAGGAGTTTAATATATCTGGCATTAAGGCAGGGATTTTCTTTCTCTGACAGTGTTGAATAAACCTCTGTAATCCTTTTACTTTAGCTTTCCCTTATTTCTAGGCTTAAGTTTAATAAAAGACTAGGAAAAAAAATCAAGATTTCACTGAGCTTCTCAAAGCTCAAGCAAAGAGAGAAAAATAGATGTTATCTCAAGGAGGCTGTGGCTCTGGGATCATTAAAAAGACTAATGGCAGGATCAAAGGGCTAAGTTTACAAATCCCTTGTATGGGGCAAAGACATCCTCCTTGTAGTAAACATTTTGTCTACTTTCATCTTGCTTCCAAATGGCCAAAACAGAGGCAAGAATATGAGAGGGTTTGAATGATCATTGATTACAAAGTACTCCAAAATGTTTCCTTGGATGTTCAATTTGTTATACATATGATGCTTGTTCATTCATTTACACGTTATTCCAAAGTTTTGTTAGATGAACTAAGATATTTTGACAAACTGGATTTCAATAGCATGATTCCAATGCTTTGCAGTTTAGAATAAAGACAATTCATAGAAGGCAGCATATCTGTGCACCTTTGAGAGAGTTTATGAAGAGTATAATATTTAATATGTGTATGTATATATATATATAAATTCTTCTTAATGCATAGAAATTATTCTGTGATACGCTTAAGTTTTAAAAAGATAGTATTGTTTCTAGTAAAACAAAACAAAATTTGCCTTTTTAACCATTGTAAGTGTATAAGTCAATGGCATTGATTACATCTACAGTATTGTGTAGCCACTATTTTCAAAACCTATTTTATTGCCCCAAAGAGAGATTACATACCCATTATGAACTAACTCCCCATTCCTCCATACTTCCAGTCTCTGGTAACCTCTGAACTATTTTCTGTCTCCATGAGTTTGCCTATATACATGGAACCAAACAGTATTTCTTCTTTTGCATCTGGCTTATTTCAGTTGGCATAACGTTTTCAAGGTTCATCCACATTGTAGCATGTGTTACAACTTCATTCTTTTGTTTATGACTAATTCATTACATGCATGTATTTTGTCCAGTCATAGTAGCTATATCATTTTACATTTCCACCAACAATGTAGGAGGGTTCCAATTTCTCCACATCCTGTCAAACATTTGTTATTTTCTGTATGTGCATGTTTCTGTGTGTGCTTAATAACCATCCTAGTTTGTATGAAATAGTATGTCACTGTGTTTTTGATTCTATTTCTTTAATGACTAATGTAATAGCCCTGGCAGAACAATAGTTAAGTTTGTTGTTGTTAGGTGCCATCGAGTCATCTCCGACTCATAGGGACCCCTCTTTGGGTTTCTGAGACAGTATCACTACAGAAATTGATTGCCCAATCTTCCTTCCGAAGAGTGGCTGATGGGTTTGAACCACCAACCTTCTGGTTAGCAGTCAAGTGTCTTAAGCACTACACCACCAGAGCTCCTATAGTTAAACTACTGGTTGCTAATTAAAAAATGGACAGTTCAAATCCACCCAGTGACTTTGTGTGAAAAAAGATCTTCAGGTCTGTTCCTGTAAAGATTACATACAATGAAGAATATCTTAAGTTTTACCTGCCCTGTGTGGTCACTAAGAGTTGGTCTCAACTCCACAATACACAACAGAAACATCAATGAATTAGATGATAAGCATTTTTTATGTGCCTATTGGTCATTTGTAAGGAGCTCTGGCAGCACAGTGCCTAAGGCATCTGACTGCTAACCAGAACGATGGTAGTTCAAAACTACCAGCCACTTCATAGAGGCAAGACTGGGCAATCTTTTTCTGTGAAGATTTACCACCTTGAAAACACAATGAGGGTCACTATGAGTCAGAATCAACTCGATCACAGTTGGTTTGGTTTGGTTTGTATTGGTCATTTTTGTATCTCCTTTGGACAACTATCTATTCAAGTCCTTTGCTCACTTTTCAGATAGTTTGTTTGCTTTTTGTCATTCAGTTGTGTTCTTTTTCTATTCTGTTAGTAAATCCTTGTGTGTTATTGTTATTGTTAGATGCCATGAAGTCAGCTCCCATTCATAGCCCCCTACGTATAATAGAGCGAAGCACTGCCCAGTCCTGCACCATCTTCACAATCCTTGTTGTGCTTCCAAGGCTGTGCATGAACTTTTCCAGTAATATATCACACAGTGTTTCATTCCTATTCATGAGGTTTTCATTGGAAATTTTTCAAAAGTGGATGGCCTCACCCTACTTCCTAGTCTGTCTTAGTCTGGAAGCTTCAGACTAAATCTGTCCACCATAGATGACCCTGCTGGTATTTGAACTACTGGGGACATATCCTCCAACCTCAGAGCAATACACAAGCCACCACAGTACTACGAACTGACAGATGAATGGATAACAATATCTTTATATGAGACATATTATTTGCAAATATCTTTGCCTCTTGGATAGATTGGCTTTTTAAGTCCTTGATAATGTCCATTGATGAACAAACATTTCTTACATGAGTGAAGTCCAATATATCTATTTTGACATTTGTTGCTTGTGCTTTTAAGATCATAACTAAGAACTAATTGCCAGATCCAAAGGCATAAAGATTTTCCCTTATATTTTCTCCTAACAGTTTTATGGTGTTAGCTAATATGTTTATGTCATGAATCCATTTTGAGTTAATTTTTATATATGGTATTAGTAGGGTTCTAACTTTATTCTTTTGAATATCGATATCCCAGCTGTTTCAATACCATTTATTCAAGACACTATTCTTTCCCCCATTAAATAAATATGACACACTTGTCATCAATGTCCAAGTCTGTTTCTGGACTCTTCAGTTGTAGTCAATTCATCTATATGTCTATCTTAAATCCAGCAACAGCCTGCTTTGATTAGTATAGTTTTGTATCAAGTTTTGAAATAAGGAGCCACAAATCTTCCAACATTTATTTATTTATTTATATTGCAATTTGGGTGAAACTTTACAGAGCAAGTGCATTTTCAACTTTGTTCTTTTTTCAAGATTCAGGGGCCCTTGTAATTTCCAAGCTATTCACTTTGAGGAATAGTTTTTCTATTTCTGCAAAGATTGCAATTACGGTGTGATAGGGATGGCATTGAATGTATAGACTCAATACTTTGAGTATTGTGATCATGAGGTACTTCTACATTTATTTATGTCTACTTTGATTTCTTTCAACCATGGTTTTATTATATATTACAGTGTATTATGTATGTGTGTGTGTGTGTGTGTGTGTGTATTACAGTGTATAAATCTTCCACCTTCTTGATAGAATTTATTCTTATATATTTTATTCTTTTAGATGCCACTGCAAGTGGAATTGATTTCTTCCTTTCCTTTCCTTTGGGATCGTTCATTGTTGATGTATAAAAATATAACTGTGTTTTATGTGATAAATCTCTGTGTTGATGCTGCAATTTGCCAAGTTGGTTTATGAGCTGTATGAACAGTGGTCTGTTTCTGTCTAGATATAAGTGTATTCTTTGTATGTGTGTGTGTGTACTCTTTGTTATTTTCTATATTTAGGACATTCTGTATATTATTACTAGAGACAATTTGACTTTTTTTCTTTACAAAGAAATTTTTTTTTTGGATTTTTTTTTTTTCTCTATTGTTCCTGTTAGAACTTGCAGTGCAATGTTACATAGCAGTGGTGAGGGTGGGCATCCTTGTCTTGTTCTTGATCTTAGAAAGCACACACTCAGAATTTTATTATTAATTTGTTTGTTAGCAGTGTGGTTTTCCTGAAGTCTCCTATATGTTAAGGATGTATTCTTCTATTACTTATGTTGTGCATGTTATTAGCATGAACATGTGTTGGGTTTTGTCAAATGCTTTTTGACTTTGAGATAATTATATATATATATATATATATATATATATATATATATATATATAACATATCATATATTGTATACCATGTCTAATATATTATACATTATATGTATATAATTATACATATTGAACCAATCTTGCATATCTGAGATGAACCTCACTTGGGCATGGTGCATAATCTTTTCAATGTGCTTATTTTCAGTTTGCTAATATTGTGTTGAAAGATTTTGCATACAAAATCCTAGAGTATATTAATCTCTAATTTTATTTTCTTTTAATATCTTTATCTGTCTTTCATAGCAAGTTAATTCTAATGTAGTCGATCTTTTCAAATAAACAACTTTTGATTTTGTTGAGTCTCCTTAATGTTTTTCTGTTCTCTGTTTCATTTATCTCAACACAATATTTTATTATTTCCTTCCTTCTGCTGGCTTTGGATATCATTAGCTCTTGTTTTTCTATTTTGTTGAGGTGTACCAGTAGGTTATAACCACATACATTTGAATTAATTTTAAATGAAGCAATTTATTGCTTTATATTTCCATCTAAACGCTGCATTTATTGCATCTCTTATGTTTTTGTGTGTTGTGCTTATTTTCATCCATATTTATGCACTTTCTAATTTTCCTCATGATTTCTTCTTGGGTCCATTGGTTGCTTTCAATTTATTGTTTAATTTCCATATACTTATTGCTTTTTCCGTTATTGAATTCTAGTACTATTTACAGAGCTCTGGTAGCATAGTGCCTAAGGCACTTGACTGCAAACCAGAAGGCTGGCAGTTCAAACCCACCAGACACTCCTCAGAAGGAAGGTTGGGTAATCTATTTCTAACTGTTTCAGAAACCCAAGGAAGGGTTGCTGTGATTCGGGGCTCACTCGACAGCACATAACAACAACAGTATTATTTAATTGTAGTAATAGAAGACAGTTTACATTTATTGATACAGTTTTGTGGCTTAACATATGGTCTAATCTGGAGAATTATCCATATGTATTTTAGTAGAATGTGCATTCTGCTATTGTTGGGAGGATTGTTCTATAAATATCTGTTGGGTCTATTTGGTTTATGTTGTTAGTTGCACTGAGTTGGCTCCATGATGACCTTTTATTGATAACAAAATAAAATGTTCTCTAGTTCTGTGCCATCTCCATAATCTTTGATATGTTTGAACACATGGTTGGAGATGTTGTGCTACTCTATCTCTTTAACTGTTTCTCTTGTTGTTGTTCAAATCTTCTTTTCTCTTATTCCTCTTTTGCCTCTCTGTGTTCTATCCACTATAGAAAATGGTGTATTGAAGTCTCCTATTATTATTTCAGATCTGTCAATGTTTATGTCATATATTTGGAGATCTGTTGTTTAGTGTGGTTCAGTGCCTAAGGCATTTGACCACTAACCAGAAGGTTGGTGATTCAAACCCATCAGGCATTACACAGAAGGAAGACAGGCAATATACTTACAAACAAAATTTACTGCTTCAGAAACCCAATGGGGCTCACTATGAATCAGAGTTGACTTGATGGCAGTGGATTTGGGATTTTGTTTGTTTGTTTTTGGTTGTTTAGTGTGTGTTTATATAATTTCTATATTTTCTTGATGAATTGACTTTTTATGAATAGAGAATATCCCTCTTTCTCTCTTTTAAAGGTTTTCATTTGAAGTCTATATTATGTTATATTATTATTGTCAGATACTTCAGTTGACCTGGACAGAGTTGTACTGAGTTCCCAGGTACTGGAGTAGCCAGATAAGACTACTAGCCAAAATGAAAGTAAAAGTGAAGTTTTTAATCACTTACTGTGATGGTATGAACAAGCTAAACTCAGAGAAGGCACCACTTTTTTGTGCATATTTCTCCAGGACAAGCACTCGGGTGAAGGTGAGGTGAATCAGCTCAGATGTGTGAATCATCTCACTACTGAAGTTCCCCAGAACAGAAGGATCCTGCAGTTTTATGGAACTTGGGCCTGGGGGTATAGCTAGCAAAAAGATCAACCAAAACCAAACCAAACCCACTACTGTTGAGTCCATTCTGACTCGTAGTGACCCCTGTTGTGTTTCTGAAGCTATTAACTTTTTTTGTAAGTAGATTGACTGTCTTCCTTCTGTGTAGTGGCTGATGGGTTTGAATTGCCAAACTTCTGGTTAGTGATCAAATGCCTTAGGCACTGAGCCACACTAAACAATAGATCTCCAAATATATGACTTAAACTTTGACAGATCTGAAATAATAATAGGTGGTGAATCTTTACAGAAGTAGATTGCCAAATCTTGCTTCTGTATGGAGTGGCTGTGGGTTTGAACTACCAGTGGAAAGCATCTTAGTATTAAGTCAGAGTAGCAAAAAATGTGTTCAAGTATTCCCCTTCCTACTCTTAACAAGGAGCTTTCAGCAGAGGCATCTGAGGAAGACCTCTGTAGAAGGACTCAATAAAGAAGTCACTTTGTGCAGGCACCTACACTAGAAATTGAGGTATGCAAAAAAGCATGACCAGTCAGAGGGACCCGAGTTCTTGAATAAAAGTTCCTTCAGAGACTGCAATGTATCAATTTTGAGCCAAATCTGGTGTGAGGAGACAGTCTTCTCGTGTGAGAACTGCCAGGCATAGAGTTTTTAATTGCCTATAGCCTAGCCTGAAACATCACATGTATGTTTTCTGCCAGGTGTCAGACTTCCCACGTATATCTACTACAACTCTGTTTTAGTTACTATTTACATGCATTATTTTTTACAAAATTTCTTTTTCAACCTTCTATGTCTTTTTATCCTACATAGGTCTTTTGCAGACAGCATATGATCGGACAATTTTTTTGACTCAAATGCCCATCTTTGTCTCCTGATAGGAGAGTTTAATCTATTTTTAAAGTAATAATTGACAAAGAAAGACTTACTTCTGCTATTTTGTGACTTGTTTTCTGTACACCTAACACTTTCGTTACTTCTCATTTTGTCCATTGCTGTTATGCTGTTATATTTTGTGTTTGTTAACTTTTAGTATTGAAGTATTGAAGTGTT
>NW_006921773.1:3159469-3163191 GCF_000298275.1 Orycteropus afer afer | reverse complement strand
ATTTAAGATATTTGTGGTTATCAGGGGATTTTAGCTAATACTGTAAATTTATGAAAATTTAGTTGAATTTACAACCCCTTTAGGAGTATACTAACTCTGCTCCTATGCAGTTCCACCCATCCTTAGGTGGTTGGTGTCAAAAATTATAACTTTATGCATCGTTTTTCCAAAAGCATAAATTTATGATTATTTTTCTACATTTCTTATAATAAGATAGGCAATAAGAAGTGAAGTTGTAATAAAAAAATATAATAAACTGACATACATTTTTCCATGTAATTATATTTATTAGAAATCTTTAATTTTCATATGACTTTGGGTTATTGTGTATTGTCCTTTTTGTTTTGTTTTGTTTTGATCTAAAAAAAGGTTTCTTTTAGCATTTCTTACAGTTGTTGTTGTTATGAATTATCGAGTGGGACCCGATGTTTGTTTATCTAGAAGTATCTTAATTTATTCCTGATTTTTGCAAAATTCTACCAGATATAGAATTCTTCATTGATAAATATTCTCTGGAATTTTAAATATGTCTTTCCACTTCCTTCTGGAATCCATGCATTCTGATGACAAACTGTATGATAATCTTTTTGAGGATCTGTTGTAAGTGATGCATTACTTATTTCTTGCTGATTCCAAGATTCCTTCTTTGTGTCTGTCTTTTGACAGTTTGAATATAAATTAAATAGCTTAAATGTATCTTTCTTGAGTTTATCCTAGCTAGAGTTGAGTGAAATCCTTGGGTGTATAAATTTACATCTTTTGTCAAATATTAGAAGTTTTCAGCCATTATTTTTTAAACAACCTTTTTACATCTCTTTCCCTCTCTCTCTTCTCCTTCTGGGACTCCCGTGATGTGTGCAGTGGTGCGCTTGATGTAATCTCACAGTTTTCTTAGACTTTGCTACTTATTTGTATTCCTTTTTGTTTCTAGTTATCAGATTGGATCATTTCAGTCACTCTATTTCCTATTGCACTGATTCCATCTTCTGTCAGCTCAAATCTTATGCTGAGTCCCTTTAGTAACTTTGTTTTTTAAGTTTCATTTATTGTAATCTTCAGCCATCAATTTCAATTTTGTTTCTTTTTAGAAGTTCTATATCTTTACTGATATTTTCCTTTTGTCTTATGATATTTTCTTGATTTCCATCAGCTATTTGAGAATAGTTAAAATATTTGTCTAGAAAATCCATTATTTGGGCATTTTTATTGATGCTGTCTCACAATTTTATTTCCTTGAATGACCCCCCACTTTCCTGCTTTATGGCATATATTTTGATTTGTTGTTGTTGTTGTATATTTTGCATTTGCATATTATAATGGAGTAACTGGAAATAAGATTCTTCTCCTACCCCAGAGTTTTCTGTTTTATTGGTTATTAAAAGCTGTAATAGTCTCTGTTATAACTTTTCCCAATTATTTTTATAAATATTGAATTTCTTGTCATATATGGTCACTATAGGCTATGTTCCCTAGGCTACATGTAGCTAGTATATTCACAGAAATTTCATTACTTCCAATAGATTAACAAAAGAAAAAGAAAAACAAAACAGAAAAACAGCATTTCTAGCTGTTACAAATTGAGTCTGTGTTGGGATACTCCTTCAACATCGAGCCAGTCTTGCATCTAGCCTTTAGATTAGCCAATGGTAAATTCTTGGAGTCTCCTCATGTCTTTTTAAGCAGGTATCTTGTTCTGGGCATATAAGAGGCTTTTTAAATTCCCCGGTGCACATTGAAGGTTTTGAATGTGCTAATTTCCCAAAGGCTTTTCTACCCAGGTCTGGGTAGTCTGTTGTATGTCCCAATCATAACCATTTCCTATTTATTATTTAGAAAAAAGCATGTTAAATAAATTGGGGAACACTTTCTGCTGATATTTTTATGTTATTAAGTTTAAACTGATCATTGTTGTTGTTATATGCCGTGAAGTCGGCCCCACCCATAGTGATCCCTCCTTGGGTTTCTTAGGTAGTATCACTATGGAAGTAGGATTGCCCAACCTTCCTTCTGAGGAGTGGCTGGTGGGTTTGAACCACCAGCCTTCTGGTTAGCAGTCAAGTGCCTTAGGCACTATGCTACCAGAGCTCCATAAACTGATCATAGAATGGAAATATTTTAAGCCTTAGGAATTTTTCAATAAATGATTTAAAATGTATAATATGATTTATTTTTGTAAATATCCTATGTGCAATTGAAGATACATTTCTCATATTTCTAAGTCTATTATGTATGGCTAGTTAATCATTTTGTTCACATATTCTATCTTATTTTTTTCCTTTTACTTGGTCATTGAGAGAAGCATCTTAAAATCGTAATCTATGATTGTAATGTGTGTATTCTTCTTTTGACTCCGTAAACATTTAGTTCATGTGTTTCGAAGCTATATTATTAGCAGAATATACATTTCAAATTATTAGCTTTATGTTGAATTCAATTTTTAAACTTGAAATAGTTCACTCTTTAGTTCTTGTTATATTTTTGCCTTAAAATCTAAATTGAATAATTCACTCTAGCCACACCAATAGCAAAATCCATTCAAATATCTAAGTTAATTTCATTAAAATTAAAAATAAAATCTGTTCTAATAATAAAATTAAGCAAATGAAAGATAATAAACAGACTGAAAAATAATTTCAAATAATGCTTTAGATGCTCCACTCTTAAAGATGTGTAATATAAGTCTCCATTTTTCAAAGTATGAACTACACCTAGTAACTTTTTCAAATTATACAGCTTAGAAAGGGAGAAGAAAAATACATTTATAGTGGATAAAATTCTCTACGTTTATCGCAAGCCATCTGATCAAGTTTAACATCAAGGCTAAATCATATTAATAGTATGAACCCTTGATACGATGTGATGGACATTACATATTACTTCTGTGGTCTTCTACCCTAAAATATATTACCTGTGTCAAATCATGAGGAAAACATTGGGAAAATATCAACTGAATTCCATTATTAAAAGTATTTGATCACTAATCCTCAAAAATACCAAGATCATTAAAAAAAAAAAGAGTCAAGACATAACCATCAGGAGCCTCAATGAAATGTGATATCATGGATGGATCTTGGAACAGAAAGGACATTAGGGAAAAAATAAGGAAATCTAAATAATGAATGGACTTCTGTTAATAACAATTGATTAAACTGCACTGAATGAATTGGTGAAAAATAAGGTTCCAGGAATTGACAGAATACCCACTGAGATGTCTCAACAGAAGGGTGCAGCACTGGAGGTGCATACTCTTTTATGCCAAGAACTTTGGAAGACAGCTACCTGGCTAACTGACTGGAAAAGATCAATATCTGTGCTCATTTCACATGGAACAGAATGTAGAAATAATCAAACTCTATCATTAATATTACATACAAGTAAAATTTTGCGGAAGATAATTCAAAAACGTTTGAAGCAGTATATTGACAGAGAAAAGCCTGAAATTCAAGCTGGATTTAGAAGAGGACATGTTGTTGCTGTTAAGTGCTGTGGAGTCGTTTCCGACTCATAGCGACCCTATGCACAGCAGAATGAAACACTGCCCGATCCCACGCTAGCCCCACAATCCCTGATATACTTGAGCCCATCATCGCAGCCACTGTGTCAATCCATCTCATTGAAGGCCTCCCCATCTTTCGTCGACCCTCCACCCTACCAAGCATGACATCCTTCTCCAGGGAATGGTCCCTTCTGACAATATGACCAAAATAGGTGAGACAAAGTCT
>NW_006921773.1:3153901-3158295 GCF_000298275.1 Orycteropus afer afer | reverse complement strand
GGTATGCCATCAATTCCCGGAGCCTTGTTCTTCGCCAGTTCTTTCATTGCAGCTTTGACTTCTTCCTTCATTACCATTGGAGAAGAGGACATAGAACAAGAAATATCATTGCTGATGTCAGATGGATGTTGGCTGAAAGCAAAGAACACTAGAGGGATGTTTACCTATGCTTTAATGTCTATGCAAAGGCATTTGACTGTGTGTGCCATAACAAAATATGGACAGCATTGCGAAGAACGGGAATTCCAGAACACTTCATTGTGCTCAGGAGGGACTTGCACATAGACTGAGAAGTTGTTTTCAACATACAAAGGTGTTTTGACACCTTTGAATTGAAGTACAGGCAAAGATTACTGAAAATATCATAGACTGCCAGAAGAATGAACAAATCTGTTTTGGAATAAGTGCAGCTAAAATGCTTCTTAGAAACTAGAATGGCCAGACTTTGTCTTACCTATTTTTGTCATGTTGTCAAAAAGGACCGTCCATGGTAGAAAAAACAAGGGGATACTGCATGGTTTAAAATCAGGAAGGGTGTGTGTCATGGTTGAATACCATACTTCTTCAAATTGTATGCTTAGCAGCAAAGAATCAAAGAAACTGGAGTATATAAAAAGTGGCATGGAGATTGCAGAAAAAAAACATTAACAACCTGCAATATACAGATGACACACCTTGCTTGCTGAAAGTGAAGAAGACTTGAAGTACTTACTCATGAAGATCAAAGACTACTATGATAGATGGAGCTGTGTGTCAACTTGGCTGGACCCCAGTTCTGTGTAGTTGTTCCCATGATGGGATTGGATGACTGTGTTCTGAGCGGCCAATCTGTCAAAGGGGAGTTTCCCCAGGGGTGTGGCCTGCTTCCAGTATATCCAGAGACATCCTGGGAAGAGAGATATTCTCCTGTGGATCGGACTTCTGTTGTACTGCCTACAACTGTCCATGAGTGAGCAGTTCAGTGTTCAGCCTAGAGATCTTGGATTTGTCATTCTTTGGAGTCAACAGCCAGTGTACTGCCTGCCAGCCTTGAGCTTCTTGGCCCCTGAAGTTGTGGGAGCCAGGAAAGGCTGCAGCTGGACGTTTGATCCAGGGACTTTGGACTTGCTGGCTTCTATACGTGTGTGAGCCATTTTCCTAAGATTTTTTTTTTTTTTTTCTCTCTCTCTGTCTATATATAAGCTTTGCTGGTTTTTGTTTCTCTAGAGAACCCAGTCTAACACAACTACAATATTCAGTTATTGGGTTACATCTCACCATAAAGAAAACAAAAATTCTCACATTTGGGCAAATAAGCAACATACAGAAAAAAGATTCAAGTAGTCAGGGATTTCAGTTTACTGGAATCCATGATCAACACCCATGGAAGGAGCAATTAGGAAATCAGACTTTGTAATTCACTGTGCATATCTGTTGCAAAAACCTCTTTAAAGTGTTAAGAAGCAAAGATGTTACTTTGAATACTCAGGTGATCCAAACTCAAACTACTGTATTTTCAATGGCTTCATATATGTGTGAAAGCTAGACAATGGATAAGGAAGACTGAAGAAGAGTTGATACCTTTGAATTGTGGTACTGGCAAAGATTACTGAAAATATCATACACTGCCAGAAGTATGAGCAAATCTGTCCTGAAGTAAGTGCATCTAGAATGCTTCTTAGAAACGAGAATGGCTCGACTTTGGCTTACCTATTTTTGTCTTGTTGTCAGAAAGGACCATTCCCTGCAAAAAGATATCACTCTCGGTAAAGTAGGGGTCACTGAAAAACGGGAAGAGTCTCAACAAAATGTATTTACACAGTGGCTGCAAATATGAGCTCAAGCATTAAAAGGATTTTGAGGATGGCACAGGACCAGGCAATGTTTTGTTCTATTGAACATAGTGTGGTTATGAGTTTTAGCCAACTCAGTGGCACCTAACAACAACAACAACACAACAATATTGCTTCATTAATTGTGACAATTGTATCATATTAGTAAAATATATTTTGGATAGAAGTATGGCCCCAAAAAATGTCCATATCCTAATGCCTGGAATCTATAAAAATGTTCCCTTATATGGCAAAATGAACTTTGTAGATATGATTAAAGTTCTTGAGATATAAAGATTATTCTGGATTATTTGCAGCGCTCAACATAAATACGATCATGTAAGAGGGAGACAAGATGGCCCAGGTTAAAAAGGATATAACCAGAAAACAAACTCACTGTTGTTGAGTTGGATCCGACTCATAGCGACCTCTTCTTGGGTTTCTGAGGTGGTATCATCACAGAAGTAGATGGTTCAATCTTCCTTCCGAGGAGTGGCTGGTGGATTTGAACCACCAGCCTTCTGGTTAACATTCAAGTGCCTTAGGAACCACGCCACCAGATCTCCCAAAGTGAAATATAGGTAAGAAACAGAATGAAAGAAAGGACCAGGAGACAAGGAATACAGTCAGCCTCTAGAGTTTAGAAAAAGCAAGATCTATTCTAAACTAGAGTCTGTTGTTGTTGTTGTTGTTATGTTCTGTGGAGCTGGACCTGACTCATAGCAACCCCTCCTAGGGTTTCCAAGTCAGTATCACTACCAAAGTTGATTGCCCAACCTCCCTTCTGAGGAATGGCTCATGAATTTGAACCACCAGCCTTCTGGTTAGCAGTCAAATGAGAACCTGCATGGGAAAAAACAAAACAAACAAACAAAAAAAACCTCAGGTCTGCTTACATCTTGATTTTAGGATTTTTCAGCTTTCAAATTCTAGATCTGTGGTGTTTAATGCCACTGAGTTTATTGATATTTGTTAGAGCAGGAACAGGGCATAAACACAATGCTAATAGTAGGTGAAATTGCACGTCAATTACACTGAAATTTCTGTACTATCTTTATGATAATTGTATAAATCTAAAGTAGATCACCTCATCTTCCTCCCTCCAACCAGCGGGTAGGTTTGAACTGCCAACCTTAGGGTTAGCAGTTGAATGCCTTACCTACTAAAAAAAACAGAGCTCCCTCTAACATAAATATTGTTGATGTTTAATTTGATAGCATTGTGATCTGAGAAGATGTTCTGCAGTATTTCAATGTTTTTAAATTCATTAAGACTTGCTCAGTGGCCTAACATATGGTCTATCTGGAGAATGTTCCATGTGCACTGGAAAAGAATGTATATTGGAGCTGTTGGGTGAAGTGCTCTGTAGATGTCTATAAGTTCAAGTTATTAGATTGCATTGTTTAGTTGTGCGTTTTTGTTGACTTTGTTTCTAGTTGTTCTACCTTTCATTGAAAGTGGTGTATTAAAGTCTCTTACAATGATATGGAGTCATTTATTTGTCCTTTCAATTCTGTTGAAGTCTGATTTATGTATTTTTGGGCTCTTTCTTTGGGTCCATAGATAGTTATTATGATTATATCTTCTTGTTGAATTGATCCTTTAATTATTATATGATGTCCTTCTTTGTCTCTTATGGTGGTTTTTTCTTAAAGTCAATTTTATCAGAAATTAATATTTCCACTCCTGCTCTTTTGTGGCTGCCATTTGTATGACATATCTTTTTCCAAATTTTGATTTTTAGTCTATTTGTGTCTTTGTCACTAAGGTGTGTCTCTTGTAGACAGCATATCAGTGGGTTGCGTTTTCTTATCCATTTTGCAGTTGTCCATCTCTTGAGTGGTGCAATTAATCCATTTATATTCAGTGTAATTATGGACAAGTATGAATTTGTTACTATAATTTTAACACATATTATATATGTGTTATTTTGTGGTGTACCTGGTATCTTTGTTCCATGTAATTTTCTGTGCTGATCTGATTTTATTTATGCATTGTGTTATCATTTCCTTCATTGCTGTTGTTTTTGCATTTGCTAAATATTTGAGCTTGTCCTCTTTTTTATTGTGATGTGAAAGTTTATCATTTTCTTTGAGTTTACCATGTGATTTATAATTTTCTGCCCAAGTTTAGAACAGTCCATTTTATCTTGCAACTCTCTTGACTTCTTCACCATGTACAAATTCTATAACTATACTATTTTATCCCATCTTTTTTGGTTTCCAGTTGCCCTCATTTGTCAATTGAAGTCTCTGTTTCCCTGTTAACAATCTTGTAAGTTTATTTTGCTTTGGGTAGTTTCATAACTTGGTTGGTCCTCTAAAATAAATACTTAAATAAAAAAATCAAATAAAGTATTTGAAGCATGTGAGATAAAAATTAGCACCTGGGTCAACAACTTACGGAATCTTGACATACCCTGTCTTCAGAGTGTATGTTCAGCTTTTTATTGTTTGTTCTACCACTGTCTTTACTTATTTCTCTCTTTTTTTCTTTTTTTTTAATTGTGATTTGGGTGAAGATTTACAGAGCAAATTCACTTTCCATACAGCAGTTCACATATACTTTGTCTCATGTCATTGA
>NW_006921773.1:3135542-3146839 GCF_000298275.1 Orycteropus afer afer | reverse complement strand
AAAAACACACCATGTAATCACACAGGGACAGTAACCAAAAGAAGAAAAAAGGGGAAAAAAAAAAAAAAAAGCAAACCTGCAATATCTCAGGATAGGGCACTAAGAAAAAAAAAGTAGGGAAGGAGAATAATAAATGAAGAAAAAAATAGGAAAAATGCAAAGGGAGACTCAAGGAATGGGCTCACTCACAAGAAAAAAGGGAAAAAAAAAACTTAAATTTTGGGGGTGGGGATTTGAACCAGGCACAGGGAAAAGAAAAAAATGCTAAAAACTAGGACCTGGTAGGGGAAGATTAAGAATAATAATAAAAAGGACAAAAGTATGAATAATATTAGTATATTAGTTGTTTTAAAATATACAAATACAAGCAAACTAATCACCAGAAAAAAGAAAGTGAAAAAGAAAAAAATTTAAAGAGAAAAAAGAAAAAAAAAAAAATCAGTGGAATACAGGGTGGGGCACCCAGGGTCCTTCTGAGAACACAGACTATGATGGTGTTACTCTAGGCCTAGAAGGTAAGTGGGGGTGGGGGTTGGCCACACCTCTGTTCACCAAGAGGGTGTAGGGTTTAGTAACAAAAAGAATGTCATACCTTTTCAGTCTTGCAGGCCCCAAGTGTCCTTGGGGTTGCTGGAAAGCAGAAGTTTTCTTAAGCCCCAGAAATCTGCGAGAGCACTGTCTCTTTAAATATCCACAATAGTCAAGCCGCTTTTTAAACCTTCAAAATGATGGCGTCCTCCAGACCGGCAAAAGTCCACAGTTCAGCCCACCTTTCTCTTCACCTTCTCTGTTTGTTCCCCAGCCACCATTCACAGTCCTCTGTGCAGTCCCTGGCTAGCAGGGTGATTTTTAGATTAATTCTTAGGTCCTCCCACCACTTGGGAATCTCCAAGCTGTCTGGCCATCAGGATTGCTCAGGATCACTGCCAGACCACAGCTCTGTCTGTCTCCTTTTTTGGTATTTTCATGTAAATTCTTCTGCTTTTTGGGGTTTAGTCCACTTCTATATCCTTCCCTTCAAGGCTCGGGGTCCAAGATTATCTTCTTTGTCTGTGTTAATTGATTTCCCTTTTCTTTGTTGAAGAGGGTCTGTGCTGTCTTTCTGCCTAGTCTGCCATCTTGCCAGAACCTCCCTGTCACACAACCTCTTTACTTATTTCTACTCTCAGACATTACTTCCTCAAAACAATGACCACCTTTTTTCAACTCTGAGATAAAAATGTATCTGTTCTTCATTATCACCCCATAAGTATTCTCTCTAATATATTCCAAAACCAAACCCACTGTCATCAAGTTAAATCCAACTCACAAGTACCCCACAGAACAGAATAGAACTTCCTCATAGGGTTTTCAAAACTGTAAATGGGTATGGAAGCAGATTGCCCTTTCATTCTGCAGAGCAGCTGTTGGGTTCAAACTGCTGATATTTTGGTTAACAGCCAAATCCTTTAATGACAGTGCAAATGTTTAAAAAGGATAATATAAATGGTTATGGAATATTTGGAAGGAGAGTATATTTTGAAAATTGGATTCTTCAAAATAAGTTAAAGTGAATCCAGTTGATGACCTGTTGTGCAGCCTTTCAAAACCTGCTAAAGACAATCAGTAAATAGAAAACAAAGAATATTTTTGAAAGAAAAAATATAAGGAAGCTAATAATAATTGTATTGATATACACATAGGAAAATATTATTTTAAATGTGATATAAAATATTAATAATCACATTTTGGGTTAAATAAGACTTGTTTTATTTTGCCAAAATCACATTTAAAAAATTTAACTAGTTCATTTTTTTCATGTTTCACTATTTTATCTGTTACAGTTTATTTCATATAGTTGTCAGTAATACCAGCTTTCCATTTTACAGAAAAAAAAAGCATATATTAAAAGTTGGAAAAATTTTTAGGAGTCAGCAGTTTTAACAGGTTAACTGATAAGATGTTGTCATCTGAGATTTTGTGTAAATGATAACAAATCACAAAGTTCTAGTCACTGATGATGGCTATTTTTTTTTTAAATCTAATTCTATTTATCTTTATTTTATGTGAATATGTATTTTGGAGTAGTATAGGGGAGCAGTGCACTGTAGTGAAAATGTCATAGATTTTGGAATCAAAAGTCATTTATCACTTTGATCTAACCTCATTTTCCACTAAATCTCCAGGTTAACATTCTATTTAAAGGACTTATTCAACTATAAATCAGAATAACTGATGTTCCACTCTATTCATTATCTCTTGTCTAAACTCAACACCTTTTTTAAAGTATATATTAAGCCTAAATTTCAAAAAGTCTTTGACTAACTACCTCATTGGACAATGTTATGTGATATCTTGTTGAGTATATTTCCTCCACTACTAACCTGTTTGTTTTTATTTACTACTAGAGACATCTATGACATTTATGGGTACCAAGAGGTCACCATTTATAGGACTCATTTTTTCTCAATTATTGTAACTAACATGGTTTCTATTATCTCTAGATAACAATCAATATCCAATTATTCAAAAATGGTAGTTTTAATAAATATTTGTGAAGGTTTTAAGGAGATGTTTTTCTGAAAAATAAATTCCAACATTGTATAAAAAGAAGAAAAATCAGAGATGCCATGTAGAAAAGTAAATGGAGTGAAAAACACTTAGACAAGGTTACTATCTTCTCTTTTTGCTTAGATTTCCTAGCAATGCAATATTAAAATAACTGACTTAACACATAGAAATCATGAAAACTCATCCTCTACCGGAGCAGACCCCAATCACTTAATTGTATACCCTATCATTTAAAACTAATCTAAAACTGTCATTCTCAATGTTTCCAGGTATTTTCTTACATATTACTAGCTTTTTTTTATAACACCCACATAAATAATGTGCACACACATAATGCATGGTAATGATGAAATTATGTAAAAAACTCCAGGCATAGACCAAGCATGCATATACTGTGCATGTTTCATGACGTTTCCAGAAGTCAATTGTGGCTTCATTCACCCTCATTCTATAGTCCAAAAATGTTACTTTTATCATGTTTGTATAATAAAGGTATAAGCCATGGTCATGAAGTCATGAATCAAGTTTAGTAGTATCCTAGTAATTGGAAAATAAAGTATTGAAACTGTGCGTTTGTTTTTACTAAGTTAAGTATATCCTGATTGCTTTGGACTCAATGGAAATTTTGAACCTACTGTACCCTGTCCATAAATCATATCTTATCAAATGGAAGTATAAACAACATGAAACCTGCATTGGCATAAATAGCATAAAGAAGCCATCAAAAGGATCTTGATTAAATCTGCTTTGACATAGTTACCATAGTTATCTTTCTACTCTGGATTTTAATTGGATTCGTAGAAAAGCACAATTAATACAGTATCACTTTTGGTTCAACAGTTGAATGTGAAAATCTTATCGGATAATCTTGCGATAAAGCTAGTCGGTCTGCTTATAGGAGATCTGGTGGTGTAGTGCCTAAGGCATTTAACTGCTAATCAGAAGGCTAGCTATTCAATCCCATGACCCACTCCTCGGAAGGAAGTTTGGGTAATCTATTTCCGTAAAGATACTACCTCAGAAATACAAAAAGGGGTTGCTATGAGTTGAATTTGACTCAACAGCAGTTATTTTATTTTTTTTTTTAATATAAATATAATTATATCTTTTTAGTGCCAATGTCTTGATTGATTGTGAGTCACTTAGTCAGTCATATGCTTGTAAGCGTATAAAAAAGACCCTTACTTCTTATAACCTCATATTTGAATTTTGTGAGCTCTTTACTAAAACCAACTAGCTATCACTTATGTTTTACACATTTTTTTTTTCAGTTTGTAAATCTATATGTGAACTATTAGGATCATATCAGCAATTAAATGCAAGTCCTACACCATCAAATTCAAACTAAACATTCTTGTGAAGACAGAAGAAACAAGCAACAGAGTGAAGTGGAAGATTTAAAGGTTGGACATATCATCTTTTGCAAACGGAGAAAGGAGAGAAGGAGCTGAAGAAAAAGAGTATGTGAAATTGTGCATGTCATTAGCCTAAAGCAAATTACCTGAGTTAGAGAACAACTTAAAAGAGTGAATTATTTCTTGAAGGGAACAAAATCAAGGGGTCACTATTGTCACAATTAAATTCTAGCAAAACTCCTGGCAAATGTAAAAAGAATTCCAGGGACCAAGGTAGGTTTCCCTGTGGATTTCTAAATTTACAAAAAGACTGGCTTTTCTATGAGAATGAGAACTTGTATAGGCCAGAAACTTCTAGGTGGCTGTAAGAAAAAGATGGTCCACTTTCATGAATTTGTCACAAAGAGATTTCTTAACTCAGCATCTCTACAATTAAAATAATTAATATAGTTGAGATTCTAATGTCTTTCAACTTCCTGTCCACCAGGACTGAACCTGCTTCAGGTATGAAAAATACAGCCATTGCAACCAATTGAAAAAAAAAAAAAAAAAAAAAAAAAAACGCCTTACTTCATTGTAGTTCTTGGTTGTGCTATGATTGGAATGAAATTGAAGCCAATGATAAATTTAAAGGGAGATACCATGTTCCACAAAAACATACCCAAGAGTGTAGTTCTTCATTGTAGTAAGAATGGATAGATGGATTCTGATGTTATGATAGTTTGAATAGATAAATGTCTTTAGTCGAGGAAGGGTGCATTCTTTTTGCATTCGTCTTTACTATATTTTGATGCCAAGGCTGTTCACAAAGAGGAAAAAAAAAACATTAAAAATTATATTAACTCAGCTAGTGCTCCTACAGTGTTCATATCTAGTGGCCTTACTTGTAAGCTGCAGCAGTTACATATAGAGACCAACTATCCATTCAAGTCTTTTTGAGAAGGGAAATGGGATGGATAGGTGCAATCTGGAATTCATACCATCAGGATGACTGATGCAGGCTACATTTATAGAAGTTTGCATGTGCCTGGTTTCTGCTTGGGGAAAATAAAGCTAGAAACCATCTGCAATGGTTTCAGAGAAGTTGGAATTGTAGACCAGCATAACACTGATGTGAAGATTAAGATATTGAGGTCAGTGATGATGAAAGCAGTATGGCAGAGTTGCACAATTTGCAAAAACATATAACATGAATATTATTTGCATCCACATTTGTGCCCATTCCAAAGAAAGTTTATACAAAAGAATATAGAAATTATTGAACAATATCATCAATATCATAATCAAGTAGAATTTTGCTTAAGATGACTCAAAAACGTTTGGAGCAGTGTATTGATAGGGACATTCCAGAAATTTGAGCTAGACTCATAATAGGGTATGGAACAAAGGATATCATTGCAGGTCTTGGCTGAAAGCAAAGAATACCAGAAAGATGTTTACCTGTGTTTTATTGACTATGCAAAAACATTCAACAGTGTAGATTATAAAAAATTATGCATAACATTGCAAAGATGGGGATTCCAGAACACTTAATTGTGCTTTTAAGGTACCTGTACATAAAACAAATGGCAGTCCCTCAAACAGAACAAAGGGATACTGCAAAGTTTAAAATCAGAAATATTGTGTGTCAGGGTTGTATCTTTCACCAAATTTATTTCATCTGTATGCTGAGCAAATAATCCAAGAAGCTGGACTCTGTGAAGAACATGTCATTAGGATTGGAGGAAGAGTCACTAACAACCTGTGATATGTGCAGTTGACATAATCTTGCTTGCTGAAAGTGAAGAGGACCTGAAGTACTTACTGATGAAGATCAAAAATTAAAGACATAAATATAGATTGCACCACAGTACAAAGAAAACAAAAATCCTCATGATTAGCCCAAAAAGCAACATCACCATAAGTGGAGAAAAGACTGAAATTGTCAGGAATTTTAGTTGAATCCACAATCTATGTCCATGGAAGCAGCAGTCAAGAAATCAGATGTTATACTGCACTGGGAGAATCTGCTGCAAAGGACTGTTTTAAAGCGTTAAAGACCAAAGAGTTTTCTTTGAAGACTGAGGTGCACCTGACTTAAGCCATGGACTTTTCAATAGCTTCATATGCATGTGAAAACTGGACAATGAATAAGAAAGATTGAAGAAGAGGCGATGCCTTTGAATTATGGTGTTGGCAAAAAATACTGAAAATATCAGACTGAAATACTTATTGCTGAGTGCTCCTTAAAAGCAGGAATGGCCAGACTTCATCTCATGTACTTTGGTCATGTTATCAGAAGGGATCCTGGAGAAGGATATCATTCTTGGTAAAATACAAGGTCAGTAAAAAAGCATAAGATCCTCAACAAGATGGCTTGACATAGTCTCTATAAGGATGGACTCAAGCATAGCAAAATTTGTGAGGATGACACAGAACTGGACAAGGTTTCCCTCTGTTATACATAGAGGTACTATGAGTTGAAGCCTACTCAGTGGTACAAAACGACAATATATCTAAGGAACATTAGTGACACAGTGATTAAATAGTTGACTGGTAACTGAGTTGAGCGTCCAGGGGTGAAGTTCAAATAGATCACCCATTCCTTGGGTGAAAGATGTAACAGTCTGCTTCTGTAAAGATTACAGCTTGGAAATTCTACAAGGCATTTCTATTCATTGGACTTCTATGAGTTAGAATCAACTTAATGGCAGTGGGTAGAATAATAATATACTTTATACTGTATACACTAGATCAAAACACAGGAGCCCCTGGTTGGTGCAAATGTTCAAGAACAGGACAACTAACTGAAAGGCTGGCAGTTCGTACTGATCCAAATTCACCTTGGAAAGCAGTCCAGGTGATGTGATTTTGAAAGCAGCCTTGAAAAACATATGGAGCAGTTCTGCTGTGTACACATGAGTCAGAATCACTCAATGACAACTAACAACAACATATCAAAATATTATACTTTATTTATTTATTTTATTGTGTTTTGGGTGCAAATTTACAAATCAAATTAATTTTATATTCAACTGCTCCTGCACATTTGATTTCATGCCCTGATAATCATTCCCAACCATTAAAAAAAAAAAAAAAACCCTCTCCCCTCCCCTCCCTGTGACTTACCCTCCCTGTACCCTTCTTAACTATACATTCCTGTCTGTCCAGCTTTCCCTCTTTATGAATGCTCCTCTCTGGTGTCTCATGGCAGATTGCTCTAAGGGGTAAATCTCCCTCAAGTAGGTGGATGTATCTTAGATGTTCTGCATGTAAGTCTACTGTTGAACTGAGAGCCAATCCATGAGAGTGAGTCCTTTTCTAGGCCTGAAGGATAACCCAGGGCCATAGTTTCAAGGGTTCCACCAGTGTCCATCTGCACATTCTGGTCATTTTTGTGTTTTGTTCCATGTTTTTCCTCTCACTCTATCCAGGATCTCCAATTTGGATCCCTTCCTGAGTTGTTGGCATTGGTAGCGAAGCAACATCTAGTTCTGCTGGTCTTGAGGTCATGAAGGCTGAGGTTTTCATGGTCCAATCTATCCTTGGACTAATTGATTCCAGACGCCTTTGATAGTCTTCACTCATCTTTGATTTAGGTGAGAGGAGAACAATAGTTGCATCTTAAATGGCCATTCAAAAGCATTTAAGACCCTGGTCACTATTCACCAAACGAGGTAGTAGCACAAGATTGTTATGTATTATGTTGTGCCAATTGAGCATGATGTCCCCCAAGACTATATTCCCAGGTTAGCAGGACTGGTGATTCTCTCTCTTAGGTGTTTGGTTGTCTCTGAGAAGTTACTCCAACTCTGTCTTCTGTTGCTTCTGTAATGTTTGTAGTTAATTTTGTAGCACAAGTGCATGTGTAACATTTAGCCAAATCTATCCTTGGTCTAGGGTATATTCCTATTCACATACCACCACCTGATCTTTTCACCTGTCTATGAATTTATCTGTAGCCTGGTGTTTGGTGTTAGTGATAATGCAGTATTTTGCATGAACTAATATTTGTCTCTCTTGTCTGTATCTTATATGAACATTTCAGTGTCCTTCCTTTCCCCAGTGTCATCATGCTGGTCACAGATTCTTTCCATATTACTTTTATATTATCCATATATTATTGTAATTACTATGTTGTCCATAATATTTCTAATATTATACTTTTTAAAGATGAAAATTAAATATAAAGTTCTAATATTTTCCCCTAAGACTCTAATGCATGACTTTGCACATCATTTTAGATCTAGACACAGTCTGTAGTAAATTTCATAATAGTTAGTAGTGAAATAAGATAAATAAGAACAATATAATGAAAGATTTATAAAGTTAAAATGATTCCATTTAAAAGATAATCTTTATTCTAAAGTTGTTTAATCCTTTCTCTTTAACACAGTGGATACTGTTTTATTTTCTGAATGTCATTTGTACTATAATTTCTATGTTTTTCTAATTTTTAAATGTAACAAATGGTTTATTTATTAGTTTCCAAGTCTGAGAACTACAAATTCACAGAAGGTTGTCATGTGTATGCAAAATTAATCTAATGAAGAAGTCATATAGATTTAGATGATAAAGTTTAGATTCAGATGATAGTTGTATTTATATTCTGAATGTATACTCATTAAGTAGCAGACTGATGTGACAAGTATCCTACATGGTAACTAATGAAAAACACTTTAGTAGTAAGATCTGCTTATCCGATTTTCCCAGGTGACTCCATGCTGGTGACATTTCTGAAGTTCTACTCCATATGAAAAAGGTGTTCTCTATTAGAAAGAAAAGAAAAACACTTTGTACTGGCAAAATTCTATCTCTTTTGAGTATTTTTGCAAAGTGCAAACTGCAAATATAGTTTGGTGGTATACAATGAATATCATCAATGATGAGGATATCCAATTGATTGTCATAGAAAGTCAGACATGGCAATTAACCTGAAATTCTAAGCCCAAAAAACACATGTAAAATGATGTTAGCTAGAAATTAAGCATTTGTTCTCTTGGCTAAATATTATCTACTTGGAAGAATCACACAAAAGAAATGGAGAAAAGGAGAAAAGAAAAACGTAAGGTGTTTTACTACCTAAAATAAAGTAAAACATTTTTTGTACATGTGTTTTAAGCATATCCCTGAATGGATTTATATGCATTTAACTTATTTTCTTAGAGAATATGAATGGACAATGGTATTTAAATTTGATTAAAGGAAAATGTATTAAGAAAAACCCATCTTATAAAAGTAAAATCCAGTTACCATTAAAATTTAAATTTGTATATGTAAGAGAGTTGTTTATTGAGCATAACAAAATACACATTTTTTATTTTCCAAAAATCTGTTTTCTAAGGGACCAAAAATATATGTGGGAAAAAATCGACATCAAATTTGTTTTCCACTGTAGAATCCCTTGTTCCAACACAAGAGGGATTAGAAAAAACAAAAAAAGTAGATCAATACTTTCATTATAATATGTGAATAAGTCCAACCCAAAAAATTCCTCACTGTGAGAATTCCTGGGGGAACTTGCTCACTAATAGAAGTGAAGAAATGTCATATTTGGTCTCTTGCTTAATAAAGTATCCTCAGATAGAAGTTTTAGAAATACTAATATTTTATGCAAAACCATGCTTTTAAATATTAAGCAAAATGTCACAACAAATACAGAAAATTATAGATGAACCATCAAAAAAATTTTTACTAAGCATTTTAGAGGAGCGCTGGTAGCATAGTGCCTACGACACTTGACTGCTAACCAGTAGGCTGGCGGTTCAAACGCACCAACCACTCTTGGGAAGGAAGGTTGGGCAACCTACTTCGGTAGTGATACTGCTTCGGAAACCTAAGAAGGGTTTGCTATGAGTCGAGTCCGACTCGACAGCACATAAACACAAGCATTTCAGATGTTCTTGACTCACAGATAAATGTGATGAGATATACAGAATTGGATGTTAACACTTTAAGTAATTTTTATTCATTTATTTATTTCTATGTGGGCAATGACTTCATAACCACACCCACATAATCCACAAGAAAAATAGGAAAAAAAAAAGACTTAGAATTCAGAAAATGTGAAGTAAGAAGAATGTTGTTACATTAACAATGTTGTTAAATAATGTCAAAAAACGAAATGTGTATAAATTGTTGAATAGAAAACTAATTTGCTCCATAAACTTTCAGCCAAATGACAATAAAATGTTCGAAAATAAATAAATAAAAGCAATGTACTTTATGAGAGGAGCTTCCAAGATGTACCCTACCTTGATCCCTGGTCTAACAAGATTTACAGCTACTTCAGATTTATGGAGTCAGAAGACATGCTGTGCAAACTAATTGTGATATGAACAGAGTTTCTTTTAGACACAGCACTGTTTTTCCTTTAAATATTCACTTTCTTTTCATCACCTAACAAAGGGTTGGCCTTTCTTTTGTGAGAGAACAGTGATACTTTCAGGAAGTTGAAAAGAAAGAAATCAGTCATATATATATATATATATATACATACATATACATTTTTTTTACTCAATATACAGCATCTTTCATGTTCAGTAAAGAGCAAGGAACATTGTCTCCTCCTTCTCAACCTGAACAACTTATACAGGGTCTCAATGTTAACCTTTCCATAAATTGTGTGTGTGTTAAGATTGCTTTTTCAATTTCCAGCTGTAAAAATAAACATGCTATCAAAATACAGATACTGACATCTATTGTGTGAGATATCACAGTCATGATTGTGTGTATGTGTATGTGAGCTTCATTTATTTAAGTTGTATTGTTGTTAAAAAACATAAATAATATATTTACCAATTCATTTTTACATACAATTAAATAAAACCAATTGCATCAATCATGTTGTGCAATTATTACCTTTAGCTACTGCTAAAACTTCTCTCTTAGTTTAAAAAAAAAAAAAAACTATCATACCTAAACAAATTAAATCTCTTCAGGAATATTTAAGTTAGCTCTCCATGATTTTATAAAAATTATTATAAATAATAATTAAAAAATCCTAACCCACTGCCATTAAGTCAATTCCAACTCATAGTGACCCCCACTGGGTTTCCAAGGTGATAAATCTTTTGGGAAATAGATTTCCCAGTCTTGCTTCCAGGGAGTGGCTGGTGAGTTTGAACTGCTAGTCTTTGGGTTAATGGTGCCTTAGGCACTGTGCTACAAGAGCTCCTTAATATATATAACAGTGTGACTAATATATCCATTATTTAGGAAAAAAATATGCAAGGTAGAGTATGAAATATTTAAAATATTTGTACAGGAAATTTATAGCCAATAACAATAGTAAAGATAAAAGATTACTTACTTACCTAAGGGCAACAATTCCAAATGAGATTGGATTAAGAATTCCACAGTGAAAAAGGACATCACTTGGAGACATTTTTAGAGATTAGGTAATAGGATACT
>NW_006921773.1:3132621-3134027 GCF_000298275.1 Orycteropus afer afer | reverse complement strand
TACATCTGTGGCAAGAGGCGGTGGAAAAGCTCAATATCTTCAGCCAAAACCAGGCCAGGAGCTGATTGTGGAACAGACCATCAACTGCTCACAGGCAACTTCAACTTGAAGTTGAAGACAATTAAAATAAGTACAAGAGAGCCAAAATATGATCTTGAATAGATCCCTCCTGAATTTAGAGATCATCTAAATAATAGATTTGATGCATTGAACAGCAACGACCATAAACCAGAAAAATTGTGGGAGTATATCAAGAACATTATCCATGAAGAAAGCAAGATGATCACTAAAAAGATGAGAAAAGAAGAGAAGACCAAAATGGATGACAGAAGAGACTCTGAAACTTGCCCTTGAGCAGAGAGAAGCTAAAGCCAATGGAAGAAATGAAAAGATAAGAGAGCTAAACAGAAGATTTCAAAGAGCAGCTCTAGCAGACAAAACCAATTACTATAATGAAATGTGCAAAGACCTGGAGTCTGAAAACCAGAAGGGAAGAACACACTCAGCATTTCTCAAGCTGAATGAATTGAAGAACAAATTTAAGCCTCAAATTGCAATATTGAGAGATTCTATGGGCAAAATATTGAATGATGCAGGAAACATCAAGAGAAGATAGCAGGAATACACAGAATCACTGTAACCAAAAGGAATTGGTTGATCTTCATCCATTTCAGGAAGTGGCATATGATCTAGAACCAATGGTACTGAAGAAAGAAGTCAAAGCTGCAATGATAGAATTGGTGAACAACAAGGCTCCTGGAATTGCCGAAATAGCAATTGACATATTTCAACAAATGGATGCCCAATAGGAAGCACTCAGTTGGTTATGCCAAGAGATTTGGAAGACAGCTATCTGGCCAACTAACTGGAAGAGATCCATATTTGTGCCCATTCCAAAGAAAGATGATCCCACAGAATGTGGAAATTATAGAACCATATCATTAATAATGCACACAAGTAAGATCTTACTGAAGATAATTGAAAAACGTTTGCAGCAGTATATTGACAGAGAACTTCCAGAGGTGCAAGCTGGATTCACAAGAGGATGTGGAACAAGGGATATCATAGCTGTTGTCAGATGAATCTTGGGTCAAGGCAAGGAATACCAGAAAGATGATTACGTATGTTTTATTGACTATGCAAAGGCATTTGATTGTGTGGATCATGACAAATTATGGATAACATTGAGAAGAATGGGAATTCTCTAACACTTGATTGTACTCGTGAGGAACCTGTACCTTGACCAGGAGGCTGTCATTTGAATGGAACAAGGGGACCCTGCATGGTTTAAAATCAGGAAGGGAGTGTGTCAGGTGGTATCCTTTCTCCACACTTATTCAATCTATATGCTGAGCAAATAATCTGAGAAGCTGGACTATATGAAGAAAACGTGGCATCAGGATTGG
>NW_006921773.1:3113872-3131166 GCF_000298275.1 Orycteropus afer afer | reverse complement strand
GTTCAAACTCACCAGCCACTCCTCAGAAGGAAGATGGGGCAATCTACTTTCATAGTGATACTGCCTTGGAAACCCAAGGAGGGATCACTATGAGTCGGGTCTGACTCAACGGCACAAAACAACAACAAAAACATGGTAATTGGGACATTTGAGTCCATTGTTGTGGCTTTTGTGTCCATCCATTTTATTGAGGGTTGGCCTTACTAAACATGATGTATTTTTCTCACAATTGATCTTTCCTGATGATGTGTGCAAAGTAAGTGTCCAAAGTCTTACTATCCTTGCCTCTGAGTGCATTCTGGTTGTATTTCTTCTAAGACTCAGATATTTTCTTTATTCTTTTATTTACTGTTTCTGTAAGTGCTATTGAGTTGACTCTGAGTCATAGTGACCCTGTGTACAACAGGATGAAACACTGCCTGATCCTGTGCCAATCTCAAAATCATTGCTATGTTTGAGCCAATTTTTGCAACTACTAGTGTCAATTCCTCAAGTTGAGGGTCTTCCTCTTTTTTGTTGGCCCTGTACTTTACCAAGCATGATGGCTTTCTTCAGAATTTATCCCACTTGATCACATGTGCAAAGTATATTAGATGAAATCTTGTCATCCTTCCTTTTAAAGAGCATTCTTACTGTACTCCTTCCACAACAGATTGTTCATTCTGGCAGTCCATGGTATTTTCGATATTCTTCATCAAACATAATTCAACCATAGTTCAAAGGCTTCAATTCTTCTTCCTTATTTATATTCCAGCTTTCACATGCAAATTAAGAGATTGAAAATGCCAAGGCTTGGGTCAGGCAAAAATCAATACTCAAAGTGACATCTTTGCTTTTTAACACCAATAGTCCACATTCTTCTAGTAGACCACAGTTATTCAATATTCTTCACCAACACCATAATTTGCATGTGTCAATTATTTTTCTGTCTTCCTTTTTCATTGTCCAGGTTTCCTGTGCATATGAAGTGACTGAAAAGACTATGGCTTGTATCAGGCATACCTTATATATCAAAGTGATATTTCTGCTTTTTTAAAACTTTAAGAAAAGTTCTTCTGAACTAATTTACCTAACACAATGTATTATTTGATTCCTTGAGTGTCTCTTCCATGAACATTGATTGTTGAACCAACTAGAATGATATGTTTGATAATTGCTATTTTTTATCCGATTATTATGTTGATCAATCCAATTGTGAGGTCATTTGTTTTCTTCACAGTCAGGTGTAATTCATACTGATGGCTGCAGTCTTTGATCTTTATCAATAAGTGTTACAAGTCATCTTCATATCAACAGGCTAATTTATGTCATCTGTGTATCACAGCTTGTCAATTAGTCTTCCTCTAGTCCTGATGCTGTGTATTTCTGCACATAATTTTGCTTCTTTGATTCTTTGTTTAATTTAGAGATTAAATAAGTAAAGAGAAGTGATTCAACCCTGCTTTACATCTTTTTCGAATTTTGAACTAGCCCTTATTCTGTTTGAACTACTGGCTCTTGATCCATGTACAATTTTCAAGAGCCACTGGTACTGAAAGAAATTCAAGCTGCAATGAAGGCACTGGCAAAAAAAATAGGCCTCTAGGAATTGACAGAATACTAAGTCAGATGGTTCAACAAATGGACACAATGACGATATTGCTTATATATCTGTGTTGAGAAATTTGGAAGACATCTCCCTGACCAACCATCTATATCCATGACCACTACACAGAATGGAAATCAAGGAAAATTTGGAAGGTATTGAAGAATATCATTAATACAACATTCTAGCAAAATTTTTCTGATGATAATTAAACAATGACTGTTTTAGTTTCTCAGTGCTATTCTAACAGACTGTATCATAGGGGGATGGCTTAACAAATAGTTTAGAAGGCTACAAGCCTGAGTTTAAAGTGCCAATTCTAAAGGGGCTGGTTGAAGTCCCTTGACTTTGGGCTTCAGTTCTGCCTCTTGCTCCCAGGCCATGAGAGCTGGAGGATTCTTTTCACTCAGACAGCTGATGGCTGCCTAGGCTGACAAACCCAAGATCCACAAGTAAAATGGCACAGTCCTGTGATTATCAGATAATATGGCAGGCCACTAATTCATGTCCATTAATGATGTCAAGATTGGTAAGAAACATGGCAGGCCATTGAGATGAAGACTCAGCTACACGCAGGGTTCAGGTATGCCAAAAAGCTCAGTGACCTTTCCAAAAGCTGTCTTCTTATAGACTGGAAGCAAACCACATCTGTATAGCTGCTCCTGTACATTCCACTATAGAGTTGATTACCAGTCTCATCATAGGGAATAGCTACATCCACCCACTCAAAACTAGGCCCAGCCAAGTTGACACACAACTTATCTACCACAATGACTAACACTGTACATTAACAAGGAACTGCCAGAAGTTCAAGCTGAATTGAGAGGAAAATGCTGAAGAGAGATATCATTACTAATGTCAGATGGTTCTTAGCCTAAAGCAGAAAATCTCAGAAAGAAATGTTTATCTGTTTCTTATCAGCTATACTAATATACTTGACTGTATTGATTACAATAAAAAGATAACATTATAAAGAATGGAAATTCCAGAATAGTAAATTGTATTCATCTGGACAAGATATGAGGAGGTGAGGGAAAAGATGGAATCAAAATGATCTTTATGGTTTTTGACTTGATCAGCAAGGCAATTTTTTTTTTTTTTTACCTCTTTATTGAAGTGGATATGATTGAAGAGGGACAGATTTATGAGAGAATACAAAAATTTATTTTGATTCTTTTTTTTTCATTTCTTTTGATTATGATACAGTGTTCATATATTTTCATTAAATACTTGAATTTTGAAGATGTTACCATATTCCATCTTATGGATTTATGCTAACTTAATTGAGTATCACTCTATTATTGAATGAATATTAGTTTGTCTATTATAAATTTCATTATGATTAATGTTCTTGTAACTAAATATTTATATAGACTTGGGTTATTTATTTACTTTTGTTGTGGTGAACACATGAACAAGAAGATATTCACCAACATAACTTCCATGTTTACAACTCAAGGACATTGATAATATTTTTAATGTTGTGCCACCATTATTGTGGGAGCTCTGGTAGCATAGTGGCTAAGGCACTTGACTGCTAACCAGAAGGCTGGCAGTTCAAACCCACCAGCCACTCCCTGGAAGGAAGATGGGGCAATCTACATCCGTAGTGATACTGTCTTGGAAACCCAAGGAGGGGTCGCTATGAGTCGGGTCTGACTCGACAGCACATAAAAACAACAACAACCATTATTGCTATCCTTTTCCAAAACATTACACAACATTAGCATAAAGTCAATGTCCTGCAAAGTAAAGCTTCCCCTTTCCCCCTCCCCCCATTCCTGGAAACCAGTAAATATATATATATATATATATATATATATATATATATATATATATATATATATATATATGCATATATATATATATCTTATGTGTGTGTGTGTGCATGTATGTATTTCTTCATTATTTATTTATTTATTTTTACCTATGCAATTTTCCTCCCCTCCCCTCCTACCAGAGCTCTGGTGGTATAGTGCCTAAGGCATTTGGCTGCTAACCAGAGGGCTGGCAGTTCGAATCCACCAGCCACTTCTGAGAAGGAAAGTTGGCAATCTACTTCCCTAGTGTTATGACTTCAGAAACCCAAGGAGGGGTTGCTATGAGTCAGATCCCACCAAGGCAGTGTGTTACATTGCCTTCCCTACCCAAGAGGCTCTGGTGGTGTAGTGAATAAGGTGTTTGGCTGCTAACCAGAAGGTTGGTGGTTTAAACCCACCAGCTACTCTGCAGAAAGAAGGTGGGGTGATCTACTTCTGTAAAGATTTACACCCTTGGAAAACCAATGGGGGCTGATAGGAGTTGGAGTTGACTTGATGGCAATAAGTTTGGTTTTGGCTCTTCTCCTACCCCTGGTAATCAACAAAGAAAGTTTATTTCCATATATAAACTTTTGCTTGATTTTTTACAATAGTGGAGTCGTACAATATTTGTCCTTCCCTGGTTGACTTATTTCACTCAGGAAGCCCTTGGACTTGGATTATTTTTAAGGTTAACTTGTGCAAATAGAATCTTTATTTCTGTGTAATATTTCAAGTAATTCGATACTGTTGGCATTTGCCCTTTCCAAAAACACAACACAATACAAATAATAAAATAACCTAGATCTGCATAAGACTGAATTGTGGGATATTAAAATAAGACTTGTGTTGTGTAGAACCTGTTGAGGTTAGGCAGAGTTTATGACAAGATAGCTTTGGATTGATGGGCAAAGTGAGCTAAAGGTCTTGAAGTCTGTCATAAGCCAACTCTTAGTCTTGATAAGAAAGCTATTTTAGTTGATTCATTGTCATGTCTTCCAAAAAATTAGGTAAATGTAAGTCCTAAGAACTGGTCTAAAAAAAAAAAACTTACTGCTGTGGAGGCAATTCTGACACATTGTTGCACCTCCATTAGGTTTCTGTTGCTGTAAATCTTTACAGAAGCAAATGGCTTCATCTTTCTTCAGCAGAGCTGCTGGTGTCTTTGAACCATTGTCCCTTTGGTTAGGAGCCAAAGGCCTTAACCACTATAACACCAGATTGCATGAGAACTGGTCTATTATTGTTCAACAGAGGAACAAAGAATTATGTTGATTTCAATCCTTAATATATATTGTCAGATTACTCTCAATTAAATTTGTATTAACTCATCTTTTTCTGTATTTATGTCTTTCTTTAATTGCTGTCAGTGACCATATTGTTCATTAAAATTAGGGCATGATTGTCTAAGAGAGTGTCCTTTGATGCTATTATTTCAATGTGCTACATTGTCACATCTGATTGCATTTGATTTGTGATACTTTTGTAATTTCAATAATATCCATAACTTAATATAATAAAATACAAATAATAGTTGATTAGTAGTCATTAAATTAAAATAATTACTATAGATATACATATACAAACCTAGCACGGCTAGCCTAAGAATAAATGTTGAGCAAAAAGTATTGAAAAGTAAGTGTTCTAAACTTTAGGGCAAATATGTGAGCTTCTCATAAAGAGTCACTTTTACAATACTTCCATTATAACATTCAACTGTCAGCAGGGATTAGTGAGTGAAGATGGCTTTGGCAAATTTCCAAAATGAGATCAGATACTGAATCCTTCATTTAAGGAGCTATAGTGATCCTAGACAGATGATGATGGAGTCTCATCCCATGGGGACACTTGAGATACATCTTTCACTTATCATTCTCTTGTATAATGACTATCAGAAAGAGCTGTAGGAGATTTCCTCATTTTGGCCCATTTTATCCAGTCGGAGCATTCATGGCAGCTTTCAAAAGAAAGACACCTAATACTCTTAATCCTTGAGAAATATAACCTAGGGGAAGAAAATTCCATTTCTGTCTAGAAAAATTTAAAGGAAAATATTCTATATGGCAATGAGCATTCTGATAATACAATGCAGTCTAATTATTTTTCTATTGTCAAGTAAACTTTCTCACTAAAAAATCAACTACCTTCTTTAGAACACAAGAGAATTTCAAAGGAATAAAAATGTACAATCTGTTTTCATTAAGATTGCAGATAATGATACATATGTAGTGTTTTTGCTGTAGAAGAGTGGACTGTTAAGAATACTGATATTCTTGTGTTTTTTAATATGTTGAATGAATATAGCATAGTGTCTGGATGTAAAGCATTTATTTTCTAACTTTATAGTGCCTAAGGCATTTGACTGCTAACCAGAAGGCTGACTCAGAAACCCAAGAAGGGGTCGCTATGGGTCAGATCTGACTCCACGGCAATGGTTGTGTTTTGTGTTTTTACATAATTTATTTAATATTTTAATTAAACTTTCCATATGCATATTTATCATGTATTTATTTTCTTATCAACAAAGTAGTACAGACTAATTTTAGACACATTGTAGATAAACTGAAGGAAGGAAATTAATCATTTATAATTAAACTGTTTTGTCAGCATTTGTAAGTATATATAATACTTAAATTCATAAATTGAGATCGTGCAGTAAGTAAGTATTGCTTTACAATTTACAAAAACTTGAACTAACATTTGCATGCGTAAGAAAAAATTGCAATGAGTTTTGTCTACCTGATGGAACTGCAAGATAGGATAAAACCACAGAACTATAGAAAAGAAGCATGTGTCAACAATTATCTCATCTAAGTAAGCAATCCTACAACATGGAAATGCATAAAGATTAAATAATGATTCAAAGCAGCACCATTAGTTGACAGGAATAAAGATGTATATCTATGACCCATGACTCTCAGTTACAGATGCCACACCTCCTTTCCAGTTCCACAAGTCATTTCGTCTTTGACCAGTTTTTATTCCTCTACCAAACTCCCTGCCATCTAGTCTATTCTGAATGATAACAACCCTGCAGGGTAGAGTACAATTACTCTACAGGGTTTCCAAGGCTGTAAATCTTTATGAAAGAAGACTGCCTCATCTGCTCCCATGGAGCAGCTTGTGGGTTCAAACCACCAAACTTTTGGTTAGCAGCCAAATGCTTTAACCACTGTGCCATGAGACTTCCTTTTTTATTCCTCTAGGAAAACAGAATTCTCTATTCTAAGTGGGTTAATAATCCTTAAACAAGTCTACCTCAAAAAAAAAAATCACTTTTCTGAAAACCAATGTGGAAATTTTGTTGACATATTTTTATAAGATTAGAAGTTCTTTCAAATAACTGAGATTTACATTTATTCAATGTCAGGGTACAGGTTTTTAGTCCCCTGCCCTACTGCATTGCTAGGTATTTGGTGTACCCAAAAAGTACATAGACTTGTGATTACTATGAATTTATATTATTCTTAATTCTAAAGTGCATTTTACTTTGATATTAATGTGGAAGATTACTATGTTCTTGTCCAGTCAACAAACATAATATTTTTTTTTTTGTTTTCTCATTTATTTAACTTAGATTTACACTAATTTATATTTTTGTCTGTTTTGACATATATATCTATGTACGTATAAATATTTATGGTGTTTTATTCTGTGAGTGATTTTCATTTACTTTTTTTATTTTTACCTATGATTCTTAAAGTATCTATAATTAACCTAAATTATCTTTTGAATGTAAAAATAAGAATTATTAAAATGAAAAATTCTTTAAGGCAAAAAGTAAAATATGAGATGGATTATCTCTTATTACCTACTTCTTCAACTTCATTATTTATCTCCTTCCAAGAGCTATTAGTTGAGTATCTTGTTTTATTAGAGTGCTACAATTTGTTTATCCAATCACTTTTTAACTGGATATTTAACCCTTTCAGAACTTAATAAATTCTATGTAAAAGACATAATGAATAGTGCATATATTTAGATTTCTGAGAACATGTTGATTCTTTTCTTAGGATTTATTCCTAGGAAAGGGGTGCTAGATAAATTTGTGTACTTTTTCAAGATTTTTAAAATGGTGCTAGTATAATACACTACTTCCTTCAGGAGCATATGTGTTTGATTGTTTCCCAAAGACCTTGATATATTAAAACTAGATATTATGGTTATTTCTACCTTTTGTCAATTTATTAACAAAATTCATTATTGAATTATATTACTTTGATTAGTAATATATTTAAACATTTTATATGCTTATAGATTTTTTAGTTTCACAATAACAAATATCTTTAAGACATCTACACATTCTAAAAGTGAAGCTTTCAGAATTATTCCCAATTCTTTTTTTTTTTTTTAACTTTTACTTTTATTGTGGTGAAAACATACAGAAGACATCCACTGACATGACAACTTCCACATTTACAGCTCAAGAACATTGACAACATTTTTCATGATGTGCTTCCATTATAGCTATCCATTTCTAAAATATTCCACCACTATTAGCATAAACTCAATGTTCTGCAAACAAAGGCATCCCCTTGCCCCCTCCCTCCTATCCGTGGTAACCACTAATAATCTTGGTTTCTCTATATATGTATTACTGTTTTTTGTTGTTGTTCAACTTGTCTAGGAATTTTCCCTCCTCTCCCCTCCCCTCCCATCCCTGGTAACTAACAAAGAAACTTTCCTTCTATGTATAAACTTTTCCTTGACTTTTTAAAATAGTGGACTGATAAAATATTTGTCCTTCTTCATTTGGCTTCTTTCACTCAGCATAATGCTCTCCAAGTTCATCCACATTATGCAGTGTATTGCGTATTCTACATTATTCTTTACGGTTGCATAGTATTCCATTGTGTGTATGTACTACAGTTTGTTTATTCATTCCTTGGTTGATGAGCACTTAAGTTGTTTTCCATCTCTATGTTATTGTGAATAGTGATGCAATGAATATGGTTGTGCATATATCTCTTTGTGTCCTGACTCTCACTTCTTTAGGATATATACCTAGTAATGGAATTGCTGGATCAAATGGTATTTCTATTTCCAACATTTTTAGGAGTCACTGTACTGATTTCCACTGTGGTTGTATCATTTTACAGTCCCACCAACAGTATATGAAAGTCCCAATCTCTCCACAACCTCACACACACACACACACACACACACACACACACAAACTCATTGCCATTGAGTTGGTTCCAAGCTGTAACAACTCCCACTGTGTTTTGAGGCTGTAAATCTTTACAGATTAATATCACCCCATATTCCTTCTGTGGAGTGGATAGTGGGTTTGAACCACTGACCTTCTGGTTAGCAGCCAAATGTCTTATCCACTATGGCAACAACTCCTCAAAAGCATCTTACCCAAGACCATGTACAGGGTTGGCAGACAATGATTCTACAAGTGTATTCATATGTTCTGTAAAAATTCTCAGGTAGTAGGGCCTACAAGGGACAAGGTTGTATGTAGTCTTCTTGGTCACAGCCAGCTACCCAGAAGGAGCAAATAGTTGAACTTGTGGGCTTTGGACCATAGCCACAGAGGACATCAAGCTCAATTGGCATAAAGTACTACACAAAGCATTGTTCCACCTTCTACTTTGGCAAGTAGCAACTGGGGTCTTAAAAGCTTGCAAGCATCCATCTAGATGCAACAATGGGTCTCTCCTTGTCCAGAGCAAAGAAAAATGAATAAAACCAAAGATTCATGGAAACAATTAGTCTGCGTGACAGGTACACCATGTGATCCGCACCCTATATGACTATGAGACCACAAGAACTAAATAGTGCCTGGCTACCACTGTCAAGCACCCAGAGTGGGATCTATGTAGGAGATCCCAAACAGAGAAGGAGAACCATGTGGAAGAAAACTCAAAATCATTTGGAAAAAAAAAAGGGGGGGGGGACCAGTTTTGGTGGTCTGATAGTGCTGGGTAGAAACCTTGAGACTCTGTCCCCTAGCTGCCCAAGGTCTGAAATTGAACCCACACCTGTGGCTTCCAGCCAAACAAAAGACAGGCATATGAGTTGAACATTTACCCGAGGTATATACACTCCTTGGAGAGAACAATCATGGGAGAACAAGGGGCTGTTTATGCACACAGAGACATCTCAGGGGCAGAAGTGCATGGAGGGATAGACACAGGGAAGTGGTAAATATTGGGAGTAAGTGGAAGGGGAGCTTTTGCATTGGGGTAAATTGTAGTCAATGTCGTGAAACAAAGTGCATGTGAACTGCTATATGGAAACTGAATTAGCTCTGTAAACTTTCACCGAAATCACAATTTAAAAATAAATAAATAAATAAAAATAATTTGTAATTTTTGTCTTGTTTAACTTGACTATTAATGCAGGGGTGAGATGGTATCTTATGGTTGGTTCGATTTGCATCTCTCTCTAATGGCTAATAATTGCTAGCATTTCTTCATGTATTTGTTGGCTCCCTGGATATCTTCTTTGATGAAGTGTCTGTTTATGTCTTCTGTCCATTTTTTAATTGGGTTGTCTTTTTGATGTTGAAGTGTTAGAGTTTTCTGTAAGTTCTTGTCCAATATACCATTGCCAAATCTATCTATCTATCTATCTATCTACCTGTCTGTCTATCTATGCATTTTCTCCCCCTTTCTATATGTTCTGTTTTTACCCTTTTGAAGAAGTCTTTTGATGCACATAAGAATTAGTTTTTTGAAGGTCCCAATCTAGCCACTCCTCGGAAGGAAGATGGGGCAATCTACTTCTGTAGTGATACTGCCTCAGAAACCCAAGGAGGGGTCACTATGAGTCGGGTCTGACTCAATGGTACACAACAACAACAATCTAGTTTATCATCTGTTGTGTGTGCATCTTGGGTTATGCTTGATAGTCTATTTATGCCATAAACTAGGGCCTGTAAATATGCCCTTATTTTTTCTGTGATGAACTTCTTTAGTTTTAGGATTCACATTTAAGTCTTTGATCAATTTGGAGTTCATTTTTGCATATGGTGTGAGGTATGGATCTTGTTTCAGTTTTCTGGAAATGGATATCCAGTTTTTCCAGCACCATTTGTGAAAGAGACTATTTTTTCCTCATTTAATGGATGTTGGCCCTTAGTCAAAGATCAGTTGACTGTAGGTCAATCGATCGATTTCTGGGTTCTCAATTCTGATCCATTGATCTATGTATCTGTCATTGTACCAATACCAAATTGTTTTGACAACTGTGGCTTTATAGTAGGTATTAAGGTTTGTGAGTGTGAGGCCTTATACTTTGTTCTTCTTCTTCAGTAGTGTTTTGTTTATCCAAGGTCTCTTTCCTTTAAAATTAGTGATTGGTTTTTCCATATCTTCAAAGATTGTTCATGGAATCTGAATCAGGATTGCATTGGATCTATAGATTACTTTGGGTGGTATTGACATTTTCACAGTGTTCAATCTTCCTATCATAAGCATGTATGTTCTTCCATTATTTAGATATCTTATAGTCTCTTAAAGGGTGTTTTATAGTTTTCTTTGTATAGGTTTTTGTGTTCTTGCTGAGATTTATTCCCAATGTATCTTATCTTTTTGGTAATTATTGCAAATGGTATTGATTTCCCTATTTCCTTTCTAGAAACCTCTTTGCTGGTGTAGAGGAATCTAGCTGATTTTTGTATGTTGCTCTTGTATCCTGCTACTATGCTAAATCTTTCAATAAGTTCCAGTAGTTCTCTTGCTGAGTCTCTTGGGTTTTCTATGTATAGGATCATATCATCTGCAAACAGGGATGGTATTTCTTCTTTACCAATTTGGATGTCTTTGATTTCCCTTTCTTCCCTTTTTGTTTTGGCTAGGACTTCAGCTCTGGTAGCATAGTGGCTAAGGCACTTGACTGCTAACCAGAAGGCTGGCGGTTCAAGCCCACCAGCCACTCCTTGGAAGGAACATTGGGCAATCCTACTTCCGTAGTGATACTGCCTTGGAAACCCAAGGAGGGAACACTATGAGTTGGGTTCGACTCCATGGCACATAACAACAACAATAGGACTTCAGTACAGTGTTGAATGGAAATGGTAATAGAGGGCATCCATGTCTGGTTCCTGTTTACAGGAGGAATGTTGGCTGTTGGTTTTGTATATATGCCTTTTACTAGGTTGTGGAATTTCCCTTCTAGTCCTTTTTTTTTTTTTTTTTAAGAATTTAGTGCAATGATGCTAGATTTTATCAAATACCTTTTCTGTACCTATTGATAGGATCATGTGATACTCTTCCTTTATGTTATTTGTGTGATGGATTACCTTGATTGTTTTTCTAAAGTTGAATGATTCTTGCATTGTTGTTGTTGTTATGTGCCATCGAGTCAAACCTGACTCATAGTGACCCTTCCTTGGGTTTCCGAGGCAGTATCACTATAGAAGTAGGATTGCCCAACTTTCCTTCTGAGGAGTGGCTGGTGGGTTTGAACCGCCAGACTTCTGGTTAGCATTCAAGTGCCTTAGACACTATGCTACCAGAGTTATATTCTTCTTTTTTTTTTTTTTTTTCTGTTGTAACATTACCCCTTTCATTTATTATGCAGGTTAATTGCATCTTCTCCTCCTTTTCCTCTGTTAAGTTTGCCAGTGGTTTGTCTATTTTATTAATCTTTTCAAAGAATCAACTTCCAGTCTTGATTTTTTCTATTCTTTATTTCTGTTTGAATCTTTATTATTTCTTTTCTTCTGGGGACTGTGAGCTTTTTTATTTTTCCTACTATTTGTCTAATTGTTGGAGTTAAAGGTGTTAATTTTGGCTTTTCCTTCTTTTATGATGTGTGCATCAATTGCCCTCTGGTCACTGCCTTTACTTTGTCACAAAGAATTTTTATGGTGTGTTTTCATTCACACTTGATTCAAGGAAACTTTCAATTTCACTTTTTATTTATTCTATTTCCCAGCCATTTTTGAAGAGGGTCTTATTCAGTTTCCATGGATTTGATCTTTATCCATTGGTCTTCCTAGTGTTGATTTCTAATTTTACAGCATTGTTACCCAAGAAGATGCTTTTCAGCATCTCAATGTTTTTAAACTTACTGAGATTTACTTTGTGGCTAACATATGGTCAATTCTGGAGAATGTTCCATTTGTGCTGGAAAATAATGTATATTTTGCTGTTGTTGGGAGAAATGCTCTGTAAATGTCTTTAAGGTCAAGTTGGTTGACCATATTACTTAGTTCTTCTGTATCTTTGTTGAGCTCCTTTGTTCAGTTTTTCTATCTTTTATAGAAAGTGGTATATTAAAATACCCTACTGTTACTTTGGAGTCATCAAATTCTCTTTCCAATTCTGTTAAATTATGCTTTATGAGGTTTGGGGTTGTTTCATTGGCTGCAAAACTATTTATTATGATTATGTCCTCTGGTTCAAGTGATCCTTTAATCATTATATAATGTCCTTTTTTATGGTTGTTTTGTCTTAAAGTCTATTTTATCAGAAATTAATATTGCCAGTCCTGCTGTCTTTCAGTCGCAATTTGCTTGGTATATTGTTTTCTAACAATTAGTGTTTAGTCTATTTTTGTCTTTTTGGCTTACTTGAGTCTCTTGTAGATAGCATATTGATGGGTCATGTTTTCTTTCAGTCTGCCACTCTCTGACTCTTGAGTGGTGAATTTAATCCATTTGCATTCAGTGTAATTATTGACAAGTATGAATTTATTGATATCATTTTGTTATATGATTTTTGTGGTGTTGGTGATTTCTTTGTTCCATATAATATTCTGTGCTGAAGTCATTTTATTTGAGTCATATAATAATTTCCTTCATTGTTATTGTTTTATTATTTGATAAATATTTTTGCTTGTCCTCTTTTTTATTTCAATGCAAAGGTTTATTATTTTTCTTTGAGGTTATCCTGTGATTTATAATTTTCTTCTCAAGTTTAAAGCAGTCTGTTCTATCTCATTATTGTCTTGACTTACTCATCATTTAGAAGTTCTATAACTACGCTATTTATACCCTCTGTTCGGTTAAACCCATTGTTTATCAACTGATGTCTCTGGTTCCCCATTTACAGTCTTGTAAGCTTATTTTAATTTGGATACTTCTACAACTGGGTTGAGTTCTGGGTTATGTTGTCAAGTGTGTTAATCATCAGTTGTTGTTTGCTGTTGTTGGTTCTCTGTCCAAAGGAGTCTCTTTATCCTCTTTTGTAAAGTTGATCTTGTTTTAACAAATTCCCTTAATTTCTGCTTATCTGGAAATCCCCTAATTTCACCCTCATATTTGATAGACACTTTTACTGGTTATATAATTGTTCATTGATTTTTTTTTTTTTTCTTCTAGGGTTTTACATATATTATCCCATAGTCTTCTCACTTGCATGGTTTCTGCTGAGAAATCAGTGCTTAGTCTTATTGTTTGCCCTTTGTTGGTAACTTTTCATTTTCCCTGTGTTGCTTTCAAAATTCTTTCTTTGTCCTTGGTTTTGGTGATTTCAATGATGATGATATGTCTTGGTGTTTTTCTTTTGGCATATATCTTGTTTGGGGTTCATTGAGCTTCTTGAATGGATATATCCTCATCTGTCATCATATTAGGGAAATTCTCTTCCAACAAATCTTTGACAATTTTATCTGTAGTTTTATCTGTCTTTTCCTATTCTGGAATTCTGAATACCCATAGGTTGTTCCTCTTAATGATATCCCACATAAATCTTAGCCTTTCTTCATTATGTTTTGAACTTTTGTCTGAATGATCCCTTAACAAATTAGTATTGAAGTATTTGTCTTCAATCTCATTAATTCTGTCATCTATTGATTCAATTCTACTTCTTTGCCCATTCTATGTGTTATCTATTTATGAAATCTTTTCATTAATCTTATGGATTTCTATTTGTAATTATTTATTTTTTTTTTTCAATTAGTTCTTGTATTGTTTTCCTAAACTGTTCTAGAATTTTGTCTGTTTTCCCTAATTTTGTCAGTGCTTTCCTTGATCTTGCCAGTGTTTCCATTGACCTGTTTCTCAATCCATTGAAGGTACTCAAATATAATTATTTTTAATTTCTTCTCGGGGTGTTCCAATGCTCCTTCCTTTTGGATATTTTCTGGATTTGTATCCTGGTATCTTGTTTCTACTACTTTACCCTGCTTTTTTGTGTGGACTATGATGATCTGTTGTCTATGAGACATTATGGTGGTGGTGTATTTATGTTTAACTTGTGGTTTCATGTTGGTGTAATTCATGCAAAATTTTTTTTTCCTTTATTTTGTTTTGCTATATCTGTGTAGGCTGGGTATTGTGATGATCTATTTACTAGTTGTTAACTTTTAGGTACGCAACTTCTGTCCTTTGCTAGGTTTGATAGAGAATGAGAGTGTGTGCACAGATCTCTGTTAGCTGTTCATAAAAAGCAGTTGAAGGTGAGTTGAGTTGATATCACCTGTTGTCTATCATTGGTCAATTGGCACAAAATCAAGTGGTGGTCCTCACTCCGTGATTGGGCTGTAAGTGGTGCAGGAATTTTTGGGTTGTGTGGGAAGAGTTAATGTCTCCCACTCAGTTAAACAAACAACAACCACAACAATAAACAGCTACCAAAAAACAAAACACAAACAAAAAATAAGATAAAAACTCAAGTTGTATTAACAAAAAGAACAGTCTTAAAAAAGAAAGAAATGCAATAAATAAGAAGAAAAAATTTCAAAATATGTTAAAAAGGACAAAATAAATATAATGTGAAAAAGAGAGGTGAAAAAAGCTACAATATCTGGGAAGGGAGGAATGAGAGAAAAGAGCAAGATCAAGACAGGGAAAACTACAAAAGCAAAACAAGGGCTAGGGAGAACCAAAAGAAAGAAACAAGAAGGGAACAATGAAAAGAGAAGAGAGAAAAAATAGGCACATGAAAGAGAAAAATAAATACATGAGGAAGGAAGGAGGAAGATAAAAGGAATAATTTGAAAACAAACAAACAAACAAACAAAAATGTGGAGAGTGGGGCACAGCACCCAGGCTCTGCCAGGGTACAGACTGGGATGGAACTCCTGCAAGTCAAGAAGGTGGGTGAAAGCAAGGGCATATCCACACCCTTCTTCACCAAGATGGTAGTGTTCACAAAATTACAAGGAGAATATTGCATCTGTCCAGTCACCAGTCTCCAGTGTGGTTGCCCATTCTGTCCTCAGCAGGCAGAACCCAGTCCCAAGTAGCAGTCCAAGCAAAAATTTCACCAAAACAGTCTCAAAACACCTACCCTGGCCATTTGCAAACATCGAAAAAGACTGTGCCCTCAGGATAGCCTCTAGGAGTCCACAGGTCATCCTGTCCCCATCCTTGCTGTTCTCCCTTCTGATCATCAGGCTCCAATTCAGTCCTTGCCCATGCAGCCTTGGTGGGCTGAGCTAATTCTTAGGTGGTTATTAGGAAATATTCAAATGGCTGTGCCCTCAGGACAGCCAGCAGTCCATAGCTCCATTAGTATCCTTACTCGGTGTTTCATTCAGATTATTTTACTAGTTAGTATTTAAACTACTTCTTTATCCTGCCCTTCAAAGCTCAAGATTCCAGGATTGTATTCTGTATTGGTTTCTCATTGCTTTGTTGCAGAGGGTCTCTGTAGCTTATCTGCCTATTCCACTATATTGTCAGAACTCCAAATTAATTTTTAAGATTAAAAAAAAAAAAAAAAAATTAGAGAAGTGTCCCTGCTATTGTATTCTGTAAATATATTTCTGATATCATTGTTTCCTTTATAATCTGTGGGAAGATTTTCATTTTAAGATAAATATTACTTTCAGTGTTTCATATGCTGTTATTTTCTTGTAGTTTATGTCTTACATTTAAAAACATTCATTTGACAATAATTATTTTTGTGTAAAATATGAAGTGGTGGTCTAACTTAGTTTTTTAAATTTAATCTAGCATTTAGTATTGATTTTTTTTTTTTTTATTGCATTAGGTTCCATTATGCTCCTGATTGCTTCCATTCTAATAATAATTTTAATACAAATAATAGCAATCATAATAAGAAACCTTCTTTAATTAGAATTTTTTTTCAAATTTTTTAATGTTTTTACATTTTTCAAGTTATTCCTATATATAGTTATTAGGATAATTCTATCAATACACACACAAAAAAAGATAATGATGTTGGGCTTTTGAAATAACTATGCATATTACATTTGGGAGAATTGCTATCTCAAACACATTGAAAACATTAGGATTGATTTGCTATTAACCAGTTAGTATACCAACATTCATGTTCATAAGTAAATTAGTCCATTTTGTTGCTGTTGTATTTCTTCATACTTTATACTTGCTTACTGATGTTTAATGTTAATTTTAAAAATATTTTAGAACTTTTACTACTTTTCTTTAAACTCAAGAATATTTGCAATAATGTAATAATTATCTGTTAACTCTATCTAGGAGCCTTCTTGGGCTTGTGGCTTTGCTGGAGGATATTTAAGAGGCAGCATAATATAGAAAAAAGCAGTGGTGTGTGATGAGAAAAAGTAATAGAGTTCAGAAATTAATGTAAGAGAAGCTTGTGTTTAATATGTTAGCTGAGTAAATAATTTGCAGTATATTTATTTGCTAAGTTAATGCAATCAAGCAATTATCTTATTTAGGTAGTTAAGAGATTTAAATATCAAGGTTCCCTCATCATTATTTTTGACAATTATTTCACTTAAATAATAACACATTGCTATAAAATATGAACTGTTGTAAGGACATAATGATTCACCCAATACTAGTAAATTTATTTAATTAATAAATAACATCAATATAAAGGAAAAATTTCTGTCATCTGGATAAACAGAAAAGGTTTCTTTTGAAAAAAATACAATTTTCTACTATATATGGCAGAATAACTATTATGACAGTTAAAATGATACTTTTTTTCTTTCTTTTTTTTTATTTTTTTTATTAGGATTTGGGTGAAGATTTACAGAGTAAATTCACTTTTCAT
>NW_006921773.1:3102624-3106377 GCF_000298275.1 Orycteropus afer afer | reverse complement strand
TATTTTCACGCAAATTCTTCTGCTAGTTGGGGTTTAGTCCAAATCTGCATCCTTTCCTTCAAGGCTCAGGGGTCCAAGATTATCTTCTGTGTCTGTGTTAATTGGTTTCCCTTTTCTTTGTTGAAGAGGGTCTGTGTAATCATTCTGCCTAGTCCGCCATCTTGCCCCACCTAAAATGATTCTTAAATATAATATGCTCAAGATAAATTTCCATGTGATTATTAATTCCAAAACAGTAGTTTTTTTTTTTTTTTTTTCTTATACCAGCAATAATCAGGTTCTAAATCCACTCGAGAATTAATCAACATTAGAAATAGAACAAATAAATAAATAAATACTTAGGAAAATATAGGCAAAATCTTGAAAAAGTTTTGCACAAATTATTAAATTTCACAAAAGAAAACAAACATTTTTGAATAAATCAGAAGTTATTGAAACCTTTATTTCCTCCAAAGTAATTTGGAAATAAAATGCAGTGCTAATCAGATTCTGGACAATCGTGCTTCCTGTTCACAATCTCATTTCATGGAAATTGTCACATCCAGAGCTCCCACAATGGGAGAATCCACTTTATGCAGAAAGACCATTTGTTGGAAAGAATAAACTATGGAAAGAATTTGTGTAGTAACTGAAAGAGGAAAAAACTAAGAACACAAAAAATGAGTGACTGTGAAAATCTATACTATATACTACATTGATGTTGAGGTATTTTAGTGATGCTGCAAATAACTTCTGCAGAGAAACTCAAGTTATTTAGTATCCAGGTATGAGGCCTTGTTATAATTTCATACAATTATTTGGATTTCTATAGGATTCCTGTTTTCTTGCTTGTAATGTTAGATGCTGTCAAGGTGGCTCTGACCCACAATGATACTGTGTACAACAGAACAAAACACTGCCCAGTCCTGCATCTTCCTGACAATACTTGCTATGTTTGAGACCATAATCACAGCCATATGGTCATTATATCTTGTAGAGGGTCTTCCCCTTTTATGCTGACCCCCTACTTTACTGAACATGATATCCTTCTCCAGACACTAATCCCTTGTAAAAACATGACCAAAGTAGGTATGATGAAGTCTGGCCATTCTGGCTTCTATGGAGCATGCTAGTCAGACTTCTTCCAGGACAGATTTTTTCATTCTTCTGAATTTATGTGATATTTTCAGTATTCTTCACCAATATAGCAATTCAAAAGTATCAACTCTTCTTCAGTCTTTTTACTCATTGTCCAGTCTTCACATGCACAGGAGGTGATTGGAAATACCATGGCTTGTCAAGTCAGATTCACCTTAATCTCCAAAGTGACATTTTTGCTCCTTAGCACTTTAAAGAAGTCTTTGAAGCCCGTTTACTTAGTGCAGTATGAAGTCTGATTGCTTGACTGCTGCTTCCATGGGTGTTTTTTGGGTATCCAAGTAAAATGAAATCTCTGGCAATGTCAATCTTTTTCCTCTTTTTTGTGATATTTCATATTGGTCCAGTTGTGAGGATTTTTGTTTCCATAATGTTGAGGTGTAATCCACACTGAAGACTTTAGTCTTTTATCTTTATCAGTGAATGCTTCAAGTCATCTTCACTTTCAGCAAGCAAGGTTGTGTCATCTGCATATCGCAGGTTAATGAGTCTTCCTCCAATCCTGGTGCTGCATTCTTATTCAAATAATCTAATCTGTAAGATTATTTGCTCACCAAACATTTTGAGTAAGTATAGTGAAAGGATACAACCTTGATGCACACCTTTCCTGATTTCAAAAAAATCATGCAGAATCTCCTTGTTCTGGTCAAATGACAGCCTCTTTGTCTGTGTAGATTCCTCATGAGCACAATTAAATGCTCTGAAATTCTCATTCTTTTCAATGTTATCCATAATTTCTTATGATTCAGAGAATCGGATGTTTTTGCATAGTTAAGAAAACACAACTAAACATCTTTCTGATGTTCTTTGCATTCAGCCAAGATCCATCTGACATCAGCATTGATGTCCCTCATTCCACATGCTGTTCTGAATCCAGTTTGAATTTGTGGAAGTTCCTTGTCAATACACTGGTGTGTCTTTTTGAAACATCTTCAGCAAAATTTTATTTATGTGTGCTATTGATGATGTTGTTCGATCATTTCCACATTCTGTTGGATCACCTTTCTTTGGAATGGACACAAATATCAACCTTTTCCATTTTCTTGGTTAGGTAATTATCCTTCTAATTTCCTGGCATGAATATGTAAGCACTTCCAGCACTACATCCATTTGTTGAAATATCTCAATGGGTATTTCTTCAATTCCTGGAGCCTTATATTTTACCAATTCCTCCAATGCACCTTGAATTTCTTCCTTCAGTATCGCTGGGTCTTGATTATATTACTGCCTCCTTAATAAGTTGAACCTTGACCAATTACTTTTGGTACAGTGTCTCTGTTTATTCTTCTATCTTCTTTTGATGATTCCTGTATCATTCAATATATTTTTTTTTCCCCATAGAATCCTTCAATATTGCAACTCAAAGCTCAAGTTGTTTTTTTTTTTCAGTTCTTTCAGCTTAAGAGATCCTGAGCCTTTTTTCTTTCTTTCTTTTTTTTTTTTTGGTTGACACAAGGTTGAGTCATGAGGATGAGTTCAGTTCCTGGTTTGATGAGTGTCTCAGGGATTACACCAGTTTCTAACAGACCTGTGAGCCTGGTCTATTTTATGATTTTGAGTTTTGTTCCACATTTTTCTCCCACTCTGTCCAGAACCTCCTAATGTGATCTCTTTCAGAGCAGTCAACAGTCACAGCTGGGCACCATCTAGCTTTTCTCAAGGTCATGGAGACTGGGGATTGTGTGATGCATTAGTCCTTTGTACTAATTGTTATCTTGCATCTTTGATGTTCTTCACTCTTTTACTCCAGATGGAGAGAGAAAAATAATTACCCCTTAGATGGCTGCTCATTCATTAGCTTTTAAGACCCTAGTCATTACTCACCAAAGTGGGATGTAGAATACTGTTTTTATGGATTATTTTATGTCCCCATCTTGATGGCTCTAGAATCTATGGTCCTGAGACCCAGGCCAGCAACTCATTCCCTCAAGATGATTAGATATGGCTAAGAAGTTTTCATAACTTTATGGCCTGTATACTCTACTATATTCATGGATATATTTGCAGCATGTATAGATACATATGCAGAAACAGTCTTTGTTAAGCCTATATATATTTGTGGTTATAGTACCATTTGCTTTCCCACACCTCTGGAGCTTGTGTGTCTATTTGTGTATCTACTCATAGATAATTGTTATTACTGCTATTGCAGGAATGTACATGTAGTATTCTTTACTTTCAATGCCTGTAACTCTTGCGCTAAGTCCAGTGTCTTCCTTTGCCTTGATCATATTGTGCTCACCTCCTTCTTATTGTATATGGCATTTTCCTTTACCAAAGTTAATATATGTCTACCTTCTAGTGATTTACCTTTCCTTCCCTTCCTACCCCTGGTAACTTGTAAAAATGTTTCATTCTCTGTGTAAAACCTTTCTTTAATTTTCACAGTAGAGGTCTCATACAATATTTGTCCCTTTGTGATTGACTATTTTCACTCAGCATAGCTTCTCTAGGTTCATCCATATTATGAGATTTTTTTGAAGATTTGTTATTATTCTTTAGCACATTATTCCATTATGAGTGTACCACAATTTGTTTATCCATTCATCCATTGATAGTCATTTAGGTTATTTCCATTTTTCACTATTGTGAACAAGGCTGCAAACACATGGGTGT
>NW_006921773.1:3099553-3102342 GCF_000298275.1 Orycteropus afer afer | reverse complement strand
AGCTAATGAAGGAGATCTGGTGATGCAGTGGTTAAAGCATTTGGCTGGTAACTAAAAAGTTTGAATCTAAGAAGGAAGCACTCTGGGGGAGAAAGATGAGGCAGTTTGCTTCCATAAATATTTACCTTTGGAAACCCAGTGGGACAGTTCTACTCTATCCTATAGGGTTACAACAAGTCAGAATCAATGAGATGACAGTGGGTGGGGTAGTGGTTAATGATTATCAGCATATATATTTTTTTAATTCTCTCTCTTTTTTTTTTTTTTTTTAGATTGTGATTTGGGTGAAAGTTTACAGAGCAAATTCACTTTGTCTTATGACATTGACTAAAATTTATCACAATGCAATAGCTCCTCTCCTACTTCCTCACCATAATTGTTACCTCTTTCCTGTGTCCTTCCCTCCCATGAACTCCTGCCCCCTGAGCTGTCTCCCTGTGCAAAAACAGCTCTTCTTTTCTCCCATGACGGTTATGTCCAAGGAGTGTATCTACCTAATGTAAATGTTCACCTCATATGCTTGTCTTTTGCTTGGCTGGAAGCCACAGATATGGGTTCAATTCCAGATCTGAAGGGCAGCTAGAGGACATAGTCTCAGCGGTTTCATCAGGCTCCATCAGACCAGCAAACCTGGACCTCTTTTTTTTTTGTGTGTGATTTTTAGTTTTGTTCCACATTGTTCTCCCACTATTTCCAGGATCTCCCATAGAGATCCTCCTCCTATTTGTTGACAGTGTTAGCTGGGCACCATCTAGTTCTTCTGGTCTCATAGTTTTATAGGCTGGGGATCACATGGTGTACCAGTCCCTGGACTAATTCTTTCCATGAATCTTTGGTTTTCTTCATTCTTATTCATTCTGGATGAAGAAAGACCTATCTTTGCATGTAGATGGTAGCTTGCAAGCTTTTAAGATCTCAGTTGCTACTCACCAAAATAGCATATGGAACAATGTCTTGTGTAGTATGTTATGCCATTTGAGCTTGATGTCCCCTGTGACTACGGTACCAAGCGTGATTACAAGCATTTTTTCATGTGTTTGTTGACTGCCTGAATGTATTCTTTGGAGTCTGTTCATGTTCTCTGCCAGATTTTTAATTGGCTTGTTTGTCTTTGTGTTGTTGAGGTGTTAAATTTTTCTACAAATTTTAGAGACTAGACTCTTGTTCAATATATCATTGCCAAAATATTTTTTTTTTTTTTTTACAATCTGTAGGTTCTCTTTTTACTCTTTTAGTGAAGTCTTTTAATGCACATGAATTTTTAATTTTTAGGATGTTCCAGCTGTCTAGTGTGTCCTCTGTTGTTTATGTGTTTTAAGTTATGTTTGTCAGTGTATTTATGCCAAGTTTTAAGGCCTCAAAATTGCTCATATTTTTTCTTTGATGATATTTATAGTTTTATGTTGTACTTTTAAAAGTCCTTGATCTGTCTTAAGTTACTTTTTGTATATGGTGAGAGATATGGATTACCATTCAGTATTGTCTTGTTCTATTCCAAGACTCACTCTCTCTTGATGCATGTACAAATTATACAAGAACATAGTTAAGTGTCCTGGGATCACTCTTTGTAATGTTATCTATAACTAATGTGATCCACACAGTCAAATGATTTCACATAGTTGTTAAAATACAGGTAAACATTTTTCTAGTATTCTCTGAATTCAACTAAGATACATCTGTCAACAGCAAAGATATCCCTAGTTGCAAATATTCTAAATCTGGCTTGAACTTCTGGCAGTTATCAGCCAATATATAGATGCAGCTATTTTTTTCAAATGTCTTCAGCAAAATTATTCTACTATGTAAAATTAATGATATCATTGGATAATTTTCACATTCTATTTGATCACCTTTCTTTGGAATGAGCACAGATATGCATCTATTCCATTCAGTTCACCAGGTAGCTGTTTTTCTAATCTCTTGATATAGATAAGTAAGGACTTTCAGCATTGCATCTGTTTGTTGGAGTATCTCAACAGGTATTATGTGAATTCTGTTGTTCACCTTTTAGCTTGCATACTCTGGTGACTTGCATATTTTGTGATGCTAGAAAGTATGGCACCAGTATTTCAAATACTAGCAAGGTCAACCATGATGGACTAGTTTCAGCAGAGTTTTCAGACGAAGATACACTGGGAAGGAAGGTCTGACAATCTACTTCTGAGAGTTAGCCAATAAAAATCTTACAGATAATAGTAAAACACTGTCTGATATAATGTTGGAAGATGAGCCCCAAGTTGGAAGGCTCTCAAAATACGTCTGAGGAAGAGCTATCTCCTCAAAATATTGTCAAGTGTAATGATGATGTGTATGCAAAATAGTCTGTGGGATCTTCATTTGCTCAATAACATTTGTTTTTATGTGCCATCAAATGGGAACCGACTCACAATGATCCCTCCTTGAGTTTCTGAGACAGTATTACTACAGAAGTAGATTGCCCAACCTTCCTTCCGAGGTATGACTGGTGGGTTTGAACTGCCAGCCTTTTGGTTAGCAGTCAAGTGCCTTATGCACTACACTACCAGAGCTCCCTGCTCAATAGCATTGTTGTTGTTATTAAGTGCCGTCGAGTCGTTTCTGACTCATAGCGACCCCATGCACAGCAGAACGAAACACTGCCCCATCCGGCGCCAGCCCCACAATCCCTGCTACCTTGAGCCCATCATTGCAGCTACCGTGTCAATCCATCTTGCTGAAGGCCTCCCCCTCTTTCGTCGACCCTCCACCCTACCAAGCATGACATCCTTCTCCAGGGAATGGTCCCTTCTTACAACATGACCAAAATAAGT
>NW_006921773.1:3074132-3099453 GCF_000298275.1 Orycteropus afer afer | reverse complement strand
ATGACATCCTTCTCCAGGGAATGGTCCCTTCTTACAACATGACCAAAATAAGTGAGACGAAGTCTGGCCATTCTTGCTTCCAAGGAGCATTCTGGCTGCACTTCCTCCAGGACAGATCTGTTAGCTCTTTTAGCAATCCACAGTACTTTCAGCATTCTTCGCCAGCACCACAACTCAAAAGCATCAACTCTTCTTCGGTCTCAATAACATGTTGTTGTTGTTGTTGTTATGTGCCATCGAGTCAGACCTGACTCATAGTGACCCCTCCTTGGATTTCCGAGGCAGTATCACTACAGAAGTAGGATTGCTCAACCTTCCTTCCGAGGAGTGGCTAGTGGGTTTGAACCGCCAGCCGTCTGGTTAGCAGTCAAGTGCCTTAGCCACTATGCTACCAGCGCTCCCCTCAATAACATAATGCTCCCTAAATAAATTAACAAGTTATTATTAAAAAAAGGAATATGTAGGTATAAACTAAGAGAAAGACCATGATTCTCAATTACACTACTCAGTTCTTTTCAAAATTACTTCATAATTTTCAATAAAGTAGAATAAAAATCTGTTTAATTTATTGGCATTCATTAGTAAATAAACACAATATATTTCAACTGTGTAGATTACTGTAGTAAATTTTTCACTGAAAGAAAAAAGAAAGATGTTTAAATTTGTTACACATGTTCTGTGTATATTTTCTATATTTTTTGTCATTTTATATTATGATACAATTTAAAACAAAAATATATAAGAATAACAATATAAACAAATCTCATTGAACATTTATTCAGATTCTATAAATATGCTCCATTTATTTATTTGTTGTCTTATTTTTTTTTCTGTTTCTGAAACCCTGTCTGTATATAAATACACATAAAATACGTGTTTAAATATACATGTTTATGTATGTATATTATACATATTTTTATTTTAAATAAGTTGGATAACTTGTGTCCCTTTACTCTTGATTTATGGAGTGTTTATTTCTCAAGAATAAAAAGATATTCTTAAATAACCACAGTGAAATTTTCAAAATTGTGAAGGTCAATCAATCTTAAAATGAACTCTACTAAAGGGAAAAAAGAAATTTAAATCACAGCTCTTTCTTCCTTTATAGAATCCTGTTTTAAGTAGCCCTGGTGGGACAGTGGTTAAGCACTCAACTGCTAACAGAAAGCTTGGTGATTCAAACTTACCAGGTGCTTTACTGGAGAAAGATGTGACAGTCTTCTCCCATAAAGTTTAGAGCTTTGAAGCAGTTCTACTCTGTTGAATAGTGTCAGTATGAGTCAAATTAAATTTGACAGCAAAGTGCTTATGGATCTTCTGATTTATGTAATATGAATAGAACAGTATGATCTGAAAATACATATTCAGATTTGTGTCATTGTATCAATAATGTATTTTATGGCTATATTCCCCATGCATGAGAATGTCAAATATCACACATGGTATCTTCTGTCTACTTCAATCTAGGGGCAGTTCTTTGCCCTTGATAATTTATTTCTTTACCTTATTATTATTTTTTTTAATGAGGTTTTTTTTTTTTTTTTTTTTTTTTTAGTCCAAACTCTTTTAAATACATTATTCACAAAAGAGTGTGTAATGATCTCCATTTCATTTAGGGTCTTCCCCCACCCCACCCCCCTTTTTTTTTTTTTTTTTATGTCCTTCCATTTGGATCTATCACATGTTTCCTCATTATTAAATTCATGTTATGCCCTTTTCAGATGAACATGAATTTTTTTGTGATACCCAGAACATTGGAAGTGTGCTCCAATATTGTTGATGTTAGTATTGATGATTTAATCAATGTGGCATTTGCCATGATTCTTCAATGTGGGAGATGTGGTGGCATAGTACCTAAGGCATTTGACTGCTAACCAGAGGCTGGCTAACCAGAGGCTGGCAGTTCAAACCCACCAGCCCACCAGCCACTCCTCAGAAGGAAGACTCTATTTCAGTAGAGATATCACCTCAGAAACCCAAGGAGGGGTTGGGTTGGATTCTTTCATTCTCTTCACTTGTTAATTTATAAGTAATTTTTGAAGATATATATTTGATACCAATTTTAGCATCAAATGATAATTTTTTAAGTTCTTAACTTTTTTTCCATAATTAGTAGAAAGTGTTCAATTATAAGAAGAAATTTTCCTTCTGTTATTATCATTTTTATTCTTGAAAAATTGGAACACCTTAAATAAACAATAGATGAAGGGTTAAATATAGGATGTTACTATCATGCAGTAGAGTGCCATAACTTTTAGAATCATGATGTAGAGATACATTTATTGTATTATATTGCTTTAAAAGAAAAAAAAAATTAAAATACCTTATTCAATGTATGAGGAAAAAAAAAAAAAAAAAACACTTCAAGCCATATTTGTCTGCTATTATTGTTATTTGCCATTAAATTGATTCTGACTCATAGCAACTCCGTGAGTGGAGAGTAGAATTTTACTATAAAGAGTTTTCAAGGATGTGACTTTTTGGAAGCAGATTGGCATCCTGTCTTCTGAGACACTTTTGGGTGGGTTTGAACTTCCAGTTGTTAAGCTAAATTTGTACTATTCGGGGACCTATATACTCTCTACTAGCCCATATTTTAATTCTAGTAAAAACTTTGAGCTATGTATAAAGTGCTATTTAATTTTAAAACCTCAGTTAACTTCTTTTATATAAATTAAATAAATAAAGATATGTAGTTGAGTAAATTATTGGGGAATGTGCATTGGAAGAATTTCTGTCAAATTAAGTTTGAGAAAAGGTGGGGAAATAAATATTTTTGTTGATGGTGGTATAAATATCCCATTTGTTTTGTACACACACAACTGCAATTATTCCTTTAGATTAAGGTGCATTTTAAAATATTATGAAATCAATGATATAATATATGTAATTTGCAGAAGTAATTTCCTTAATGAATTATTTTCAGAACATGCAACTCTTCTCATGCTCCCCTCAAAAATAGTGTGCTTGAATGGGATGCTTGTGAATATATTCAGAATTTTTAAAAATTAAACATTATCAAAAGTTAAAGCAATCATTATTTTTGAGTGCCCAGGATATGTAAAGATTGTAGAAGATACAAAAACAGTGGGAACAAGTGCACAGAGTGTGACATTACTCTGCTAAATGGGAGATGTTGTAGCCTCAGTCATGCTTTTCTAGGGCACTCTGGGAAGAATTCCTTTGTCATTTTTTTTATCTCAACAGTCTGTCACAGAACCTTACATATAAAAATTGTCAATTATATGTTAAAATTATGCAAAGACTTCCAAATGTCTTAGCAAAACTATAGTTGGAGAGAAAAGACAGTTTAAAGTAAGTAAAAAATGTATATATAAAATACTGAGAAAAAAAATGTATAACATGTCACAAAGTTAGTATATATCAATTGTCAAATAATTAGCATCAACAGCAATTATTTATCAAACCTTGAAGTATAGGCAGTCCCCAAATTATAAGCAAGATCTATTCTTTTGTCTGTCTTTAAGACAAACGTGTAGGTAAGTCAGAACAGATGTTTATGGTTCATACTTAGCATCAGTTACTCAAATGTTTTAGTATATAGTTTATATTTTAATTCTCTATGTATGTAAACCACTTAAGTACTCCCACATACACTAAAACATCTTAAACATGATAATATTGTATGTATTAATACAGTAATGATAAAAGTAAGTACATATGGTACAGTATGGAAGAGAGGGAGAATCTCTGTAGGTATGTTGTTAATTGTTGTTAGGTGCCATCAAGTTGGTGGAGACTCACAGAGACTTTATGTACAAAAAAACAAAACTGCCCAGTGCTGGGTCATACTCACAACCATTGCATGCTCGAGTCCTTTGTTGCAGCTACTGTGCCAACCCATCACATGGAGGAATTTTCTCTTTTTGCTGACACTCTACTTTATCAAGGAGCTCTGGTAACATAGTGGCTAAAGCATTTGACTGCTAACCAGAAGGCTGGCGGTTCAAACCCACCAGCCACTCCTCGGAAGGAAGGTTGGGCATTCCTACCTCTGTAGTGATACTGCCTCAGAAACCCAAGGAGGGGTCGCTATGAGTCAGGGCTGACTCGACGGCACATAACAACAACAACTACTTTATCAAGCGTGATCTCTTTGCCAAGAACTGGTCTTCCTGATAAGAAGTCCAAAATACCTGTGAGGAAGTGTGACTTCCTCACTTCTAAGAAGCATACTGGCTGTACTTCTTTCAAGATAGATTTATTCATTCTTTCTGGCAGTCCTTGGTATATTTAACATACATTGCCAACACCACAGTTTAAAAGTATCAACTCTTCCTCAGTCTTCTCTATTCATCAACCAGCTTTCCCATGCATGTGAGGTGACTGACAACAGCACAGCTTGGATCAAGTGCATCTTAGTCCACAAAGTGATGTCTTTGTTTTTTAACACTTTAAAGAGTTCTTTGGCAACACATAGGCTCAATTCATTATGTTCAATTTGTTGACTGTTGGTTCCATGGACATTGATTGTGTATAAAAGTAAAATGAAATCCTTAAAAACTTTAATCTTTTCTCTACTTACCATTTTGTCACTTATTGGCCCAGGTGTGAGATTTTTTTTTTTTTCCTTTATATTGAGATGTAATCCATACTAAAGGGTGTAGTCTGTGATCTTCATCAATAAGTGCTTCAAGTAATCTTCACTTTCAGTAAGCATGGCTGTGTCATCTGCATATCACAGGTTGTCTCCTCCAATCCTCATGCCACGTTCTTCTCAGATTATCTGCTCAGCATACAGATTGAAAAATGATGGTGAAAGGATACAACCCTGATGTACACTTTTCCTGATTTTAAACCATGTAGTATACCTTTGTTCTGTTTGAAGGACTGCTTCTTGGTCTATATACAGGTTCCTCATGAACATGATTAATTTCTGGAATTCCCATTCTTTGCAATGTTATCCATAATGTGTTATAATCCACATTGTCAAATGCTTTCTATAGTCAATAAAATACCAGTAAATATTATTCTGTTATTTTCTGCTTTTAGCAAAGATCAATCTGAAATCAGCAGAGATGTCTCTTGTTTCATGTCCTCTTCTGAATCCAACTTGAATTTCTGGCAGTTCCCTGTCAACATCCTGCTGCAGCCATTTTGTTTTTTTCTTATCCTTCCAGCAAAATTTTATTTTTGTGTGATATTCATTATGATGTTGTTGTTAGGTGCTGTCAAGTCGGCTCTGGCTCATAGCAACCCCAGGTACAACAGAATGAAACACTGCCGAGTCCTGCATCAGCTCAAAATCCTAGAAAATTTCCATATTCTATTGGATTGCCTTTTCTTATGCATCTCTTCCAGTCAGCTGGCCAGCTAACTATTTTCCAAATTTCTTGACAAAGATGAGTGAGTTCTCCCAGGGTTGTATCCATTCATAGAAACATCTCAATTGATATTCTGTCGATATCTTGAATCTTTGGTTTTGGTCAGCGCCTTCAGTACAGCTAGCTAAGTCTTCTTCCTTCAATACCATTGGTTCTTGATCATAAGCTACTTCCTGGAATAGTTCAATATTGACTAATTTAGTACAATCGTTCTGTATTCTTTCCATTTTCTGTTTTTTGGTATAGTAACTCTGTATTCCTTCCATCTTACTATTTCATTCAATATTTTGCCCACAGAATTCTTCAACACTGCAAGTCATGGTTTTAATTTTTTCTTCAGTTTTATTAGCTTGAGAAATGCTGAGTGTGTTGTTCCATTTTGATTTTCAAGCTCCAAATCTGCACACTTCATTATAATACCTGACTTTGTCTTCTCCAGTTGCCCTTTGAAATTTTCTGTTCAGCTCTTTTACTTCATAATTTCTTCCATTTTCTTTAGCTACTCTGTGTTCAAGAGCAAATTCCAGAATGTCTTCTAACAAATATTTTGGTATTTTCTATCACTCAATGGCAGTGAGTTTTCTTTGTTTGTTTGTTTGGTTTTGTCTTTACTCTGGCTCTGTTAGACTTGTTCTAATTTTCTTCACCTTCAATTTGAACTTGCATATAAGCAATTGGTGGCCTGTTTCACAGTTGGACCCTGGTCTTGTTTTGGCTGATAATGTTCAGCTTCTCCACCATCTCTTTCCACAGATGTAGTCAATTTGATTCTCATGTATTTCATTAGATGATGTCTACTTGTATGGTAGTCATTTATATTGTTGAAAAAAGGTGTTTTTAATGAATAATTCATTCATACTTAAAAGTTCTGTCATGTGATCCTTGGCATATTTCTTTTACAAAGATCCTATTTGCTAACTACCAATCCTTCTTTGTTTCCAACTTTCACATTAAAATCATCAGTAATTATTGAATCTTGATTACAGATTTGATTCATTTCAGAGATCAAAAGTTTGTAAAAATCTTGTTTCTTCATCTTTTACATTAGTGATTGGAGCAAAATTAGAGCAATAGCTGTATTAACTGGTCTTCCTTATAGATGTATAGATACTTTTCTATCAGTAATAGTGTTGTACTTTGGGATAGATTTTGAAATGTTATTTTTCCTGCTGAACATGTTCCATCCCTCTTCAATTTATCTTTCGCAGCATAGTAGACCATATGACTGTCTGATTCAAAATAGCCAATATCAGTCCATTTCAATTCACTCATGCCCAATATATCAATCTTTATGTATTCCATTTAATTTTTGACAACTTCCACTTTTCCTAGATTCATACTTTGTACATTCCACATTCCACTTATTGATGGATGTTCACAGATCTTTCTTCTCATTTGTAGTCATATATCTCAGCAAAAGGAGGCCCTGAAAGTTACTTCATCTACATCACTATTGTCAACTCTGCTTTGAGGGAGCAGTCTTCCTCAATTGTATTTTGGGTGCTTTCCAACATGAGTGGCTCAATTTCCAGCCATATCACACAATGTACTACTGCTATTCATAAGGTTTTCAGTGGGCTTTTTTTTTTTCAGGAGTAGGTCGCCAGCCTTCCTATTTTCTCTTAGTCTGGGTGTTCCACTTAAACCTGTCATCCATGGGTGACCCTGCTGGTATTTTAAATCCTGGTGGCAGAGCTTCCAGCATCATAGCAATGTGCAAGCCAACAAACTGACAGATGGATGAGTGATGATGTTTAGTCCAAAAACAAAAACAAAACAAAACAAAACAAAAAAAGAAATAGAAGGAACTGTTCTTGAAACAGAAACAGTTTTTATATAGAAGAAAGAAAAGAAAAATATATATTAAAGGTTAACATTTCCTCTCCTTCCAACCATATCTTGCTTATTGAAAGGAGTGTTCATGAGGTAATTATGACAACATTAATAATTGGATGATACGGAAGAAGGTGATGGGGAGATTGCTAATGTTGAAAATAACAGGACTGGCTATTGAGAGTGTGGACCTGGTGCTTGAGAATCAGGGTTTGTTTCTGCCAGTGGTGTGTGGTGGGGGAAGTATTACTGGAGTCAATTTCTTGAACTAAGTATCAAGGGAGGTTTGTAAAGAGCTTTACCTTTTCTCCTTATAAATGACCTTGCAGTATAGCCATTGATGCCCTCTGCAACTGTACAGTAAGTTTTGTATTAGGAACTTACTCCTCTAACATTGATATGACTTGATATGACTGCTTCAATAAGATTTAATGCTTCAGTTAACTCATCAAAAACTTTTTTGGTTGTGAAGTTTTAGGTCCCAGTCTTCCTCAAGTTCTGACTTAGAAAAGCAGATTGACTCTTCTTCCTCAAGCTGACAAATTACTGAATCTGCACAGTGTTTTCATGAGTGTCACAAAGTTCATTATTAGAAAGGATTATTTTTAACTCTCACTTTTAACACAATAGGTTATTGGTAGTCTGTCCTTAAATACTCATTCACTGCCGTCGAGTTGGAGCCGACTCATAGAGACCCCTCTTTCAGTTCCTGAGGTGGTATCACTATGGAAGTAGATTGCCCAACCTTCCTTCCAGTTGTTAAATACTAATTGTCTGTAAGTTGTTGAACATTTTTTTGTCTGTTGAATATTTTAACCTAGTCTCATTTTACAGAGACCTGGAAGCTCTGGTGGTGAAGTGCCTAAAGCATTTGACTGCTAACCAGAAATCTGGCAGTTCAAACTCACCAGCCACTCCTCAGAAGGAAGGATGGGCAATCTACTTCCATAGTGATACTGCTTCAAAAACCCATGGATGGGTCATTATGAGTTGGATCTGACAATGGCAAATACAACAGACAACAATATTACTCTGTAGACTCCTAAAGATGAAACAGTATTAGAATGAACTCTACTGAAGAAGAAATGTAAATTATAACTTTTTTTTTTTCTATGTACTTATTTCTCAGGCATTTGTGCCTATTTCACTCCAGCCCATTCCCAAACTAACTGGAGAGTCCTCAGTAAACTCCTTTCTTCTGCTACCTTTTCTAATCTTCCTGTAGGTGTTCCTTGGAGATAGTGAATGAAGGCTATTGTGATTCTAAAATAAGAGAAAAGCATAATATCTTTTTTCGCTTTGAATATATTAAATTGATTCTATTTATGACTTTTGATATAATGTTGCTGGGGTCTAAAACACCTAAAATATTCCCACACCACAGATGTCCATGATATAGTTGTCCAAATTTATGTGAATTAGATTTACAGTTTATGAGATACACAGAAATCTAAGTGAGACCTTAGATTAGCACATTTACAAAGTAAACATCTGACATTTCCTCTGATGTTTTCTTCTGTCTCTTAGAGATATTGTGACAGTAGGGAGAATAATATTATATAGAGAAAAAAAAGTATTGTTGGTGAAAGTTCCTTCTCTGAAACATACAGAAGATTGGGCTTCAGCCTCATGATTTCATCCAGCATCTTTTAGTCTCTCTCTCTATCTCGCTCTTTCTCCATAAATGTAATATCATCAAGGCTTTGTAAAGAAGATTGTTCATTTCTTACTCTGAACCAAAGCTGATCAAAATTAGGTTCCCGGAAGAGTTGTGTCTAGCAAGGTAATGCACAATTGGGGAACTTGTTGGAAATGTAGATTTTTAGCCCTATCAAGACCTGATTCAGTAACTGAATCAGAAGCACTGGGACTAGGTTTATAACAAATCATCCAGGTGATTATCCTGCCTGCTCAAATTTGCAATCTGTAGTCTTAGTCCTGGGATCGTTAATAGACATGACATAATGTAGAGAAGGGAGGAGAATTTACAATCCTTTACAAAGTAGTAATTTCACTGAACTTATGAAAATTAAGTAGTATGTGACAAGGCAGATTGACTACTTGCTTCTTACAACTTTTCTCTACCTTAGTGTTGAAAGAGAAGCATATGGCGCTTCATTCATCATCCAGTTTTCCTCTGAATGAGGTTCTTTTTCTTTAATGATTACTAATCTAGTTAGCAGTAATATCAGAGAATTCTGGAGAAATTATTTTTAAATGAATAAAACCTATGCTTTCAGTGTCAATGTTGGGATTGTAGTGAGTGTTTTTAATTCTCACATTTGAAAACAACGATCATTCCCTCATAAATGGAGAACTTGTATCATATTCTGAAACAAGAAATAATTTCTTTTTATGGCTCAGCTATAAACCATTCAACATAGGGGTTCATAATATGAAGGCCGACAGTTTGTAATGTAGGGTTTAATTAAATTGGGCACTGCTGTAATTAAAGGTTTTGACTTATTAATGCATCACTCTGGCAAACATTTAATTTTTATCTTGCTGATGAAACCCTTATTAAAACAGGATATGAGGAAAGCTAAAAAGAATTTGCTGCAGAAACGGCTTAGATTTTCAGATGTAATCCAGCACAATACAGCCCAGTGATTGTTTTCTTTTAAAATAAAACTTTAAAAAAAAAAAAAAAAAGACTTTTGGAAGTCCAGGAAAATGAGCACAATATGAGATAAGAGAACAATTCTATTATTAAAAACCATAAATTGGGCAAAATGAAACAAATTAGGAGGAATAATTGCAGTAAATGTTCAGTGTTAGAAATCTATCTATGCTTTCCCCAAACTACCTTGGTTTTCTGAGTTCGCATAATTGAGTCTGAGGTTCCAAGTTATTTTAGTATCACTTATACTATTTTAACAAAACTTTTATGTACTCCATCTTCATTTAGAAAAGGTAAAGTCCTCAAGATTTCACTAACCTGTGGATTTCCAGTTTCCTTCAAGTGCTAATAGTAAAAAATTGGAAATGAATAGTGGTGATAGCTGCACACGCATAGAGAATGTAAATAATGTCCCTGAATAGTACACACAAACATGGTTGAAATGGCAAATGTTCATATATATATATACATACATATACATGTACATGCACATATGCATACGTACATACATACATGCATGCCAGTGGTGAAGAACACATAATCTTTATTCAAAATAAGTAAATACTTTTAGGAAAATCTACCTCAATCTACCTCATCTGTGTAGATTGCTTATTATAAAGAGATCTGGAATTATAGATTCATGTAGCATAGCAGGCTACAGAACGAGAGGTAGTCAGTTAGGCACTTTGTTGTTATGTGCTGCCGAGTCAGACCTGACTCATAGGGACCCCTCCTTGGCTTTCTGAGGCAGTGTCACTACGGAAGTAGATTGCCCAACCTTCCTTCTGCGGAGTGTCTGGTGGGTTTGAACCGCTGGCCTTCTGGTTAGCAGTCAAGTGCCTTAGACACTACGCTACCAGAGGCACTTTATATTCATGTAATTAAACCAAACCAGTTGCTGAGATCCAACTCTTGGCACTCCCTGTGTTTCAGAATAAAACCACATTCCATTGAGTTTCAGATGCAGAAGATTAATCCTTTCTTCCAAGGTGCCTCTGAGTAGGTTCAAACTGCCACCCTTTCAGTTTGCAGCTCAGTGCTTAACAGTTAACTCCACCCAGTGACTTTTAATATTCATGTAATTGTTAATTACAGTATAAAAGACTAAGTCCCAAAATTGCAACAGCTCTCAGTGAACTCTTTCTTTGGTGTACATTTTCACAATGTATCAGTTAATTCAATACTGGAATAGTTTCGTTGTCTCCAAATAAAAGAGAAATTTCTTGAGAACCGAGATTGATAGTTGCGTACTTCTGTAGGAAAAAAGAAAAAAAGAAAAAGAAATGCTACAATTGCGATTGGCTCTTATTTGATCCTTTGAAACATTAGTCACATTTGATGTTGGATAAGAATTGTGATTTTTTTATGAGCCTATTCTGACAATTCAACTCTTTATGTTAGTACCAGAGCATTACAGCATCTTTATTATTTTCTTATTATCCATTATCATTCACCATCCATGTTTCTGAGGATAGCATGTGTCAGTCACTGAAATGATCGTTCAGTGACCTCTCCCCAAATCTACGGAATCAGAAACTCTCCAGATTTAGATATTTATTTATTTATTTGTATGGGTCTGTTTGTAAGCTGCATGCAATTATTAATAGCCATACAATTTTAGAGCCATTGTCATGGACTACATCGTTTAATCAATTCAGTTAGTAATGGTTACATGCAGAATACAGTTTGCACCACAATTTTATGTTTCAAACACAGTAGCAGAGCCTACTACTAGTCCCAGCAGGAGGTGACTGATAGTAAGTTATTTTAACCCTGGTATAGTTTCATTTAGGAGCTCTGGTAGCATAGTGGCTAAAGCACTTGACTGCTAACCAGAAGGCTGGCGGTTCAAACCCACCAGCCACTCCTCGGAAGGAAGGTTGGGCAATCCTACTTCCATAGTGATACTGCCTCGAAAACCCAAGGAGGGGTCGCTATGAGTCGGGGGCTGACTCGAAGGCACATAACAACAACAACAACAACAATAGTTTTATTTAGAATTTAGCTAATTTTTGATAAAAATGAACCTAAGTCATATGCTTTTTTAAACTTTTAAACACTTTAAATATTGAAAAGTGACTATTTATAAAGAGCATAGCACAGTTCTAAACTCATGCATAAGATGACTCATGTTTGGGTTTGTATACCTTGGGAAATAGTTCTTTATTCTTTGACTTCTTTCAAGAAAACTGTGATGGTGACAGTATTTATCAACCTTATAAAAATCACATACTTTTAAAATCTACTGCAGTATCTTACTTGAATAGTACCTATTTAAATGCAAATTTTAGTTTCCTTCTGTCATAAAATGAATTTTTCAATGAAGAAGAAGTGTGTGATTTTTAATGCTAATAGCCTGTTTATCCCACTACATGACTTGGCATTAATATCCAAGAACTGGAGGTTTGTCTTTAAAAGGGAAAAATGAATAGATCTTCCTGGGGTGGAGTGTAATTTACTAACGGGATATGAAAAGTTTTTAAAGAGGATTTCTGAAAATGGTCTCTATTAGAAGACCTAGTTTTATTTTATAACAAAATATAAAATAGTCTCAGTGACACCAATTTCCTGCAGAGGAAAGGATTTGTAGTTTTATAAATCTTCTTACTATAGTGTAAGGAGATATGACTGAGTTTGTTGAGCTTAAAATTTAAGCTGTTTTATTTTTCCTAATGGCTTGTATTTTTAAAGTACTTATTGAGTGTGAACATGTATTGAAGATATAATTACTGGCAACCTACTATGAACATGGGGGGAACTCTCGTAGCATAGTGCCTAAAGCACTTGACTGCTGACCAGAAGGCTGGTGGTTCAAATCCACCAGCCACTCCTCAGAAGGAAGATGGGGCAATCTACTTCCATAGTGATACTGCCTCAGAAACCCAAGTAGGGGTCGCTATAAGTCGGGTCCGACTTGATGGCACATAACAACAACAACAACAACACTATGCACATGGTACCCTGACAGGCGTTGTAAGTGGGTGGTCAACCCCAATTAGACTTTGTCCAGTTTTGCTCAGCTGAGAAAATATATTTCACATTTTTAGGATCCCTGCACCAATTCTAACTTAGCAGGAAATGGGAGTGATGATTCAATCTCCTTAAATAGTATAATTTGGAATTAAGATAAATTTTTTTATGCCATGTTGGTTGGTCCAAAATTTTGTCATCAAATGGATGTTCTCTAATACTCCTTTGCTAAAGAAAAAATAGTGGACTTCTTTGGGGGGCTTAGGCTTCTCAAGTTATAAAGATGGCTACCATTCTCATCAGTTCATTCATAAAACTATTTCTGAGATTCAAATTTGGGCCAGGTTCTTAGAGTGCAAAATAGAGGAAGATGAAGGGCACTGGGGACAGATATTTGAAATGAAATATTAAAATTAAGTTTCATTCTCATGCTATACTCCATAGTGATCTGCTGTAACCCTACTGGTTTCCATTTTAAATCCTGCATACCCCTTGCCCAGCATTTTCCTGCTACTAATATTGTGCACCACCACCCTGCCTTCCCTTCTATCCCCTTCATCATGCTACTTTTAACCATATCAAGCCACGCATATTTATTCAATATTGGAAGTATAGTCCTGAACATAATAATAGTCAATCTACAAGTAGATGCCTATTATATAGTTGAAAAGACAAACATATAGCAACTAACTACACAAGGAAATAGGGAGTTACAAACTGTGATGTCAGTTTACCATTTTCCATCAAATCAATTCTGACTCACAGTGATCTCATGTAGTCAGAGTAGCACTGAGCTCAACAGCACCTTCAGTAGCTGATTTTCTAGAAGGTGATTACCAAGACTTTCTTCAAAGGGCTTCTATGTAGACTGAAACCTCACAGGTTTAGTTAGCAGCTGAGCACAATAACACTTTGCATCACTTCAGGATTCCACAAATTGTGGAATTTCCCTACTAAGAAAGAGTACAGAGTGTTATGGGTAAATATAAGTGGTGATTCCATCTTAAATTTGGTAGGAAAGGAAAAAAAAAAAAAAAACTACTTTGGGGAAATATTTCTCAATTGGAAAGTTGAAAATCAATAAATGTTAACAAGATGACTAGAGAAGAAAAAGGATTTCCAGGAAGAAAGAGTAGCATGGCACAAACATTTCTGAGGCTACCATGTGTCTTCTGAAGACCCAAAAGATAAGAATAAACTGTTTCATGGGATTGGCTACAAGGAGGGTAGTAAGAAGTGAGGTGAAATTTATAGTCATTATTTGTTTGGTCATGTGAAAGATTCAAGAATCAGTCTTTAATCTGATGGGAAGCCATTGAAACATTTTCAGGGTGAGTTTGGATCTGGTTGGTAGTTTTGCTTGCTTATTAAATATATATATATATATATATATGTATATGTATATGTATATGTATATATATATCCTAGCCAATATATAGAAAATAAATTTTGATGGACAAAGTAGGAGAAAGTAGGAGGAAAATTTGTGTATTACTTTAATTGACATTGAAGAAAATGGCATGATTTATCCTATGGTAAGCCCTATGGGGATGATGGATAGGCATTTGTAATTAAATAGACTACTTCTGTGATATGAGGGTATTTTACCCATGGCGTATGGAACACTGTGTGAGTGTATACTCCATTATCTGAAGATAAGCCCTGAAATTAAGTCTTCTGTTGAAGAGTATGTGGTTAAAAAATCTTCCTGCATTGCAAGCACACTTCCACTCCTCCCTCTTGAGACTTTCCCAGTTGCTATTATTAATGACATTATGTACAAGAGGTGTTTTCTTTTGTTTTTGCTTTAATCAGAAGATAAGTAAGATATGCAATTATTTAAAATTGTCACTTTCACCACCAAATTCAGTGTATAATAATCATGATCCCCATCATCAACCAAAGGTCATAGTCTGCAATGACTCTTGTTTAGCTCTGTCAGATGTGTAATAACCCTCTCTAAATCAGGGCACTGATAATATCTTGTTCTCTGCAATGTTATTCTTTTTCATAGATTTTTTCCTACCACATGCAACATCCACATATGAAGTAAAGAAATTACATGCATCCTGAATACTAGTTTTGAGAAAGATAAATAATATAATACTCAAGTCTGCCCTAATTTTGATAGGGCATTGAGGGACAAAAGAGATGTCTGAATTTTAAGAATTCTTTCATTTGAATTACTTGCAGCAGTGTTTAGTCTTGCTGTCCACTCTCCAAATCAATCCTGTTTATTCTGCTTCCAAACTTCCTCCGTATAACTTTCTTCACACTCCTGTCCTCACAGACGTCTAGATGAGTTCATGACTCATGATATATCTGTTGTACCATGACCATTGCTCAAAATGTTTAACTCTTTCTTGAATTTATAACTTGTGGACACTATCTTATACACTGCAATTCCTGATTGAAATTAACATTTAGAATGTTGCTGTTATGTGCCGTCAAGTCGGACCCAACTCATAGAGACCCCTTCTTGGGTTTCCGAGGCAGTATCACTATGGAAGTAGATTGCCCAACCTTCCTTCCGAGGAGTGGCTGGTGAGTTTGAACCACCAGCCTTCTGGTTAGCAGTCAAGTGCCTTAAGGCACCATGCTACCAGAGCTCCTAACATTTAGAATAGGCAAATAATAATTTTACACAAGCTTTTGTCTAATAAGCCACAAGTTACAACATCAATGTCTTGTTTCAATATCATTATCTTTCTAATAAGTCCACATATTCAGAATGTGATTTATGAAAAAGACTAACCAAAATTGTAAGACAAATTGTATTCAGATATAGAACTTACTCTCTTAGAGCTTTAAATGCAATATGAGATGCAGGACACATGTAAGATTATCCTGAATACAAAATAAAATATCATAAATGTATTAAGTAAAACCAATATGCAGGACAGGAGAAAAGGATAGAAATCAGGGAAAAGGAAAAATATATAAGGATAGAAGGTAGGGAGAAGAGAAAATATGTTGGCTTCAGGAATTTGTGCCCTTTAATCCTTCAAAGGGTACAGATATATACTTTGGGAAATGGTGGTCAAAGTGAGCTTTCTATCTGGAAAACTGAAACAAATAAAAAAAAATACTGAGTTAAATTGTAAGAAGTTCTACTTTGTCCAGCAATTTTAAAGTGACATCAGATAATGATTAATGATATTAGTTGCCATTGAGTTTATTCTGACTCACGATGGCCCTCTGTGTGTTAGAATGGAACTGTGCTTCATAGAGTTTTCAGTGGCTGATATTTTTGGAATTAGATTGCCAGACCTTTCTTCTGAAGCACCTCAGGGTGGACACAAATGTCCAATCATTTGAGGAGCAATTTCACATGTTAACTACTTACACCACCCAAATAATGATAAGGTAAAGGGAAAGTTTGATTGAGGTCAAATTGGAGAAGGTCTGAAAAGACAATGAAATTCTATGTAAACTAGATCCCCCACTCCAGCCACTTATGCTCTTACTCTTCCATTCCAACTGAGGAAATAGTTTGTGTTCTTATCATAGCTTAACTCATCAAAATATGGAAAAATACTTGTGATGAAGTCTTATGGGTCCATTTCCACATTTTTTCCAGAAAAGTTATTTCATTTGTTGAGAGTTTATATATAGCTGTATTTCTTTCATCTGGAATAAAGCTGTTGTTGTGTTGTCGTTATGTGCTGTCAAGTCGGCCTCGACTCATAGCAACCTCTCCTTAGGTTTCCGAGGCAGTATCACTATGGAAGTAGATTGCCCCATCTTCCTTCGGAGGAGTGACTGGTGGGTTTGAACAGCCAGCCTTCTGGTTAGCAGTCAAGTGCCTTAGGCATTATGCTACCAGAGCTCCTGGAATAAAGCTAGCAGGCATATAAACATTCACTTTAATGGATGGCATCCTTCTTAGTTTAGGTTAGTACTGCAGGTTTTTTTTTTTTTTTTTTTACTATTTATATATTTCTGTTTGCTTGTTGCGATAAGAAACTTGGGATAGAGTGCAGGGAGTAGGCTTACAAGCTTAGAAACAAGTGCAGAAGCCCTTTTCTACCTGTAAATAAGAGAAAAGGATTTTGAATGCTACTTTGAGAACATTAGTGAGATGCTTTCAGTGTAGTAGGTATTTAAGATTGAAAAAGAGAAGCAACGCTGATTAAAAAGTTTATTTATGAAGTCATTATTTTTTGTTTGTTTCTGTTTCATAAGATTAACAATGTGTTTGAGACAGGAACCAAAGTTTGAGGAAACATGAACAAAATCTCAGAAGTGGAGAACATCAAAGGTCCATTTGAAGACTTTTTCTAATCACTTATTTGATGCACACAAAAAAAAGAAGAAAAAAAAAAAGAAGAAGAAGTTGTCCATCTATGAGAAGGCAAGGTAAGAACTGCACGAAAAGGCCCCCATTGAAGGCAGAAACAAAAGATATTGTTCAGGCTCACCCTTAATATGCTATCACTGGCAATGTTTCTACCTATTTGAGAGATTTACATGTAAAGTGCAGCTCTTGGATCTTAAATCAATAACACAAATCCTTGAAACATTGAGAAAAAGAGAGAGAGAGAGAAGGGGAGATAATGAAAACATTCAAAATTGCTGCTGAGAATGATACAATGCCTTTCTTTGATGATCGGTAATATTATGACCTGACAAAATACATCAAGATGATGAGAACAAAGTTTCAGGATATCAAAGCTGAAGAATTTCTGTCTAAGAAGTTTCAGCAACATAGAGGAATAGGCAGACAAGCTACACAGACCCTCTGCAACAAAACAATAAGAAAGCAGTTGAAACCAGTACAGAAGACAATCCCGGCACCCTGAGCTTTGAAGAGAAGGATAAAGAAGTGGATTAAGAACCAACTAGTAGAAGAATCTGAATGAAACAGCAAGGAGACAAATGGAGGACAGAATGCCAGCTGTCCTGGGTGCACAGCTGTTTTAACTATTCCCCAATAGCAACCTGAGAATTGGCTTTGCTCACTAAGGACTGCATGAGCAAGGAATGAATTGATGCCTGAAGACCAGAAAGAAAATGGAAGGAAAGGATACAAACAGACCTGTGAACTGCCAGTGGCTGTTCTGAGGGTGCAACCATTTTGGATGTATGCAAGTAGCATTCTTAATTAGACAGCAGTATAAGAGTGGGCTCTGCTTGCCAGGGACAGCATGGGTGACCACACTGGAGGCTGATGACTGGAAAGGTGTGATATTCCGCTTATAGATTTTATACTCCACACCCTTTTGGTGAACAGGGGTTTGGCCATCCCACACCTTTGCCCACTTTCTTGATCAGCAGGAATATCATCCCAGTCTGTACCCTGCCAGAGCCTGGGTGCTGTATCCTGCTCCCCCCACCAATTTTGTTTTTCATTTTTTTTTTGATTATTCATTTTATCTTCCTCTTTTCTTCCTTCTGTTTTCTTTCTCTTCTTCTTTTTTTCCTTCTATTTCCTATCCCTAGTTCTTCCCTTGCTTTTACTTTTGAAGTTTTCCCATTTTTTCTTTACTTTTTTTTTTTTTTCCACTCCTGTTCTTTTTTCTCCTTTGTCCTTCCCAAAATATTGTGGCTGTTTTTCTTTTTCTCATTATCTTCCCTTTATCCCTTTTTTAATACATTTTGAAATTTTTTCTTCTCACTTACTGGATTACTTTTTTTTTTTTTTTTTCAGTTGTTACTTTTTGTTTATGCAGTTTCAGTTTTTTGTTCTCTTGCTAAAAGCAAGATTCTGGTGATTTATTTATTTCTAACTGAGTGGAAGACAGCAAATGTTCCAACACAATATAACCATACCTGCACCTCCTGCAGATGTACCAATGAGGACCACTGCTTAATTTTGCATCAACTGACCAATGATAGATGGCAGCCAATACCAGCTCAATTCACAGTCAATTGCTTCTTACGAGCAACTAACAGAGATCTATGCACACACTCTCATTCTCTTTCTCACATTAAACATAATACAACACCATCACATTGTCTGGAGACAGCAGACCATTGCAATCCACACAGAAAAGGAAGATAAAGTAGGAGAACAAGGGACAAGGATACAAACTCAGAAAAAAATCCCTGAGGAAGAAGGAGCATTAGAACTCCCTGATAAGGTATGCAGAATAATTATGTTTGAGTATTTTCAATGGATTGAAGGACAAGTCAAAGGAAACAATGACAAGATCAAGGAAAATACTGACAAAACTCCAAAGCAGTTTAGGAAAACAATATATGAACAAGATGACAAAGTAAACAAGAAGTTAAAAATTATAAAAAAATAAAAATAAATAGAAATCTAGAAGACAAGCACTAAGATTTCAGAAATAGATAACACATTAAAGGGACAAAGGAGTGCAATGAGATCAATTGAAGACAGAATTAATGAGATTGAAGACAAATACCTCAATGCTGCTTTGTGAAGAGATCAATCAAACAAAAGATCAAAACAAAATATAGAAAGATTCATGTGGAATACCATCAAGAGGAATAACTTACATGTAGTTGAAATTCCAGAACAGGAAGACACAGACAAAATCACAGAGAAAATTCTTAAAGATTTGTTGGAAGAGAATTTCCCAGACATATTGTAATCAAGCTCAACAAAACCAAAGACAAAGAAAAAGAAAAATACATACTGAAAAACCACAAGTTAACTATAAAGGGCAACAAATAAGATTAAGCTCTGATTTCTCTGCAGAAACCACGTAGGCAAGAAGGCAATGGGATGATATACATAAAACACTGACAGAAAAAATGTTCAGCTAATAATCATATACTCAGTGTGTTAGGCTGGGTTCTCTAGAGAAGCAAAATCAATAAAGCTTTTATATACATATACGGAAAGAGAAATTTATCTTAGGAAAATGGCTCAAACACTTATAGAAGCTGGCAAGTCCAAAGTTCTTGGATCAAATGTCAAGCTGGAGCATTTTCCAACTCACACAGCTGCAAGGGTTAATGAGCTCAACGTTGGCAGGCAGTACACCAACTGTTGACTTCAATGAATGATGAATCTAAGATCTCCAGGCCAAATGGTGGATTGTTTGCTCACTGACAGTTGTAGGCAGCACAACAGGATCCCCATCCAGAGAAGAGTGTCTCATTTTCCCTAGATGTCCATAAATTTATTGGAAGCAAGCCACACCCCTAGGGAAGCTCCCTTTCAATGGATTGACTGCTGAAAACATGTACATCTGATCTCAACAGGGAAATAACCTACATCACAAGTGCTGAAATCACACAGAATTGTGGTCCATTCAAGTTGACACACAGCTCCAAATATTTTTTTTTTTTTTTTCAAATTTGTTTTTGAAATTGTTTTTCAAATATGAGGGTTAAATTAGGAGATTTCCAGATACACAGAAATTAAGGGAATTTGTTAAAACCAGATCAACCTTACAAGAGATGAGGGGAGTCCTTCTGATAGAGAACAAACAACAGTAAACATACCAATGACTAGCACACACAATGATACCAACCCAGCTATAAAAATATCCATAATAAAATAAGCTTACATGACAGTAAACAAGGAACCAGAGACATCAATTGGTGAATGATAACAACTACAGAACAAACAGAGGGAATAAATAATGTAGTTACAGAACTTTTAAATGGTGAGGAAGTCAAGAAAATGACAAGAGAGAACAGATTGATTTAAACCTGGGAAGAAAATAATAAATCACAGGGTAACCTCAAAGAAAAACAATATTGTGTCAAAATAAAAAAAGAAAATAAGCACAGCTATTTACCAAATACGAAGAGAATAGCAGTGAAGGAGATAGCATGATTCATAAATAAAATGAGCTCAGCATGGAAAATTACATAAAATAAAGAAATCAGAAGCACCATGAGAAAACACATAACAAAATGACATCAATAAATTCATACTTGTTGGTATTACACTGAATGTCAGTGGATTAAATGCACTACTCAAGAGATGGAGACTTTCAGACTGGATAAGAAAACATACTGACCTATCAATATGCTGTCTACAAGAGACTCATCTTAGATGCAAACACAAAAATAGACTAAAAATCAAAGGTTGGAAAAACATACACCACGCAAATATTAACCACAAAAGGGAAGGAGTGGCAATATTAGTTTCTGGAAAAAAAATAGACTTTCAGACAAAAATGACCACAAAAGACAAGGAAGGACATTATATAATGATTAAAAGATCAGTTGAATCAGAGGACATAACCATAGTAAATATCTACACACCCAATAAAAGAGCCCCAAAATACATAAAACAGACTTTAACAGAATTGAAAGGACAAATAGATGACTCCACAGTAAGAGTAGAAGACTTTAATATACCACTTTCAATAAGAGATAAAACTGCTGGAAAGAAACTCAGAAGATGCAGAAGAACAAGAATGCAATCAACAAACTTAACCTTATAGATTATCTGCAGAGCACTCCACCAAACAACAGAAAATTTTACATTCCATTCCAGCACACATGGAACATTCTCTAGGATAGACCAAATGTTAGGCCACAAAGCAAGCCTCAATAAATTTAAAAACAATGAAATACTGCATAGCATCTTCTAGATCACAATGCTATAAAATTAGAAATAAATACTAGGAAGACCAATGAAAAAAGAGCAAACACATGGAAACTAAATAACACACTCCTTAAAAATAATTGGGTAATAGGAGAAATTTAAAAAAAAATGAAATTAAAAATATCCTTGAATAAAACAATAATGAAAACACATCATACCAAAATCATTGAGACACAGCAAAAGTAGTGATTGCAGGGCAATTTATAGTGATAGATATACCCATGAAAAAGAAGAAAGAGCCAAAAATCAACCCCATAACCCAGTATCTTCAACAATTAAAAAAAAAAAGAGCAGTAAACAAAAGCATACAGTCACCACAAGAAAATAAATAATACTTTCAAGCAGAAATAAACGAAACAGAAAATAGAAAGATGATAGAAAAAAAAAATCAACAAGATTAGAAATTGGTTCTTTAAAAAGATTAATAAAGTTGACAAAACACTAGAAAACATAATAAAGGAAAAAAAAAGTAGATGGAAATAGTATGAATAAAGGGTAACATCACAAAAGAGCCAACAGAAATAAAAAGAATTATATCAGATACAGGGGAAAATGGTACTCCAATAAATTTGAAAATCTAGAAACACATTACTTACCTAAACTAACACAGATTGAGGTAGAATGTTTGAACAGCCCAATAACAAAAGAAGAAATTGAGCAGATTTCAAAACAATTGCCACCAAAAAAATCCTGGCCCAGATAGTTTCACTGGAGAATTCTACCAATCATTTAGAGAAGAGCTGGCACAAATGCTACTCAAACTATTGCAGAACATAGAAAAAATGGAAGCCTCCCTAATTCATTTTATGAAGCAAATATAGCCCTGATATCAAAACAGACAAAGACAACACTAGAAAGGAATGCTACAGACCAATATGCCTCATGAATAGAGATAAAAACATATCTTCAACAAAATGCTAGTCAATAGAATCCAACAACATAACAAACTATTAATAATAATAATATATCATGATCAAGTAAGATCAATACCAAATATGCAGGATAGTTCAACATTAGAAAAACAATCAACACAATCCATCACATAAGTAAAAGAAAGGAGAAGAATCACATGATCATATCAATTGACACAGAAAAGGTATCTGATATAACCAACACCTATTCCTAATAAAAAAATCTCAGAAAAAAATAGAAATACAAGGGAAATTCCTCAATATAATAAAGGGCATATATGCAAACCAAAGCCAATATTATTCTCAATGGAGAGAGATTGAAACCATTCCTCTTGCAAACAGGAACCAAACGAGGATGCCCTCTATTTCCAGTTCTATTCAACATTGTCTTAGCCAGGGCAATGAGTAAAGAAAATGAGATCAAAGGCATCTAAATTGGTAAGGAAGAAGTAAAACTATCCCTATTTGCAGATGATATGATCCTATACATAGAAAACCCAAGAGATTCAGCATGAAAATTACTGGAACTTATTGAAAGATTTAGCTTAGTAGTAGGCTACACGATCAACATACAAAAAGAGTTGGATTCCTCTACACCAGCAAAAAGGTCTCTGAAAAGGAAATAAATACCATTTACAATACCTACCAAAAAGATAAAATACATGGGTATAAATCTTACCGTGAACACAAAAGACTTATACAGAAAAAAACAACAAAACAATACTTCAAGAAACTATGAGATCTACATAAATGCTTATTGGTAGGAAGATTGAGCATTGTAAAAAAGTGTTGATACTACCAAAAGTAATCTATACATTCAATGCAATCCCAATCCAGATACCATCAACATTCTTTAAAGTTGTTGAAAAACCTTTCAATTACTGATTTTGTACAGAAAGGAAGAGACCTCAGATAGGTGAAGCACTCTTGAAGAAGAAGAAAAAAATAGGAGGTCTCACACTTCCAGATCTCAAAACCTAGTATTCACAGTTGTCAGAAAAGTATGGTAGTGGTACAATGACAGACACTGCTAAAAGGGAAAGGAGGCCACATTTCCTGACTTCTAACCACACAAGAGGAAGACAGAATCACCATCAATAGCCCAAGGCCTATTCCTGCGAGGCCAGACGTTCTGCCTCCCTCCAGATCTGTCCTGGAGGAAGTGCAGCCAGAATGCTTCTTGGAAGCAAGAATGGCCAGACTTCGTCTCACCTATTTTGGTCATGTTGTAAGAAGGGACCATTCCCTGGAGAAGGATGTCATGCTTGGTAGGGTGGAGGGTCGACGAAAGAGGGGGAGGCCTTCAACGAGATGGATTGATACAGTGGCTGCGATGATGGGCTAGAGTATAGCATGGATTGTGGGGCTGGTGCGGGATCGGGCAGTGTTTCGTTCTGCTGTGCATGGGGTCGCTATGAGTCGGAAACGACTCGACGGCACTTAACAACAACAACCAGCCCTTTCACCAACTGTTCCTCCAGCAGCACTACAACCTGTCCACTGGGTTCAATAATTCACAGCAGTGGCAACACAGAACTCACAGATTATGGGGTTTAATAGGGAAGCACCAGGCTACAATTCAAGCTCAGGAGCAATGCTCAGTCTCTCTCAGCCCACAGTCTCAGCCAATAGTCTCTCACAGTCTCTCTCTCAGCAATGCATGTATTTTGTGTCTCTTTCCCAGCAGCACATGTCTTTCTCAGGAGCACATCCTCTTCAGCCAGCAGTCAGAGAGACTTCTGCCTCTAGGAGGTATCCTTTTGAGCCTGGCAGAGTGTCCAAACTAGCCAATCATAACATCAGAATTCTAAGCACCTGAGAGAGAGCAAACTTCCCAGAACATTGCTTTCTGCCACTCTTAACAGAAATACCCCAGGTGGATAACTTTTACAGTCAGGAGCTCCTCAGTTGCTCACAGCAAATTCCACTATGGAGTTTACAAAGACTTATGGCTAGAAAAGTCATACCAGGTAATTTACTACACTACAGACACATAGACCAGTGGAACAGATTGAGGACCCAGAAGCTCCGTTAACATATGGTCAGCTAATCTTTGACAAAAGGCCCAATAAATGGCTAAGAGATAGTCTCTTTATCAAATGATGCTGGCAAAACTGGATATCCATTTGCAGAAAAATGAAACAAGATCCATACCTCACACCATACAGAAAAACTAACTCCAGATAGATCAAATATTTAAATGTGAAACTTAAACTATAAAGTTCATCAAAGAAAAAATAGAATCAAATATATGGGCTCCAATTTATGCTATAAATAGACTATCAAGCATAGCCCAAGATGCTCAAACACTAGAAGACAAACTAGATGATTGGGAGCTTCTAAAAATTAAATTGTTATGTGCATCAAAAGACTTTTCCAAAAGAGTGAAAAGAGAACCTACAGAATGGGAAAAAATATTCAGCAATGACATAATGGACAGACTTATCTCTAAAATTTATAGAAAACTCCAACCCCTCAACATCAAAACAACAAATATTCCAATTGAAAAATGGGCAGAAGATATGAACAGATACTTCAACAAAGAAGATATTCAGGTAACCAACAAATACATGGAGAAATGTAATCACTAGTCATTGTTGTTGTTGTTATGTGCCATCAAGTCAGACCCGACTCATAGGGACCCTTTATTGGGTTTCTGAGGTGGTATCATTCCGGAAGTAGATTGCTCAACCTTCCTTCCGAGGAGTGGCTGGTGGATTTGAGCCACCAGCCTTCTGGTTATCAGTCAAGTGCCTTAGGCACTATGATACCAGAGCTCCCACCCTCTCATTAGCCATTAGAGGGATGCAAATCAAAACAACAATGAGATATCTCGCCCCAGCACTAGTAGCAGTGGTACAACCACTGTGGAAAGCCATAAAGCAATTCCTTAAAAGGTTGGAAATAGAAATACCATTTGACCCAGCAATCCCATTATTAGGCATATATCCTAAAGAAGTGAGAGGCAGGTCACAAATAGATATATGCACACCCATGTTTATCGCATTCACAATAGAAAAGAGATAGAAACAACCTAAGAGCCCATCAACCAAAGAATGGATAAACAAACTGTGGTACATACACACAATAGAATACTATGCAACCC
>NW_006921773.1:3072732-3073970 GCF_000298275.1 Orycteropus afer afer | reverse complement strand
TACACACACATACCAGAGATTATTAGTGGTTACCATGAATAGGAGGCAAGGGGAAAGGGGAAGCTTTTGTCTGGGGGACAATGAATTTATGTTAATAAACAGTGGAATATTTTGGAATAGGATAGCAATTATGATGCCACAACATGAAAAATGTATTCAATGTCCTTGAGCTGTAAATGAGAAAGCTGTTATGCTGACAAATTTTTTTGTATGTGTGTGTATGTGTTCACCAAAATAAAAGTAAAAAAAAAAAAGATTTTCTGTCCAAGCTACATTACGTCAATATTTTTTGGAGGGGAAGCAAACTCATGTACTCATGTATCCTTTTACTTTGTTAAGAAAAGCCACATAGACACAATTTAGCTGTAAATATAAATATTTCTTGTAAGTTTACCTTCTATGGACTATAAGATAGAAATGTAAAAATGGTAAAACATCAATAGGTAAGAACCATCTAAATCTTGAGTGTAAGTATAGAGTCTAACTTTTTTTTTTTTTTTTTAATGTTTCTTTCTCCATCTTTATTGACAGGGAGAGGAAAGAACTTAGGGAGAGGAATGAACTTGAATAATTCATTTCATTCATCCAGCTATTTATTCATGAAGATTCATCCAAAATGATTAATGAGCAACTACTGTGTGTTTTGTATGGCAGTCCCACATGCACAGAGTATAGCTGTGATCCAAAGGGTTTTCAAGGCTGTGAAATCAGATTACCAAGCTTTTGTTTCAAGGTGCCTCTGAGGGGGTTTGAACCACACCTATTTGGTTAGTAGCACAGTGCGTAAGTCCTTACACCATCCAGGATTCTGGGTTGGCATAGTTTGTAGTATTTGACAGGTGTGATTTTAGGGGTTAGAAATATGTGGTGGACAAGATTCATAATCTTCCTCATTCACTAAGTAAATATTCTAAGGAAAAAGAAAAAAAAGAAGATGGACCAGAAAACCAGTAATTATATGACAAAAAACACAAGCATATGGTAATGTATTATGAAAAAAAAAAAAAAAAATCAACTGAATGCTGTTATACATAGTACTTAGAAAGGAAGACATTAAACATGAGAGGTCTACATTAGTGAAAATTAGCTGATCCTAGTAATAATAACACTATGATTTTTCCTTGGTCTTTGGTTTTTCAGAGTATATATGCCTAATTGTTGTTGTTGTTGTTGTTTGCCGTCGAGTCGGCCCCGACTCATAGCGACCCCTCCTTGGGTTTCCGAGGCAGTATCACTAC
>NW_006921773.1:3065793-3072242 GCF_000298275.1 Orycteropus afer afer | reverse complement strand
ATTTTATCACACTAATGCTCAATTTTAGTACTGGATTATACAGGGAAAAGGTCAGTTTATTCAAATCCTAAAGATGAATATGAAAGTAAAAGAGAAAGCAAACAGTTCCAAAGTTATCATGTGCATCAAGTGAATTTGATTCGTATGAAAGAAGATGCAAAGGAAACTTGCTCAATGGCTCTATAAAGGGAAATAGCAATCTGCTCAGAATCTTATTCTGGCTTTCAAAAGGAAATTGTCATTAACGTGAAAGTGAAATTCTCCCTTTCTTGTTGTTGTTGTTGCTGTTAAGTGCCGTTCAGTCGTTTCCGACTCATAGCGACCCCATGCACAGCAGAACGAAACACTGCCCAGTCCCGCGCCAGCCCCACAATCCCTGCTATACTTGAGCCCATCATCGCAGCCACCGTATCAATCCATTTCCTTTAAGGCCTCCCCCTCTTTCGTCGACCCTCCACCCTACCAAGCATGACATCCTTCTCCAGGGAAAATCAATTACACATAACAAAGTCCAAAGCAATAGCATGTTAGAAGGGACAATATTACATTAGGTAGTTTTCATTATATAAAAATTGGTTTATGTAGATCTAAAAGGAGACACCATAAATAAGGCTCTATCATGCACTGTTTCAGATGAGCTCTGCCTCCTTTGCCCTCCGGAACTATGCTACTTGTCTTGGTTCTGGAACTGATCTGCCTCAGCAATGATTCAGGTCAATTTCAAGGTGCTTGAGCCCCCTAGTCTCTGCTTACATAACTGTGACTCAGCATGAGGGTGACAATAGTGAGCAGACCACACCATTCATCTGAAATATTAAATAAATAAATAACACAAGTAAAGCAATAAGAGAAATAGGTCTTTGGCTTAAGTGCAGACACGACTGGAACCACCAAACCATTGACTTGCTTAAGGATCCCTGAAGAGTCCAGGTACCATAAGCAGAAATATCACTGAAATTTGGAGACAAGAAGAAGTTAGTAGATGAACAGCTTGAGAAGTAATCTGTGACTGTTGTAAGAAACAAGACACTCTGCATGAACTATCAATCACTGTTTTCTTAAGAAGTTGTACTCAGTTCTGTAATATATGTCTTTGTGTTTGTTTCCTTCCTTGAATTCCCCAACCCTCAACCATTTCCATTTTCCCCTCTGTCTGTCTTCCCTGCAGTTGCACCTACTAATAAAGTGTTAGCTTGTAAAATATTCCTTAGAATCTGTTTCCTAGGAAACCAGTCAAAAACAAATAGCATAAACTATTTTCTACCCTTGAATATTCTCTTGATGAGAAGTTCATATTTTCTAAGGAATGCTTTATTATCTTACACTATTAAATTAAAACTTGCTTGGTAACTTGATACATTTGTTTATGTCACCTTTGAAAAATGAAGAAAAGAAGAGCAAGTGTCAGCCTGTGACTGAGCATTCAATAAAGAACTGTTAGGATTAGTTCTCCTTGAAAATATAAGTAATCAACACTTTGAATAGGTTTTTCTTTGAATATAAAATGAATCATAGATAGCCTTGTACTGTTTAGCATTAAAAATTCAGAAACAAATATTTTAATAATGATTTATTGTTTAAACTCTGACTTTTAGGCAAAAGTGTACTAAGGGCAATTGAGATTTTTATTCTTTGAGTGATTGTAAGGGAATGTGAACCAATGAAAGAAAATCACCAATCGTTTTATAAAACCATGGTGACACAGCTAGTGTCAGATGGATCTTGGCTCAGAGCAAAGAACACTAGAAAAATGTTTACTTGTGTTTCATTGACTATGCAAAGGCATTCGATTGTGTGATTCATAACAAATTGTGGATAATGTTGAAAAGAATGAGAATTCCACAACACTTAATTGTACTCGAGGAATCTGTACATAGACCAAGAGGCTGTCTTTCGAACATAACAAGGGGATACTGCATGGCTTAAAATCAGGAAGGGAATGAGTCAGGGTTGCAGCCTTTCACTATATCTATTCAATCTGTATGCTGAGCAAATAATCTGAGAAGCTGGACTATATGAAGAAGAACTTGGTATTATGATTGAGGAAGGCTCATTAACAACCTGAGATATGCAGACAATACAACTTTGCTTGCTGAAAGTGAGGATGATATGAAACACTTACTGATGAAGACTGAAGACTGCAGTCTGCAGTATGGATAACTTCTCAATATAAAGAAAACAAAAATCCTCACAAATGAACCGGTAAGCAGCATCATGATAAACGGAGGAAAGATTGAAGTTGTCAAAGACTTCATATTGCTTGGTTCTACAATCAGTCCCAATGGAAGCAGCAGTCAAGACATCAAAAGACATATTGCATTGGGCAGATCTGTTCCAAAAGGCCTCTGTCAAGTGAAGTGCAGAGATAGCTCCTTGAAGGAAAAGTGCTCCTAACCCAGGCCATAGTATTTTCAATCATCTCATATGCCTGTGAGAGCTGGACAATGAATAAGGAAGCCTGAAGAAGAATTGATGCTTTCGAGTTGTGGTGTTGTAGAAGAATGCTGAAAGTTCCATGGACTGCTGAAAGAACTAACAAATCTCTCCTGGAAGATGTGTAGCCAGCATGCTCTTTGGAAGTGAGTGTGGCCAGACTTTTTGTCTCATCTACTTTGGTCACATTGTCAGAGGGACAATATTCTCTGGAGAAGGATGTTATGCTTGGTAAAGTGGAGGGTCAATGAAAAAGGGGAGGGCCCTCAACAAGATAGATTGACACAGTGGCTGCAGTCACAGGTTTGGGTATAGTAGCGGTTGTGAGGTTGGCACAGGACCAGGCAGTGTTTTGTTCTGTTGTACATGGGGTTACTGTGAGTTGGAGATGACTCGATGACACATAACAACAACAACATGATGGAAGGAGTTCATTAAGAAACTGGCCTTTGTAAACAATGGAAGCAATGTAATAAATTATTCTCAAATATCCTTCCCAAATGATTAAAATGACTTCACATCAACCCAAATTCCACATAATACCACACTCTCAGCATTATCAGAAGACCTACCAAAAAAATAAAAAATAAAAAAACCTGAAGTTGAGTCAATTCCTACTCATAGCAACTCTGCAGGACAGAGTAGAATTATTCCACAGGTTTTCTAAGACTGTAAATCTTTCTGGAAGGACACTGTCATATCATTCTTTCACAGAGAGGCTGATGGGGTTGAAACTATAACCTTTCAATTAGCAGATGAGCAGATGAGTGGTTTAACCACTGTACCATCAGGGCTGCTATCTGATAACAGAGAATACCAGAACTACAATAACTAAGAGCCAAAAAGTGAGAAAACAAAAGATACCAGGGCCATGTCTCACATGTTCCCAAATACCCCAACTCTGCCAAGAACTTAGTGGCAAACATGGACTTCAAAACAAAAACAGTGTTTGGTTTTGTGATGCTCAGGATTTCCCTTATGTGGCTTTTCTGGTCCTGGATTTACAATTCTCCCAAAATGACTGGCTGGGACATAATCTGTCAACTGATTGATCTATGTGCTCTCTGCCTAAGTGGCTTATACGAATTGGTTGATATGCTATTTGCCTAAGTGGCTTGCAATCCACTCAGTATGATTTGTTGACTATTTTCTAGTCTACTAGGAAAGCTACTACCTGGAATATTGACAAGAAGTTTCCCTATAAACAGAGGTTTTTTTTTTTTAGTTCCTTCTGATCAACAAGGGCCTAGAAGGAACACATCATTTGGACCAGGGTGGCTACCTGAAAAACTTCTAGACCCAGGAAAAAGGATAAGGGATATACTTCTGAGCTAGTTACACTGAAATCTGAGAGAAACAAAGAAACAACAGAACAGACATGGTGGGTGAGTGGGCCCAAGTAGTGGATGGTGGAGATGGAAATAGCAGCAGCAGTGGTAATGGTGCCAGGCCAAACCAGCCCACCGGGCATCACAATGTGTGCCTTTTGAGCCCCCGGCAGAAAGGCAGGATCCATTGGCAGCAGTGATATGAACCCAGGACCTGACCTGAGCTGGCAACACAGTTTCTGATACCAGAGCCATGTACTGCCTGCTCAGTGACATAAGAATGAACGTTGGTCTTTGAGAAGGAGTAAGCAGGTCCTCTGTGAAGATGTCAGCAGGTTCCTCTCCTACATAATGTCATATATGTAAGGGAGTGGGACTGTCACATCATCAAGTCTGTTCCTGTTGTGTACTATTTTCTTGCTATAAATAATAACTGTGGTTTTTACTTGCCAACATTTTGTTAAATGTCTCTGGATGTGTGACTTAATTGGATTGCATAGTAGAGCCCTCTATTACTACTTGTATTCAGGCAATGCTAATGTATATGCAGACTGGGTACTAGAGAAGCAGCCCAAAGTTAAGGTGGGATGAAGACAAAAACATTAAATCCATCCACTGCCATCAAATTGATTCTAAGTGACCCCACTGGGTTTCCAAGGCTGCATATCTTTACAGAAGAAGATTATATCATCCTTTGACTGCTAACCAGAAGTTTGATAGTTAAACTCACCAGTGGCTCTGCAGAAGGAAGATAGGGCAATCTATTTCCGTAAAGATTTACCACCTGGGAAACCCAATGGGGGTCACTTTGAGTTGGAATAGACACAATGGCAGTGGGTTTGTTTTTTTTGGTTTCCTCCTAAGGAGCAGCTTGTGGGTTCAAACCGCATAGCTTTTGGTGATCAGCCCAATATTTAACTACCAAACAACCAAACCAAATTCACAGCCGTCTAGTCAGATCCAACTCGTATCCACCCCTCCTTGGGTTTCTGAGGTGATATCACTATAGAAGTAGATTCTCAACCTTCTTTCTGAGGAGTGGTTGGTGGGTTTAAACTGCCAGCCTTCTAGTTAGCAGTCAAATGCCTTAGACACTACACCACCAGAGCTCCCATATTTAACCACATTTCCAACAAAACTCTTTTGCTAAAGTAACCACGTATATCAGAGTATGAACTACACAAATGGAAAGAATATCAAAGTTTTCACTTCTTAAAGGAACAAACATAAAATGAGTCAGCCAATAGACTTATTGGGATGGACTTCATATAATTAAATAAACTCATTAAGATAGGTAAGTATTTTTTGAGGAAATAGTCTTAAAATCCCATAAATTCTAGAGACTGAAAAAGAAAAAAAATCCTATAAGGAGGAAGAAATATCTATTGGCAAGTAGATGGTAAAGAAAAGAAGAACAGAGACTATTTAGGCTACAGCAAGCCAAAATAGAACCACAAGATCAGAGAATTCACATACACACCCACCCCCCCATCCAAACCATCCCCCACACACACTTACCCTATTAAAGAGGAAACAAGTTCTGCTAAAGTACCTGCACTTACTAAAGTGAACATTACAGGAAGCAGGTATTATTAAACTAAACGTTTTTTAAACTAGCTCAATATTTACAAAACCAAAATGAAATTCATATAGAAATATTGTAGAAAAGCAATCAATAAAATTTCACAAAATAAATGAAAACTAACTGTGACACAGGAGAAAGCTGTAAATCTGCTTTACAACCAGAATTAAATATACTTTGATAAACATGAAAACTACTTAGAAATAAAAATTTGAAAACTAAAAGCAAAATGAAAAATAAAAAATCAGGAAAAACAAAAATGTGTTTCAATTCAGAAAGAAATGAATAAATAAGATTATATTAATATTGATGAATAAATTATAAGTTGTAAAAGATAGAATGGACTAAAACAGGATCTTAATAATGAGAATTTAAAGCAATTAAGTTACCAAGAGAGTGAAAAATGACATAAAAAAAAAGGAAAATGGATCAAGAGAAAAAGTGATTAAAATAGAAGGAAAGCAAAAAAGGAATACTTTGTACAACATGAAGACTTGAAAAAGGAACTGAGCTAATAATATTTGACAGTATAACAAAAGAAACTTATCAGATGTAGAACAAAGAAAAATATCAACAAATAGAAAGGGCTTATTACATACTTTGAAAAAGTATCAAGAATGATAAACCCTAATACATACATAATTAAACCATTAAATTTCAAAGATAAAAGTAAAATAGACAAGAAGTTGTGTCCAGAAGATAAAATAATTGATAGTGGCAAAAAATTAGACTAAGATTGGGATGTTCAAAACAACTGAACAGAGCCAGGCAATAGAGGAGTGGTTGTTGTTGTTGTTGTTATTTGCTCTAGAGTCGGATCCAACTCATAGTGACCTCTCCTTGAGTTTTCGAGGCGGTATCACTACAGAAGTATATTGCCCCATCTTCCTTCCTAGGAGTGACTGGTGGGTTTGAACCATCAGTCTTCTGGTTAGCAGTCAAAAAGCCTTAGGTACTATACCACCAGAGCTCAAAGCAGAAATCATTGTGTTCTTAATGAAATAACTAAAAATAGTATGAATGGTCATTGAGATGTTGTATATTAGAGTTCCTATTTCTTATACATATTCTGAAATGTATATATAATATAATATTTCCATTAGAAG
>NW_006921773.1:3064011-3065387 GCF_000298275.1 Orycteropus afer afer | reverse complement strand
TGCATTTCTAGGTTTAAAGACATGCACATTGCAAGAGCTTAACTGTGCATTGTCAAACTGCCCTCTAAAAATTCAGGTACAGTCTCACCACCACCAACATGGATGAGGTACTTGCTTATTAATTCAATGCATTCTTTACTACAACTTGGAGAGGGTTATTTTAGTACAAGCAAATATAAAATTGATCATTTAAAATGATGTAATAGTAACTATGGAATAGTATAAGCAGTTTAAAGAATGGTAAACAAAATGAAAGCTGAGAAAGAAGAAAATTTATCTAGTACCTAAAGCTTATTTTTATCGTACAGACCTGCATTTAACAAACACTTGTGTATTCTTACTAACAGAATTTATAAAAACAAGATTCCATTATCTACACAAAAACCATGATTTAGGAAAAAAAAAAAAAAAAACTAGTAAATCTCCAAAACCAAAATGATATGATACACAAAGGAAACTGATCCTACAAAATAATTCACTAATTATTATTACTTTTCCATGTTGTTTAACTATGGATACAGAACCTTAAATGAAGAGAGGTGGCAATATAAAGCAGGAAACATTCATGGCTTTTCCATGTATAAATAGGAAATTCTGTGCCTGAAGCACAAATCTATTGGTGTCATTGTCAAGTCAAAAAGACACTTGATAAATCTGAGAATATTAATAGTAGATCACGTTATAATATGCACACACAGATATGTATATATTATAAAAAGCATTTACATCTATATTGTTATTATTGTTGTTGTTAGGTTCCATCAAGTTGGCTACAACTCATAACAACCCTATCTATATACAACAGAATTAAACACTGCATGGTCCTGAGCCATCCTCACAATATTTGCTATGCTTAAGCCCATTGTTGCAGCCACTGTGTCAATCCATCTCTTTGAGCGTCTTCTCCCTCTTTGCTGATCTTTTACTTAACCAAGAGGGGTAATTTTCTCCAGAAAATGGTCTTTTCTTACAACATGACCAAAGTCAGTGAGATGAAGTCTGGCCATTCTCACTTCTAAGGAGCATTCCAGCTGAACTTCCTCTAGGACAGATCTGTTTATTCTTCTGGTAAACCGGTAAACCAAAAAACCAAACTCACTGCCATTGAGTCAAATATTATTCATAATGACCCCTCCTTGGGTTTCCAAGGTGGTATCACTAAGAAATAGATTGTCCAATCTTCTTTCCAAGGAGTGGCTGGTGGGTTTGAACTGCCAGTCTTCTGGTTAGCAGTAAAATGCCTTAAGCACTATGCCAGCACAGCTCTCTGTTCTTCAGTAGTCTGTAGTATTTTCAGTATTCACCAACACCACAATTCAAAGGTATTAACTATTCTTTGGTCTGCTTTACTTGTTACCCAGCTTTCATATGCATTG
>NW_006921773.1:3045271-3063661 GCF_000298275.1 Orycteropus afer afer | reverse complement strand
TGATGCAAAGGTTAAGCACTCAGAGACTAACTGAAAGTTTGGTGTTTAAACCCACCCCTGACACTATAGAAGACAGACCCGGCTATCTACTTCCATAAATATTAGTCTAGAAAATCATATGGGGCAGATCTACTCTATCAGTTGGACTCATTATGAATTAAAATTGTCATGATGGCACACAGTATTTACTTCTAGAGTTGCAGTGAATGAATTCCTTGGGTTGAGAAAAGAGGAATTTGAATGCTTCTGTTTTGAACCTGAGTGCTTTCTTTTATTACCTCTTTGATTTTGGATGATTATTTAAGCAATTTGAAACTAGGTTTCCTTGTCTGAAAATAAGAAGTCATAACTCTACAGTGTCTAATATACAGTGCATACTCCCTAAAATGTCTATAAAATATTTACTGTCTACTTAAATATGAAATGAAACTGCACATGCTAAACTGTTTTGCAAACTGCCCGAAGCTTTGTAATATTCAGTTGTATATGTTATTTTTTTTAATGAAAATACATTTCTAAACTATACTCATTGCCATCATGTCAATTCTAACTCACAGCAACCCTATAGGACAGAACAGAACACCCTCATAAGGTTTCCAAACTGTGCAAAGGCATTTGATTGTGGGATCATGACAAATCATGGATAACATTGAGAAGAATGGAAAATCCCGAACACTTGATTGTACTCATGAGGAACCTGTACCTTGTGAGGAGGCTGTTGTTAGAATGAAACAAGGGGACACTACATGGTTTAAAATCAGGAAGGGAATGAATGAGTCAGGGGGTTGTATCCTTTCCCCACACTTATTCAATCTATATGCTGAGCAAATAATCCGAGAGGCCACACTGTATGAAGAAAAACATGGCATCAGGATTGGAGGAAGAATCATTAACAACCTGAGATATGCAGACGATGCAACTTTGCTTGCTGAAAGTGAGGATGACTTGAGGCACTTACTGATGAAGTTTGAAGAATACAGTCTGTAGTATAGATTACATCTCAATATAAAGAAGACAAAAATCCTCACAACTGGACCAATGAGCAGCATCACAATAAATGGAAAGAAGATTGAGATTGTCAAAGAATTCACGTTGCTTGTTTCTACAATTGATGCTAATGGAGCAACTGTCAGGATATTAGAAGACGTGTAGTATTGGGAAGGTCAACTGCAAAGGAACTGTTTCAAGTGCTGAGGAGCAAGGATGTCTTCTTGGGGACTAAGGTGCGCCTGACACAAGCCATGATATTTCCAATTGCCTCATATGCATGTGAGAGCTGGACAATGAATAAGGAAGACCACAGAAGAGTTGATGCTTTTGAGTTGTGGTGCTGGCAAAGAATGCTGAAAGTACCATGGACTGCTCGAAGAACTAACAGATCTGCCCGGGAAGAAGTGTGGCTGAAATGCTCCTTGCAAGCATGTGGTATAGTAAATTACTTAGTGTGGCTTTTCTACCCATAAGTTTTTGTAAACTCCAAGGTGGGATTTTCTATGAGCAACTGAGGAGCTCCTGATTGCTGAAGTTGTCCACCTGGAGTATTTCTGTTGGGAGTGGCACAAAACAATGTTTTTGGAGGTGCCCACTCTCTCTCAGGTGGTTAGAGTTATGATGCTGTGATTGGCTAGTTTGGCCAGTCTGCCAGGCTCAAAAGGAGGGCTCCTAGAGGCAGAAATCTCTCTGACTGCTGGTTGAGGAAGACGTGCTGCTGAAGGAGACACAGGCTCCTGAGACACGTGCTGCTGGGAAAGAGATGTAAGAGACATGCATTGCTGAGTGAGACACTGAGGGACCAGCACTGCTGGGAAAGAGACTGTGAGAGACTGTTGGCTGAGGGATGGTGGGCTGGAGAGAGAGACTGAGCGTTCTTCCTGAACTTGAGTTGTAGCCTGGTGCTTCCCTAATAAACCCCGTAATCCGTGAGTTCTGTGTGGCCACTGCAGCGAATTATTGAACCCAGGAGAGAGGTGGTGGGTGCTTTGGGAGGAATGGTTGGAGAAAGGGCTGAAGGGAGGCAGCATGTCTGGCCTTGCAGTAACAGGCCTTGGGTTACTGCTGGTAATCCTGTCTTCCTCTTGTAGGGTTAGAGGAGGTCAGAATATGTGGCCTCCTTGTCGTTTTAGCAAAGCGAGAATGGCAAGACTTTGTCTCACCTATTTTGGTCATGTTGTCAGAAGGGACCATTCCCTGGTGAAGGATGTCATGCTTGGTATTGGTAGGGTGGAGGGTCAAGGAAAGAGGGGGAGGCCTTCAACGAGATGGATTGACATGGTGGCTGTGATGTGCCTCAAGTATAGCAGGGATCATAGAGCTGGTGCGGGATTAGGCAGTGTTTCGTTCTGTTGTGCATGACTCACTATGAGTCGGAAATGACTCGACGGCACCCAACAACAACAACAACAACAATCGTTACAGAAATAGACTGCTACATCCTTCTTTCATAGAGTGGCCAGTTGATTAGAACTGCTGACCTTTCAGTTTGCAACCAAGCACCACCAAGGCTCCTTTCTAATGGCATAAAAAGTCTGATCATTTTCAAGGAGATGGTTGATAAATGGGTGAAATTTAATCTTTTCAATTCATTTATTCAGGCATCAAATCTTTTTAATGCAGTTTAAACTAACATGTTGAATTTGCACCATTTGTCAAATATCAGTCTGAGGGTCAAAGAGAATCTTAGCACAATTCCTACCTTACAGAGGTGGGGTAGATAAAAACAGAAATAAACAAGAAAAACATTTTAATGCCATCATAGAATTGTGAAAAGCAGAAGGAGGTTGCAAACCAAGCAGCTAAAAGAGTAGCATAATTAGTCTAAATATGGGACCCCATTGAAACTCAGAGGGAGCTCAAATTCACCCTCCATTTAGTCATTATGTTCATACTGAGCACCCAGCTCTTAAAAGGGACATTAAAGTATGAACAACTTAAATTTCATCTTTCAGCTTTGAAACATGAGACTGGTAGTTTCAGAATTTCACCAGTTTTAGTATTTCTTCAGCTTTTTGCATAACTTACTTCTATATTGTCTATTTTAAATAAATACTGACAGTGAGACAGAAAGATACCCACATGTGTTACTAAAAATGCTACAACATTCGTTTTTCACAAAGTTGCCATTTGGTACATTTGTATTGCATATTTAAATAAATTATATAAAGGAGGATCTTTTTGTCAAAGTTTAATATTTTCTCAACAAGCTCATATAATGGTAGATATAAAGTACCTATAGTTAACATTTTGCTAACTACACTCCTTGGAAGGAAGATGGGGCAATCTACTTCCATAGTGATACTGCCTGGGAAACCCAAGGAGGGGTCGTTATGAGTCAGGTCTGACTCGAAGGCACATAACAACAACAACAACAACAACAACAATCTCTTTACCCTTTTCTTTTATCTACAGATTCACTAAAGATTAAACTAGGAGCTTCAGAACCAGTAGCTTGGAATGTGCAGCCAGTTCAAACAGACATTGAGCAAGATAGGCCTACTTGTTATATTCCAGTTTTCTCCTGTATAAAGTATATTGTCAGTGCTGGTGATGATGATTGTCAGGAAGATTCAGGCAGACAGAAACAAACCTACACTCAGTCATCTTCTCAACATGGTTATGTTCCAATGAGCAAGGTCATTATGTGAAAATCAGCATTATGCAAAGATGAGGATGACCATATCAGATCACAAATGGAGGATCCTCACATCATTAAAAAATAATTACCAGTTTTCATCATTATATAACTGCCAAATAAAACTGAATATCATGGCCCAGCCAAGTTGACACGTAACCTTAAAATCCACCATTAATCTAGCATCTCACCTTGGCATTATTATTATCAGATATGCATTGTTAATGCACAAAATAGTCAGGTGTAGATATTTTACATTGTTGTAAATGCAAAATGTTTGATAACGAGATAGATAATAAGTGAGGAATAGGTATATAAATTTAAAGGAGCTCTGGGGGCACAGTGCTTAAGGCATTTGACGGCTAACTAGGAGATTAGTGGTTCATACCCACCAGCCACTCCACAGAAGAAAGACAAGGCAATCTACTTCCATATTTTCTTCCAGATTTACCACTCAGAAACTCAGTGGGTGGCACTGTGAGTCAGAATTGACTCAATGGATTTGTTTGTTAGTTTGTTTTTTGTTTTGTTTTGTTTTTAGGTATATAAATATAATAAAATCAAACCTATTCCCTTCTCAACTAACTTAGTATGAAGCATCCAGTAATGTTTTTGCTGTTAGGTGCCATTGAGTCAGCTGTGATTCATAGAGACCTTATGTACAACAGAACAAAACACTGCCTGGTCCTGTGCCAATCCTCACAATACTTGCTATGCTTGAACCCATTGTGCAACCACTGTGTCAATCCATCTCCTTGAGGGTCTTCCCCTTTTATGTTGATCCTCTAATTTACCAAGCCTGACCATGAGGATGTCTTGGACTAGTCAACAAACTAGTTGGGAGGCACAGGTCTGGTGCGCCGCTTTGGATTTTGGAGGCAATATATCCTTCATATGGGCATGTTGCTGCTTCAGGATGATGGGAAACATGGTAAGACTAGTGAATTCCATGAGCATAGGCCCATTGCCACACTTCATTTGCTGTGAAGTGAGTCTCTTGATCCAAACAATTTTGTGTGGGATACCATGATGGTGGATAAGGCATTCTGTTAGTCCACAGATGGTAGTTTTGGCAGAAGCATTGCATGTAGGGAAGGTGAATCCATATCCAGAATAATTATCTGTTCCAGTAAGAATAAAATGCTGTCCTTTACATGATGAAGGTGGTCTAATGTAATCAATTTGCCAACAGGTTGCTAGCTGATCACCCTAAGAAATCGTTCCATATTGCAGACTCTGTGTTAGTCTCTGCTGCTGGCAGATTGAGCACTCAGCAGTGATGGTGACAAAATCAGCCTTGGTAAGTGGAAGTCCATATTTCTGAGCCCATGCATAACCTCCATCCCTGCCACCATGGTCACTTTGTTCATGACCCCTTTGGGAAATGACAGGAGTAGCTGAGGAAAAAGTGTGACTGGTTTCCACTGAACATGTCATCCTATCCACCTGATTGTTAAAGTTCTCCTCTGCTGAGGTCACCTTTTGGTGGGCATTCACACTAGACAGAAATATCTTTATTCCTTTGACTCATTCAGAGAGATCTATCCACATACCTCTTCCCCATACCTCCTTGTTGCCAATTTTCCAATAATGGTCCTTCCAATTCCCAGGCCATCCAGCAAGCCTTTGGTCACAGATCATGAATCCATATGCAATCATATATCTGGCCATTTCTTGTTCCATGAAAATTGAATAGCCAGAAGCATGGCTCAAAGTTCTGCCCATTGGGTGGGTTTCCCTTCACCACTGTCCTTCAGGGAAGTCCTAGAATGAGGCTACAGTGCCACCGCTGTCCACTTTCAAGTGGTGCCTGCATATCATGCAGAACCATGTGTAAACCAGACATGAGTCTTCTCTTCCTCACTCAATTGATCATGAGGAACTCCCCATGAGGCCATGGGTGCAGACTGGGAGAGGGAAGGTAATGTGACTGGAGTAGAGACCATAGGCATTTGGGTCACTTCCTCATGCAACTTACTTGTGCCTTCAGGTCCTGCTTGAATTTATCTCTGATAGACCACTTCCATCTAATGATGGAGTGCCATTGTGCATGTCCCAATTTATGACACTTGGGTAAGACAACACTCAGGTCATGATGGTCAGCTCAGGCCTCATGGTGACTTGGTGGCCCACAGTTAGGTGTTCAGTCTCTACTAAAACTCAGTAACAAGCCAAAAGCTGTTTCTCAAAAGGAAAGTAGTTATCTGCAGAGAGTGACAGGGCTTTGCTCCGAAATCCCAAGAGTCTGTGTTGCAATTCACAAATAGGGACCTGCCAAAGACTCTAAACAGCACCTCTATCTGCTACAGACACTTCAAGTGCCATTGGATCAGCCAGATCATATGGCTCAAGTGGCAGAGCAGTTTGCACAGCAGCCAGAACCTGTTGCAAAGCCTTCTGTTGTTCTGAGACCCACTCAAAACTATCAGCTTTCCAAGTCACTTGATAAACAGGCCACAGCTACACATCCATATGAGGGATATATTGCCTCTAAAATCCAAAGAAGCTCAGAAGAAGTTGTGCCTCCTTCTTAGTTGTGGGGGAAGCCAAATGCAATAACTTATCCTTCACTTTAGTAAGAATATCTCAACATGCCCCATATCACTGAACCCCTAGAAATTTCACTGAGGTGGAAGGAGCCTGATTTTTTGTAGGGTTAATTTCACACTCTCTAGCACACAGATGTCTCACTAATAAGTCTAGATAATTCTTCCTTACTAGGTCCAATCTCCATATTGTCATCAATACAATGGACCATTGTGATGTCTTATGGAAGGGGAAGGTGATCAAGATCCCTAAGGACTAAATTATGACATAGTGTTGGGGAAGTTGATATGCCATTAAGGAAGCACTATGAAAGTATATTTTTGGCCTTTCCAGCTAAAGGCAAACTGCTTCATATGGTCCTTTGAAATTGGTATTGAGAAAAAGGCAATAGCCAGATCAGTAGCTGCATACCAAGTACCAGGAGATGTACTGATTTGCTCAAGGAATGAAACCACATCAGGAACAGCAGCTGAAATTGGAGTCACCACCTGATTAAGCTTATGATAATCTACTGTAGTTCTCCAAGATTCATTTGTTTTTCACACAGGCCAAATATGTGAATATCCTTAATAGTGGCAATAGTCTCTACAATCCCTCCAAGGATGTGGTATTCCTTTTGGTTTACTGTTTTTCTCAGTAAAGATAGTTCTAATGGCTTCCACTTGGCTTTTCATACCATAATAGCCCTTATTGTATGTGTCAGGGACCAAATGTGGGAATTGACATTTACTCAGTATATCTATTCCAATTGTGCTTTCTGGAACTGGGGAAATCACCATAGAATGGGTTCTGGGACCCACTGTAGCCACTGTGAGATGCACCTGAGCTAAGACTCCATCAATAACTTGGCCTCCATATGCTCCCACTCTAACTGGTGGGACACAGTGATGCTTTGGGTCCCCTGGAATTAGCATCAGTTCAGAGCCAGTATTCTATAATCCCAAAAATGCCTGCTTATTTCCTATTCCCCAATGAACAGTCACTCTTGGAAAAGGCCTCAGATCCCTTTGGGGAAAGGCTGGAAGAAAGATTGACACTATAAATTTTTGACAATGTAGTCGGGTCCTTCCTCAAGTGGATCCAGCCTTCCCTTCATTCAAGTGGTTGTGGGTTTGCAAACTGACTCAAGTCTAAGAATTGATTGAGAGGCTATGATTCTGCATTCTGGTGATTCAATCTAGACTGCTGTCCATGTGACTTAGAAGTTTTCTGTCTATACAGATAAAGTACATATTTAGTAGGTTTGCCATGTATTTTACTACTAGGAAGACAAACCTAAGTAGCCAATGCCACAATTCCACAAGAGTCAGCATATTCTGTTTACTGTTTGGACTCTGCTCTTTGTTATGGTAACCACACCCACGTTGTCTTTGTTGATTAAGCTGCCACCTGGGTCCAATCAGCCCCATCGTAGTTAACCACACCCACGTTGTCTTTGTTGATTAAGCTGCCACAGGGTCCAATCAGCCCCATCGTAGTTAAGTGTCTTAGTTCAATTAGGGTAGTTCTCAATGTCCAATCTGGCTTACATAAAATAATAATCACAGCAGTTTTCAGGGTTACTGGAGCTCCCTTTACAAATTTGTTCCTCACCGTACTGGTGAAAGACATGTCTTCTGGACTGACTCTCTGTTTCTGGGTCTAGGGGTCTAATCTGATAAATCCATTGTAACATGCCAATTTCTCTAAGCCTCTGGATACCTTCTTCTACATTATGCCAAGACAGGTCTGGCACTTCAACTTGACATACGATAGGCCACCACATAATTCATGCTTCAGTAAGCCAACCAAATAAACAATTAGATTCTTTCCTAACCTCTCGAGCTGAAACACTGAATAAAGAATTCATACTTATTGGGCTTAAATCAATAAAGTCAGACTACTCCAATGTTACATTATTTGCACCATTATCCCACAACTTAGTAGCCATTTCCATACATATTCTCCAGGTTTCTGTCTGTACAGATTAGCAAAATCAAGTGGGTGTTTTCTGATGTAGCATATCATCTCCTCAGTGGGTGGTTGGGGCAGTTCCTGAGAACATTCAGCAATATCTTCCATGGCATCTACCTCAGGCAATGAATGACCCAGCAGGGACAGTTGGGTTAATACCATGAAACAGAGGTGGAAAAGAAATTGAAAGGGATTCAACAGAATTTATAGGCTCAATATCTTCATATTCCTGACTGTCTGCCCATATGTCCCCATTCCAGGTTTCAGGATCCCATTTTTTCCCAATCAATGCCCTTACTTTAACTTCTGACACCATTCTTGGTAGGCGATTTAATTGGCATTGTACTCCAGCCACCCTTACAATAAGAGTCTGGGTTTGGTTTTTGACAATGTCACCTGTGTTATTGGAAGAAATAAGGCTTTCTTTCAGGGCAAAACTGGAAACATTGAGGTATGTTATGTGGAACTTGATCTGTGATGCAGCAGCCCTGAACCCATCTTTGTCTTTCACTACTTTGGTTAGTGTAAGTAGGACCAACCAACCAGCTTCCTTATTCTCCTCATGCTGACAACATTGCAGAAAAGTATCAAACATGCAATCACCCAGAGCATAACTTCTCAAAAATAATTGATCTATTGGTGGTGCTATTTTGCATATTAATGTTGCCACCTCATGCCACAGATTAGGAGGGCCTTCTTTACTAATGGTGGCAGAGTCACCAGTGCCTTTACAATTAATCAAATTGGAGAAACAAAACAGAATCAGTGAGAACCAATTTAGGAAGCCCATCCTTATGATTTTGTCTCTCTAGAACCACTCCTGGTACCAAATGTGTTAGACTGGGTTCTCTAGAGAAGCAAAACCAGTAAAGCTTAAATATACATATAGAGAAAGAGAAATTTATCTTAGGAAAATGGTTCACACACTTATAGAAGCTGACAAGTTCCAAGTTCTTGGTTCAAACATCAAGCTGGAGGCTTTTCCTGACCCATGTAGCTGCAGAGGTGGAGGAGCTGAAGTTTGGCAGGCAGAATACCAGCTGTTGACACCAACAAATGATGAGTCCAATATCACCAAGCTGAATGGACAGTTGAACCCATATCCACAGAACAGTGTCTCATTTTCCCAAGATGTCCATAAATATATGGAAGCAGGCCACACCCCTAGGGAAACTCCTTTTCAATGGATTGGCTGCTCAAAACCTATGCATCCGATTTCATCAAGGGAATAACCCACATCACAACTGCTTAAACCACTCAGAATTGTGGTCCAGCCAAGATGACACACAACTCTAACTATCACAGATATCATTCTTGGTAAGGTAGGGGGCCAGCAAAAAAGGAGAAGACCATCAAGAAGATGGAGGTACACAGTGGCTGATATAATGGGCTCAATATAGCAAAGATTGTCGGAGTATCGTGTGGCCAGGTAGTGTTTTGTTTTGTTCTAAATAGGGTTGCTTTAAGTTAGAACCTAAAAACAACAACAAGATTTGATTCTCAGTATAGAAAGAAATTATGACTGAAAAAATGAAGTGCTAATCATAAATTGAGATTACTAAAAAAATAATGTTGAGTTTGAACCATAACTTATGATAATAAGTTATCTGTGTCAGTTATTAAAGGAAACAGTCAATACTTTTTCTACCAATTCTTGACAATTTTTATAAAATAGCACCTTTTGTTGCTTAAACGTTTCCTTGTTCCTTAAAAAATACTCTGCAGAAGTCAAAATTTTCTACCTCTGACAACAAGCATGGTTGCTATGGAAATAATTATGACTTTTGGTGTAAAAGGGATAAAAAGCTGGAGAATTTGAAATGTTAAGAAATAAATACACTATTATCATGCAAAACTGCTTGGTTGAAAGAGACATTTAAAAAGTATATACTGAATTAATCAGAATTATTTCTAAGTAGAGCATTCTCAAAATTTTTAAAGTTTTGGCAGATTTAGAACTTCAATAAAGTGAGGCACACAAATGGGAGCTATTCATATGAACATTCTACCCTCGCTCAGGAGTTATGTATATGTGGAATCAATACATATTTTAAAAATTAGTTTTTTCTAATAAAAGGCTGAAGAACTATTAACACATGATTACCAAAATAATATTTAATATTGCCCATTCTTGGTTATGAATTTACATCACCATATCTATGTTACTATGTTCTTTCCCTTCCCAACTCACTAAAATCTTAAACATGAAATAATGTAAAAAAGCAGCTTCCTACTTTCAGATATATATATTCAAGTACAAAAGAAAAAAGGAGATGAACCTTCTTCCATAGCTCACCAACAATGAAACAATATTAAAATATACCTTTGAAAATTGTCTACATAAAGAATATTCATTGGTATATAATATACATATTTAAATATATTTATTTCTCAGGTTATATATAGGTGTAGCAGTTATGGTTGTCAACTTGACTGGGCCTGATTGAATGGTTGGACAGCTGGATGTAGTTGTTCCTTCCCCATTGTGAAACTGATAATTAACTCCATGGTGGAGTCTACTGGAGTGGCTAAGTAGCTACGTTAAGGATGTGGGATGCTTCCAGTATATAAGAAGCATCTTTGAGAAAGGCCTCAAGCTGATGGATGCTTGAAACCTGCAGGTAACTGAGTCATTGTTCAGTAGGCTGCCATGTTGCCCTGCCAATCTTGGGACTTTTAATGGACTTGAATTAATGGTCTGACATGTGGTTTTGTAATATTAGGACTGTGCCTTTTCACTTGTCAACCTTGGGTCTGTTGGCCTCAGCAACTAGCAGCTGCCTGCGTGAAAAGATGCCTCTAGCTTCAGTGAGCCAGGAGCAAAAGGCAGAGCTGAAGGCCAGGGTCAGCCCCTAGAGCCTGGCATGGGGAACTCAGACTTCTAACTTCCAAAATTGTGAGAAAATAAACTTTTGTTTGTTAAAGCAATACCATTTGTGGTATTTTCTTGTCAGAGTGGCACTAGGTAACCAAAACAATAGGATTCCCTCCCCCCTTTTTTTTTTCTTAATATATCACACAGTTTTTCATATTAGGACATAATGCTTTACCACATTCTTAAGTACCACAACTATGAATGTAGTATACTCAATCAATTTATGAATTACATATAGATATATAGAAAAAGAGAGAGAATTAAAAAAATAGACATCTACAATGAACACCTCACAAAAAATAAACACACATATGTATGCAAGCACACATACACAACACAATTAATTCTCTTTTCAGTCATTAGGTAAATTCTATGTTTGGACAATGGAAAATGGAAAATCATAGAATAATTGATTAACTGAATTATGGTGTCGGTGAAGAATAATGAAAATACCATGGACTACCAAAAGAACAAAAAATTCTGATGGCATAGTGGGTAATGCATTTTGCTGCTAACCAGAAGACTGGCAGTTCAAACCCACCAGCCACTCCACAGGAGGAAGATAAGGTAATCTACTTCTATAAAGATTTATAGCCTTGGAAACCTAATGGGGTCTCTATGATTTGGAATTGACTCAATGACAGTGGGTATGGTTTAGTTTGCCAGAAGAACATACAAATCTGTCCTGAAAGAAGTGGAGCTGAAATGTTCCTTAGAAGCAAGAACAGCCAGACTTAGCCTCTTGTACTTTGGTCATATTATCAGGAGGAATCAGTCCCTGGAAAAGGAGCTCTGAGCTCTGGTGGTGTAGTGACTAAGGCATTCAACTGCTAACTAGAAGGATGGTGGTTCAAACCCATCAGCTGCTTCTCAGAAGGAAGACTGGGCAATCTGCTTCCATAGAGATACTGCCTCAGAAACCAAAGGAGGGGGTCACTGTGAGTCAAATCAAGTTGACCACAGTGAGGTTTTTTTTTTAGAAGACCATTAAAATCAGTCATTATCAAGAAACAGTGGCATGGATCATGGAGAATGCCATATCAATTAACCAGTTGTTTTGGAAGAAAAATGAATGATAACACACATACTATTCTCAGAAATATGACAAGCACATGGAATCACATATATTCTTTATGAAAAGGCATTTGTTATTTTTATTATTCTTTCACAAGGTACAAGTTTTATATCAAGATAAAGTACAAACACCAGAACTTAGAGTGACAGCACGTAGCGAGTTCTACCACTTCATTCATTCAGGACCCCTCCTCCCAAGAGGCAGGAAAGGGAGGGAATGCCAGGGACCACAAAAGTGGCAGGATCCAGGTAGGAATTAGATAAGGAGAGGGCAGAGAGGTTTCCATCCTCTAAGAGAGACAAACTTGTCTGTCAGTTTGTCATCCTGTGGGGCTTGCACATTGCTGGGAGCATTGAGGCTATGCCACCAGTGTTTCACATGCCAGCAGGGTTGCACATGGTTCACAGGTTTCAATGCACCTTACAAAATGAGACAGATTAGGAAGAAGGTAGAAGCCATCCACTTCTTGAAGAATTGGCCAGGGGAAACTTTATGAATAGCAGAGAAACACTTTCTGATACATTACTGGGCAACTTTATGAATAGCCTGGAAACATTGTTTGACACAGTACAGGAGGGTGGACCCCTTGGGTCAGAAAGCACTCAAAATAGGACTGAAAAAGAGCTGCCTCATCAGAGTAGAGCTTACCTTAATTACATGGATAAAGTAAATCTGTCAGGACCTCCATTTGCTGACATGACACAACTCAAATGGAGGAGAAACAGCTGCAAACAATCATTAATAATTGGAACATGGAATGTGTGATGTATGAATGTAAGAAAATTAGAAGTTGTCAATAATGAAATTGGAACACATGAAGATTGATATCCTAGGCATTTGTCAGCTGCAATGGACTGCATTTGACCATTTTGAATCAGATAACTATATAATCCACTATGCTGGGAACAATAATTTGAAGAGGAATGGTATGTCAGTCACCATCAAAATGATGTTTCAAGATCTGTCCTGAAGTAGAATGCTGTCAGTGATAGGATAATACTCATACACCTACACGGAAGACCACTTAATACTACTATTATTCAAATTTATGCATCAACCACAACAGCCAAAGATGAGGAAATTGAAGATTTTAATAACTTCTGCAGTCTGAAGAAGTTGACTGAACATGCAATCAAAATGTGTTAAGTATCACTAGTGATTGAAATACAAAAGTTGGAAAAAAAGAACAATCACTGGTAGTTGGAAAATTTGGCCTTGGTGACAGAAATAATTATGGAGAACACATGATTGACTTTTGCAGGACCAACAACTTATTCATTGCAGATACCTTTTTCAAACAAATGGCTGCTATACATGTGGACTTCGTCTGATGGAGTACACAGGAATCAGATTGACTACATCTGTCACAAGAGGCGATAGAAAAGTCAATATCTTCAGCCAAAAGAAGGTCAGGAGCTGCTCATATGCAAGTTCAACTTGAAGTTGAAGACAATTAAAACAAGTCCATGAAAGCCAAAATATGACCTTGAATATATTCCTCCTGAATGTAGAGACCGTCTAAAGGATAGGTTTGATGCACTGAACATGAATGACCAAAAACCAGAAGATCGTGGAATGACATCAAGACATCATCTATGAAGAAAGCAAGAGGTCATTAAAAAGACAAGAAAGAAAGAAAAGACCAAAATGGATATCAGAAGAGACACTGAAACTTGCCCTTAAACAAAACGTAACTAAAGCAAATGGAAGAAAGGACAAGATAAGACAGCTGAAAAGAAGATTTCAAAGAGCGGCTCAAGCAGACAAAGCCAATTAGTATAATGAAATGTGCAGGGACCTGGATTTAGAAAACCAAAAGGGACGTGGTTGGCATTTCTCAAGCTGAAAGAACTTAGGAAAATATTTATGCCTCAAGTTGCAATATTGAAAGATTCTATGGGCAAAATATTGAATGATGCAGGAACATCAAAAGAAGGTGGAAGGAATACACAAAGTCACTATACCAAAAAGAACTGGTTGATCTTCATCCATTTCAGGAAATGGAATATGTTCAAGACCAAATGGTATTGAAGGAAGAAGTTGAAGCTGCACTGAAGGAATTGCTGAAGAAAAAAGCTTCAGGAATTGACTGAATACCCATTGAGATGTTTCAAAAATGGATGTCCCACTGGAGGCACTCACTTGAGTGTACCAAGAGATTTAGAAGACAGTGACCTGGCCAGTTAACTGGAAGAGATCCCTATTTGTACCCATTCCAAAGAAAGGTGATTTCACAGAATGTGGAGATTATTGAACAATATCATTAATATCACATGCAAGTAAAATCTTACTGAAGATAATTCAAAAATGATTGCAGCAGTATATTAACAGAAAACTTCCAGAAATGCAAACTGGATTCAGAAGAGGACATGAAATGAGGGATACCATTGCTGATGTCAGATGGCTCTAGGCTCGAGGCAAAGAAAGATGTTTATTTGTGTTTTATGGACTATGCAAAAGCAATTGATTCTGTGGATCATAACAAATTTTGGATAACATTGAGAAGAATGGGAATTCCCAAAAACTTAATTGCACTCATGAGGAATCTGTACATAGACCAGGAGGCTGTCGTTTTAACAGAACAAGGGAATATTGCATGGTTTAAAATCAAGAAAGGAGTGAGTCAGGGTTGTGTATCCTCTCACCATACTTATTCAATTTATATGCTGAGCAAATAATCCGAGAAGCTGAACTATATGAACAACATGGCATCAGGATTGGAGGAAGAATCATTAACAACCTGCAATATTCTGTTGATACAACTTGCTGAAAGTGAAGATGACTTGAAGCACGTACAGATGAAGACTGAAAAATACAGTCTGCAGTACGCATTACATCTCAATATAAAGAAAGCAAAAATCTTCACAACTGGACCTATAAACAGCATCAGAATAAATGGAGAAAATATTGAAGTTCTCAAAGACTTCACATTGCTTGTTTCTACAATCAACCAATGAGAGCATCAGTCAGGACATCAGATGATGTATAGTAATGGAAAAATCAGCTACAAAGGACCTCTTTCTAGTGCTGAGGAGTAAGGATGTCTCCTTGAGGACTAAGGTGTGCCTGACACAAGCCTTTGTATTTTCAATCACCTCATATGCATGTGGGAGCTGGGCAATGAATCAGGAAGACCGATGAAGAGTTGATGCTTTTGAGTTGTAGTGCCAGCGAAGAAAACTGAAAGTACCATGGACTGCTATAAGAACTAACAAATCTGTTCTGGAGGAAGTGCAGCTGGGATGCTTCTTGGAAGAGAGAATGGCCAGACATTGTCTCACCTACTTTGGTCATGTTGTGAGAAGGGACCACTTCCTGGAGAAGGATATCATTCTTGGTTAGGTGGAGGGTCAACAAAAGAGGGGAAGGCCCTCAATGAGATGGATTGACATGGTGGCAGTGGCAATGGTCTCAAGTACAGCAAGGATCATGGAGCTGTTGCAGGACCAGGTAGTGTATCGATCTGCTGTGCATAGGGTTGCTATGAGTCAGAGACAATTGGATGGCACCTAACAAGAACAACAACCATTTCATTTCCAAGGCAACTGTGATTTAGAAATCATTTTACTTTTTACATTTAAAAAGTGTGTTTTGGCAATTAATATTTGAAGTGACCTTTGGGTTAGAAAACTTGCAAAAACTTGGTAACAGGGACAGTAGTTGACATATCTGTTGAACTTGACAATATTTTGTATTAATAAATCTGATCTTATAGATTCAAATTAGACAGTTTGAGAAAGATAAATAACTAATTCAACTCCAGTAAGACAAGAGGACCGAAAACTAAAAGGGTTTACAGAATGTGACTTGGTTGTAAATGGCAATGATAACAATAAAAATATTAATAATAACCAATTATAACAACAACACTGCTATTCATGTATTGCTTAAATCTTTCAGAGCTTTGTGTCAAGTGTTATCTACATCATAATAGAAGAGGTTTATTATATAATAAGGAAAAAAAAAAACAAAAAACTTAGACCTTAAGAAAAGAGTATTTCTTGCTCGCACCAAATCCTCTGTGTTGTGTTGTTGTAGGTGTCACTGAGTCAGCTCTGACTCACAGTGACCAATAGAACAAAACACTGTCAAGTGGATTGGAGTAGTCTCAGAGACAATTAAACACCTAGAGAGAGAGAATAACTAAGCCTGTGGCCTCTTGATCATAGTCTTGGGGGACATTATGCTCAACTGGTACAACATAATACATAAAGATCTTATTCTACATCCTACTTTGGTGAGTAGCAACTGGGGTCTTAAAAGCTTTCTAGGAGCCATCAATGCAGCTATTGGTTTCCTCTCGCCTGGAGCAAAGAGTTAAGAAAATCAGAGTCATTTAGAAACACTTAGTCCAAAAATATGATGAACCATGAGAAACTCAGCCTTTACAACCTTGAGACAAGAACAAGGTGGTGTCTGGCTACCAATGCCAACCACTTGGAATTGCATCAGAATTGAAGATCCTGGTTAGAGTGGGAGGAAAATTGTGGAACAAAATTCAAAAATACAAAAATGACCACAATTACTGGTCGGATAAAGATTGGTGGAACCCCTGAGACTATAGCCCCAGGTAATCATTTGGGCCTAGAAATGGACTCACTTCTATGGATTTTTTATCTCTCAGCCGAACAGTAGAAAGATCTACCTGTAGAAACTCTACCTCAGTGTACACCTACCTACAATATGGAGATGCACCCCTTAGATCAATCAACCATGAGATGTCAGAGAGGTAGCATTCAGATGGATGGAAAGCTGGACAGATAGGAAGGGAATAGGTAGGAAGTGCATGGGGAGTGGGTAGTCACAGGGAGGAGAGTTTTTTATGGTTGAGGATTATAATCAGGGGTGTGAAATCAAATGTGCATGAACTGTTGTATGTAAAGCAAATCTACATCTACCGTGTAAATTTGCACCCAAAGCACAATAATTTAAAAAAAAAAAAAAAAAAAAAACATGGCTCAGTCCTTCTCCAGAGACTAGTCCCCCTGACAACATGACCAAAGTAGGTGAGACAAAGTCTGGCCCTACTTGCTTCTAAGGAGAATTCTAGCTGCACTTCTTCCAAGGAAGATTTGTTCGATCTTCTGGCAGTCCATGGTATTTTCAGTATTCTTCACCAACACAATTCAAAGTCATCAATTCTTCTTTGACTTTCCTTATTCATTGTCCAGCTTTCACATGCGTATGAGGCTATTGAAAATACCATGGTAGTTTTAGGTGCACTTCAGTCTTCAAAGGAACATCTTTGCTTCTTAATACTTTAAAGAGGTATTTTGCAGCAGAAAATCTTCTGTAGTTCCGGTAAATCTAAAAACTGCTCAATGCCTTGTTCTGATACACTTCTGTGATACTGTCATCTCCACACACATCCTCTGAAAGGGAAGAGAGAGGAAGAGCCTCTCATGCTCACTTTTGTACACTTTAGCCTGAAAAAGACTGTGGTCACTTCTGTGTTCAGCCCATTGGCTACATGGCTTTGCCATTTCTACATGAGGAATATAGGGAAGCAGGCAATATCTGTTGACCAGGACAGTTGTCTCAGCCAAAAATACTTTATGTGAATTATCACACTTAATGTCAGCAACAGCTCTGCATAGGAGAGGGAATCTCCCAAAACTAATCAGGAAGCCTTATAATTACAAAGAGTCATTAATTTCATTTTGCCTTCAAAGCTAATGTTTTCAAATAAAAGAAAATAAGATCATGTATTGATGTAAGAAATTAAAAAAATATATAAATTTAAATCAAGTCTGATCATTTAGACTATGTGAATGTATGTAGTATATTTTTATTCATTACTATAAACCTTTTTAAGGCGATCTGGTGGCATAGTGCCTAAAGAATTTGACTGCTAACCAGAAGGCTGGTGGATCAAATCCACCAGCCACTCTTCAGAAGGAAATTTGGGCAATCTACTTCCATAATGATATCGCTTCAGAAACCCAAGGAGAAGTTGCTATGAGTCCAAAGCCTTTTTAAATAGCTAGAATATAAAAACACTTACTGAATATTTGGACAAATTATATAGAGAAAATGACAGTTTAGATCAATTAATGTTCTGTATATGTACATATGTATGTATATATAGTTACATATATGCATTTAAAGAACATTTATATATACATATACCTAATATATATAAATTGTGTACATATGAAAACAACTCTGGTGACATAACATTTGGCTGCTGACTAAAAAGTTAACAGTTCAAACCCACAACCTGGTCTTTGGGAGAAAAAAGAGGCAGTCTGCTTCTGTAACTCTACGGGACAGTTGTTCTCTGTCCTATGGGCTGTTATGAGTTGGAATCAA
>NW_006921773.1:3028447-3042606 GCF_000298275.1 Orycteropus afer afer | reverse complement strand
AGCTCACTAATGCTGAGGATATCAATCTTTATGCATTCCATTTCATTTTTGACAACTTCCAATTTTCCTAGATTCATACTTTGTACATTCCATGTTCTGATGATTAATGGATGTCTGCAGCTGTTTCTCTTCAATTTGAGTGCTGCCACATCAGCAAATGGAGGTCTCAAAAGCTTTATTTACCTTATCCATAGGACTAAGGCTAGGTTTACTTAGATGATGCAGCTCTTTCCCAGTCCTATATTGAGAGCCTTCTAACCTAATCAGACTATTCATAAAGTTGTGCAGTAATGTATCAAACAGTGTTTCTTTGCTATTCATAAGGTTTTCCCTGGCCAATTGTTTGAGAAGTGGACACTCTCCTCCTTCTTGCTAGTCTGTTTCAGTCTGTAAACTGGGCTGATACCTGTGCACCATGTGCATCCCGCTGGGCTAGAAACACCAGTGTCTCAGCCTCAAAACTCACAACACGTCACCACAGTAGGACAAACTGACAAACAAGTTTGCTTCCCTGTTGGAAACCTCTCACACCACCCTTACCTGGGTCCCTGTGGCTGACTCCTCCTCTTTCCAGAGTCCTAGGCCTTTTAATCCCCTTTCTCCTGCTCCCCTGCACTGCTGCTTTGGGTGTGCCTGAGTTCCTTTCTTCACCTGGATCCCTGCGGCTGACCACTCCTCTGTCCGGGTTGCTGGCTTTTTTATCCCCTCCCTCCTGCTCTCCCTCACTGCTGCTTTGGGCGTTCCTGTGTTCCCTCTTCTCACTTGGATCCCTGCGGCTGACTTCTGCTGTGTCCGAGTTCTTGGCTTTTAATCCCCTTTCTTCTGCTCTCCTTCACTGCTGCTTTGGGAGTGCCTGATTTCCCTCTCCGAACCTGGATCCCTGCAGATCAGCCTCAGGGATCCATAGAGATACGAAAACCCAAGGAGTGGTCACTATGAGTTGGGACCCATTTGACGGCAGTGAGTTTGTTTTTTATTTTATATATATATATATACACACACATACATATATACACATTTAGAGAGAGAGACAGAGAGATAGTCCTTGACTTGTGGTGGGAATCCATTCAGATGACTCCATCATAAGTCAGTTCTGATATAAATCAAATACCACCTTTCCTTTTTTAGTTTTTAGTTTTCATTATTATTACCTTTAATTATCATTATTTTTATAAATCTAATCTTTGTCTTTGAGGGTTGGAAAAATTACATATACTCAGTTATGAGTGATAATCTGAGAATAATAATACCAGTTACAACATTGTACAGAGTGCGAATACAAAATCAGATGATTGTAAGCAAGGTTTGTCTTAACTCAAATACGTTGTAAGTTGGAGACTACTTGTATACATATATATGCACTTGTGTGTGTTTATGTGAATTTATGTGTGTGTGTATATGTAAATAAAATAATGAACACATGCATTATATATGCATATATATACATACACATGCATAATTAAATAAAACAATATTAAAATAATTAATAAAAACAAACTGTGGTACAGCCACACAATGAAATACTACCCAAACCTAAAGAATAATGTACAATCTGCAAAACACCACAAAACGTGGAGGAACTTGAAGGACATTAAGCTGAGTGAAAGAAGTCAATCACAGAAGGATGGATATTATATTAGTCCAGTATTGTAAAAAGTCAAACAAGGGTTTATACATGGAAGGAAACTTTATTTGTTGGTTACCAGGGATGGGAGGGGAGGGGAGGGACTATTTCTAAATAGGAGCAGAAAAACAAATATATATATATACATGCATATATATACGTGTGTGTGTGTGTGTGTGTGTGTGTGTGTGTGGATTGAGAGAGAGAGAAGCCAAAGATTATTAGTGGTTGCCAGGGATGGAAGGGAGGGGGAAAGAGGAAGCTTTTGTTTGGGGGACACTGAGTTTATGCTAATCGTGGTGGAATATTTGGGAAAAGGATAGCAATTATGGTGACACAACATGTATGGTAGTTAAAGTTGTATGTCAACTTGGTTGGGCCTGGCTGAGTGGCTGGGCAGCTGGTAGTAGTTATTCCCCATGATAAGACTGGTAATCAACTCCATGGTGGGATTTACCACAAGCAGCTGAGTAGCTGCCTTTGGGATGTGATCTGCTTCCTGTATATAAGAAGCAACTTTGGGAATGGTTTCTAGCTTATGGCATGCTTGGATCCTGTATGTTGCCATGTCCTTTTTCAGCAGCCTGCCATTCTCTGCAGGCCTTGGGACTTTCAATGGACTTGAATTAATAGACTGCCATGTAGATTGGTAATGTTGGGACTGTGCCTTTTTACTCATCAGCCTTGACTTGTCAGTCTCAGCAGCCAGCAGCTCTCTGAGTGAAAAAAAGCCTCTCGCTCCAGTGGGCCAGGAGCAGGAGGCAGAGTTGAAGCTAAGGTTGAGGGCATTTCATCCAGCCCCTAGAGCCTTGCACTTTGAACTTGGACTTAAAGCCCAAACTGTAAGAGAATAAACTCCTGTTTGTTCAAACATCCCATTTGTGGTATATTCCTCTCAGAGCAGTACTAGGTAACCAGAACAACATGAAAAATATAATCAATGTCCCTGAACTGTAAATGTGGATGTTGTTATGTTGGTGAATGTCTTGTTTTGTCTATTTTCACCATAATAAAAGTATTAATAATAATAATAATAATAAACAGAGCTAAGAGTTGAATAGTCATTTACAAATACCTTGAAAACATGCTTTCATTTGATTAAAAAAAAGAAACAGCTGAGCACAATGGTTAATGATGGAGTGTGATTGCCTGGGGGAATTTGGGAAATATTAAAGTCAGTGCTTCTCTATCGTGTCTGTAACAATAAACAGGACCTAGCTCATAAGACCCTATGCAAATTTAGTCGATTAATACATATGATGTTCTTAGGACCATTCCTGGAATATACACTCTGCATAAATGCTAGTTGTTGTTATCACTGCTATTTAAACAACTTGTTTCAAGTTGGGTCAATATTGTAAATTTGACTATATTGTACCAGTGAAGACAACCAGACTTAGAAAGTAAAGTAATTTTTGCAAATATCACACAAGTAGAAAGAAGTAAAACTCCGAGAAGAAGTAAAACTCCGAGGTTATTTTGGATTTAGTGCAACTCTACAAACCATTCTCTATTCAAGTCATAAAAATCAGTAAATTTCCATGTGTTCTTTCAGTATTCAAGTGGTGATCATCTGGGGTGTGCATTCTATTATAGGATGCTTACGAATGAATAAAAACTACAAGTCCATTTTCCTAATGTTTTGTAGGAATTTATTCACATAATTAAATTTATGAGCTATACACTGAGAAACGTATAATGTGTCTTAGTACAGAAATTTTCATATACTTTAAAAAAAAATTTCTGTTATAGTTGTTTTCTTACCAAATGCATGGGTGGCAGTGGGGTGTGGAGGTAAGGAGAAGAAGTTGTATGTTTTAGCAAAAATAGAACATGTTCTTACTCACACAGATCTAGACACAAAATACACTTCTGTCATTAACCAGCTGAACAACAATAGAAATGTCTTTTTAACTTTCAGTCCTTCTCTGTAGAACAGGAATTTAAATAGCTTTCCCATATGTTTTGTGAAAATTAAATGGTGATTTAAGAGTCCCTTGGTCAATTTAAAAGTGATTCAATGTGGTGCATGTTCTGTTGGAACACAGATTTTTATGAATTTATGAAATGGACATGTAAAAGTCAAACTATAATTGCCCTCTTACAGGAAATAATACACTCCACTGCTCTTATTAAAATGATGATATTCCAGCACTGGCTCAGGGCTTTAGCATAGCTTGCATTTTGAATGAACCAATCTCAGGCCAGATAAATGAAAAATGATATATTACTTGCCACTCTATATTTTTATTTAATGAATATAGAGCTTATTTGAAAATCAGAGTATACTTGACACATATTATGGCTTGATTTGTGCCAAAAAAAAAAAAAAAAAAAGTTATTTTGAAGTCCTAAGCCCCGTACCTATAAATATGATTGTTTGGGAATAATGGGTTTCTTCTCTTGTGTTAATGAAGTCATACTGGTAGACACATGGGGATGATGCCATGTGGAGACAGAGGCAGATGAATCCAGAAGCTCAGGAATGTTAAGGATTGACTGCAGCTCCTAGAAGGTGAAAGAGACAAAGAAGGACATTGTCTTAGAGCTGGCATCTTGAATTCTCATTCTAGCTTACATCATTGTGAGAAAATAAAGCTATGTTTTTAAACCACTACTTGTGGTATTCATTTCCTTTTTACATCAGGTCTGGAAAGCCAACAAAAGCAAAAAAGGAGCAATTGGATATTAGCCAATACTCTCTGTCTTAATTGTGAACTAAAATATCTATGTAGAAAAAGAAATTAAGAAAATTCAAAAAGTCCCTTAAAACTAAGTCTGTGGGAGAACTTAGTTCAAAATTTTGGAGACTCCAACACTGAAAGATTTACAGTACAGAATTAAAAAACATGCCTAATTAACAACAAATTCAAGGGAAGAAAGATGAAAAATATTTGTTACTCTGGGTGGAAGGAATTTTTTTTTTAATTTCTTTTATTTTTATTGTGATTTGGGTGGAAGTTTACAGAGAAAATTCACTTTCCATACAGCAGCTCACATACACTTTATCTCATGACATTGACTGAAACATCCCACAATGCAACAGCCCCCCCCCACTTTCTCCCATAGTTACCACTTCCCTGTGTCCTTCCCTCCATGGACTCCTGTCACGTGAGCTGTCTCCCTGTGCATAAACAGCCCTTCTTTCTCCCATGATTGTTCTCTCCAAGGAGTATATCTACCTAACATAAAAGTTCAGCTCATATGCCTGTCTTTTCTTTGAGTGGAAGCCAGAGGAGTGGGTTCAATTCCAGACCTGAAGGGCAGCTAGAGGATAGTCTCAGTGGTTCCATCAGGCTCTATCAGACCAGAAAACCAAACCTGGACCCTTTTTTTTTTTTTTAATGATTTTGAGTTTTGTTCCACATTGTTCCCCTACTCTATCCAGAATCTCTTGCAGAGATCCCCCTCCAAGTAGTTGACAGTGGTAGCTGGGCAACATCTAGTTCTTCTGGTCTCATAGTCACATAGGCTGAGATACACATGGTATACCAGTCATTTGGACTAATTGTTTTCATGAATCTTTGGTTTGGTTCATTCTTCTTTGTTCTGTACAAGTAGAGAGCCATCATTGCATCTAGATGGCTGCTTGCAAGCTTTTAAGATCCCAGTTGCTACTTGCCAAAGTAGGATATGAAACAATGTTTTCTGTAGTATGTTATGGCAATTGAGCTTGAAGTCTCCTGGGACTATGGTCCTCAGCCCACAGGTCCAACTACTCACTCCCTCTGTGTAGCTGGCTGTAGTCAAGAAGTGACTACAACCTTACCCGTTATCAGCTCTACTATATACCTGGGAATTCTTAGAGAACATACCAATACAGCTGTAGAAACATTGTCTGCCAACCCTACATGGTCTTGGGCACAATCCCCCCTGAATAGACATACATAATATTTCAGCCTCTCTACCCTTCTATCCACCCATATATGCATGTTTGCTTTCACTGAGAACACAGTACTATATGTGCAAAAGCATTCATTTTTGTTGTCTGTACCTTCCATGCACCTCTCCACATCTTCTTCCTCAATGCCACCATGTTGATCACTCACATTTAGTACATTGCCCTTCTCTTCATCCAAATCAATAATTGTCTTTACCTATCTAACAGTGTTCCCTCCCCTGCCTCCCAACTTTGATAACCAAGAAAGAAAATTTCCTTCCATATATAAACCTTTCCGTGACTTTTTACAATAATAGACTAATACAATCTCTGTCCTTCTGTGATCGACTTATTTCACTTAGCATAATGCCCTCCAAGTTCATCCACATTATTCAGTGTTTGGAAGATTCTACATTATTCTTTAGGGTTCCATAGTATTCTATTGTGTGTATGTACCATAGTATGGTTATCCATTCTTCTGTTTATGAGCATCTAGGTTGTTTCCATCCTTTGGCGATTAGATTATAAAAAGTACTGTGATGACCATGGGTGTGCATATATCTGTTTTTTGTCCTGGGTCTCACTTCTTTAGGATATTTAACTAGTAATGGAATGACTGGGTCAAATGATATTTCTAATTCCAACTTTTTAGGAATTGCCATACTAATTTCCAGTGGTTGTATTATTTGACAGCCCCACCAACAGTGTATGAGAGTCCCAATCTCTTCCCATCCTCACCAGTATTTGTTATTTTCTGTCTTGTTGAATTTTGCTACTAGGGCTGGGGCAAGATGGTATTTCGTTGCTTTGATTTGAATCTCAGTTGGTATGAGTCAGGTCTGACTCAACGGCACATAACAACAATAATAACAAAATAGCTATGGATTGTGAGCATTTATTCATATGTTTGTTGGCCACCTGAACATCTTCTTGGTGAAGTGTCTATTCATGTCTTCTGCCCATTTTTTAATTGGTTTGTTTGCCTTTTTGTTGTTGAGCTTTTGGAGTTTTCTATAAATTCCAGAGTTAAGTCCCTTGTCAGATATGCCATTGCTGAATATGCTTTCCCAATCTGTAGGTTCTCTTTTCACTCTTTTGGAGAAGTCTTTGGAAACACATAAAAATTTAATTTTTAGAAGTTCCCATTCATCTAGTTTCTCTTCAGCTGTTTGTACATATTAGGTTATGTTTGATAGTATATTTATGCCATATATTAGGACCTCTAAATATGCCTCTAGCTTTCCTTGAGGAAAATTATAGTTTTAGATTTCACATTTAAGTCTTTGATCCATCTGGAGTTAGTATTGGTGTATGGTGTGAAGTACATATCTTGTTTTATTTTTCTGCAAATGGATATTCAGTTTTGCCAGAAATATTTACTAAAAAGATAATCTCTTCCACACTTAATGGATTTCAGCCCTTTGGCAAAGATCAGTGGACCATAGGTCGCTGAATCTATTTCTGAGCTCTCAATTCTATTCCATTGGTCTATGTGTCTGTTGTTTTATCAGTACTGGGCAGTTTTGACTACTGTGGCTGTATAGTAGGTTTTGAGATTCAGCAGTGTAAGACCTCCTACTTTGTTCTTCTTCTTCAATAGTGCTTAGCTTATCTAAGATCTCTTTCCTTTCCATCTAAAGTTAGTGATTAGTTTTTCCATATTCTTAAAAAATGTTGATGGGATCTGGATTGGGATTGCATTGAATGTATAGATTGTTTTGGATAGAATGGATATTTTCACAAAGTTCAATCTTCTTATCCACAAGCATGGTATGTTCTTCCACTTATGTAGATCTCTTATGGTTTCTTGAAGTAGTCTTTTATAATTTTATTTGTCCAAGTCTTTTGTGTCCCTGGTAAGATTTATTCCCAAGTAGTTTATTTTTTTTGGTATCTATTTTAAATGGATCTTTAGCATTGGCAATTCAGTGGTAGAATTCTCCCCTGCAGTGTGGGAGGCCCAAGTATGATTTCTGGCCAATGCAAAGTATCTTTTGGGAGCTCTGGTGGCATAGTACTTAAGGCATTCAATTGTTAGCCAGAGAGTTAGCGGTTCAAACCCACCAGCCACTCCTTGGAAGGAGGGTTGTGCAATCTACTTCTGTAATGACGCAACCTCAGAACTCAAGGAGGGGGCACTATGAGACAGATCCAACTCCACGTCAGTATGTTGTTCATTTTTTATTGTGAATAGTATTGATTTCCTTAATTCTTTTTCAGCAATTTCTTTGCTGGTGTAGAGAAATCCAACTGATTTTTGGATGTTGATCTTGTGCCTTGCCATGATGCTAAATCTCTCAATTAGTTCCACCAGATTTTTAACTTAGTCTCTTGGGTTTTCTAGCTATAGGATTATATCATCAGCAAGCAGGGATTGTTTGACTTCTTTGTTACCAATTTGGATGCCTTTGATATCCCTGTCTTGTCTTTTTGGCCTGGCTAGGACTTCCAGTACAATGTTCAAAAGAAGTGGTGACAGAGAGCATCCTTGTCTAGTTCCTGTTTGCCAAGGAAATGGTTTCAGTCTCTCTCCATTGAGAAGAATGTTGGCTGTTGGCTTTGCATCTGTGCCCTTGATTATGTTGAACAGTGTCCCCACTATTCCTTTTTTGCTGAGAGTTTTGATCAATAATGTGTGTTGGATTTTATCCAATGCCTTTTCTGCATTGATTTATAAGATCATGTAGTTCTTTTCCTTTCTTTTATTCATGTGATGGACGACGTTGATTGTTTTTCTAATGTTAAACCATCCTTGCGTATCTGATATAAACTCCACTTGGTCCTAATGAATTAATTTCTCCATATTTTGTTGGAGTCTATTGGCTAGGATTTTGTTGAAGATTTTTGAATCTCTGTTCATGAGGGATATTGGTCTGTTGTTTTACTTTTGAGTGATGTCTTTGCCTGGTTTTGGTATCAAGGTTATGATTGCTTCATAAAATGAATTTGGGAGGATTCCATCCTTTTCTATGTTTTGGAATAGTTTGAATAGAATTGGTGTGAGTTCTTCTCTGAATGTTTGGTAGAATTCTCCAATGAAATTGTCTGGCCAGGACTTATTTTTGTTGGTTTTTTTTTTTTTTTGACCTGTTCAATTTCTTCTTTTGTTATGGATCTGTTCAACTTTTCCACATCAGTCTGTGTTAGTTTAGGTAAGTGGTGTGTTTTTAGAAATCTATCCTTTTCTTCCAGATTTTCAAATTTTTTGGAGTACAGTTCTTCATAGTATCCTGATATTATCCTTTTTATTTCAGTTGGTTCTGTTGTGATATCACCCATTTTATTTCTTATTCTTGTTATTTGAATTATCTCCCTCTTTCCCTTTGTTAAATTTGCGAGTGGTTTGTCAATTTTATTAATCTTTTCAAAAAACCATCCTCTAGTCTTGGTTTTTTCTTGTCTTTTTATTTTCAGTTTCATTGATTTCTACTTGAATTTTTATTTCCTTTCTTCTGGTGGCTATAGGATTTTATTTTTGCTGCTCTTTTTCTAATTGTTGGAGATATCTCATTAAGGTGTTGACTTTGGCTGTTTCTTCTTTTTTGATATGTGCATTCATTGCTGTAAATTGGTCACTGATCACTGTTTTTGCTGTGTCCAAAATATTTTGATGTGTTATATTTTCATTCTCATTTGATTCAAAGAATTTTTTAACTTCATTTTTTATTTCTTCTATTACTCAGTCACTTTTGGGGAGAGTGTTGTTCAGTTTCCATGTGTTTGCTCTTTTTCCATTGATCTTCCTGTTGTTGATTTCTAATTTGATAGCATTGTGATCTGAGAAGACACTTTGCAGTATTTCAATGTTTATAAATGTATTAAGACTTGCTTTATGACCCAACATATGGTCTATCATGGAGAATGTTCCATGTGCACTGGAAAAAAAAATGTATATTGTGCTGTTTTGGGTTGAAGTGCTCTGTACATGTCTATACAGTCAAGTTGGCAGATTGTATTGTTTAGCTCTTCTGTGTCTTTGTTGAGTTTCTTTCCAGTTGTTCTGTCTTTTATTGAAACTCGTATATTAAAATTTCCCACTATGACTGTGGAGTCATGTATTTACCTTTTCCACTCTTTTAAAGTCTGATTTATGAATTTGGGGGCTCTCTCATTGGGTCCATAGATATTTATTATGGTTATATAATGTCCTGCCCTGTCTCTTATGGGGGTTTTTGCTTAAAGTCAATTTGGTCTGAAATTATTATTGCCTCTCCTGCTCTTTTTTGATTGCCATTTCCTTGATAAATCTTTTTTCCAACCTTTGATTTTTAGCCTATTTTTTTCTTTGTCTGTAAGGTGTGTCTCTTGTACATAGCATATTGCTAGGTTTTGTTTGATTGTCCAATCTGCAGCTCTTGGTCTCTTGAGGGGTGCATGAATCCATTCACTTTCAGTGTAATTATTGACAAGTATGAATTGGTTGCTGTCATTTTGTTATTGTTGATTTTGTGTGTGTGTGTGTGTGTGGTGTTCCTGGTTTCTTTGTTCCATATAATTTTCTTTCTTTCTTTCAGAAATTGTGTTTTATTCATTTATTTGTTCCTTAAGCTTTTTTTTTTTTTTAATCATGATTTGGTTGAAAGTTTACAGAGCAAATTCACTTTCCATACACAGTTCACATATAAATTGTCTCATGACATTGACTAAAATTTACTCAAATGCGACAGCTCCCCTCCCACTTCCTATTGAGAGTTACCTCTTCCCTGTGTCCATCTATCCAGGCACTCCTGCCCCCTGAGCTGTCTCTCTGTGTGTACATAGCTCTTTTATTCTCCCATGATTGTTTTCTCCAAGGAGTGTATCTAACTCAGGTAAATGTTCAATTCATACACTTGTCTGTTGCTTTGCTGGAAGACACAGGCATGGGTTCAACTCCCCAAACCTAAAGGGAAACTAGGGACCATCTATCAGACCAGCAAAACTGTACCCCCCTTTTGTTTTTCCCCAAATGATTTTGAGTTTTGTTCCACTTTTCTCTCCCACTCTATCCAAGACCTTCTACATAGATCCCTCTGAGTGGTTGACATTGGTAGTTGGGCATAACCTAGTTCTTCTGGTGTCATAGTCATATAGGCTGCAGATCACATGGTGTATCGGGTGTTTGGACTAATTGTTTCCACAGATCTTTGGTTTTCCTCATTTTTCTGTGCTCTGGATGAGGAGAGACCCATCATTGCATCTAGATGGCTGCTTGTAAGCTTTTAAGAACACAGTTGTTACTCACCAAAGTAGGAGATGGAACAATGTTTTGTGTAGTATGTTATGCCAATAGAGTTTGATATCCCCTACAACTATGGTCCTAAGCCCACAGCTCCAACTATTCACTCCCAATAGATAGCTGGTTGTGACCAAGAAAAGACTACAGTCTTGTCTCTTGTAAGCTCTACTATACACCTCGTAATTCTTACAGAACATACACATACACTTATAGAACCATTATCTGCCAACCCTATACATGGTCTTGGGTACACTCCCCACTTCATGGACATACTCAATAGTTTATCCTGTCCACCCATCTATTCACCCATGTACCCATGTGTGCCTTCCCTGATAACATAGTACTGTATGTGCAAAAGGGTTCATCTTTGGTGTCTGCACCTCCCATGTACATTTCTATATCTTCCTGTTCTTCAGTACCACCATGTTGATCATTCACATTTGGTACATTGCCCTTGCCTTCACCCAAATCAATACTTATCTCTATCTATATAACAGTGTTCCCTCCCCTCCCTTCCCATCCTTCGTAACCAACAAAGATAATGTCCTTCTATATTTAAACATTTCCTTGACTTTTACAATAACGGACTAGTACAATATTTGTCCTTCTGTGATTGATTTATTTCACTCAGTATAATGTCCTCCAAGTTCATCCATGCTATGTGCTGTTTTGCAGAATCTATGTTATTCTTTAGGACTGCATAGTATTCCATTCTGTGTATATACCACAGTTTGGTTATCCATTGTTCTGTTGATGGACACATAGTTTGTTTCCATCTTTTGGCTATTGTAAATAGTGCTGCAATGAATGTGGATGTTCATATGTCTGTTCTTGTTATGGCTCTCACTTCTTTAGGATATATACTTAGTAATGGAATGGCTGAATCAAATGGTATTCTGGTTACCTAGTACCACTCTGACAAGGATATATCACAAATGGGATGGTCTTAACAAAGAGGAGTTTATGCTCTTACAGTTCAGGAGGTTAGAAGTCCAAATTCAAAGTGCCAGGCTTTAGGGGATGGGTGAAAGCCCCTCAGCCTTGGGCTTCAGCTCTGTCTCCAGCTCCCGGCCCACTGAAGTTGCAGGCTTTTTTTCACTCAGACAGCTGCTGGCTGCTGAGACTGCTAAGCCCGATGTTGACAAGTGAAAAAGGCACTGTCCCAGTGTTATCAAACCACAAGGCAGGCCATTAATTCAAGTCCATTGTAAGTCCTAAGGTCAGGAAAGCATGGCTGGCTGCTGAGCAATGACACAGCTACATGCAGGGTTCAAGTGTGCCATAAACTAGAGACCACTTTCAAAGCTGCTTCTTATATGGGAAACAGACTAAATTCCAAAGGCAGCTACTCAGCTGCTAGTGGTAGATTTTACCATGGAATCGATTGCCAGTCTCATCATCGGAAATAACTACCACCAGCTGCTCAGCGACTCAACCAGGCCCAGCCAAGTTGACACACAACATAACCATCACAAATGGTATTTCTAATTCCAACTTTTTAAGGAATTGCCATTCTGTTTTCCACAGTGGTTGTACCATTTTAGAGTCCCACCAGCAGTATATGAGAGACCTAACCTCTATGCATCCTCCCCATCATTTGTTATTTTCTATCCTGCTGAACTTTTCTACTAGGGCTGGGGAAGATAGTGTCTCATTGTTGTTTGGATTTGCATCTCTCTAATTGCCATTGATTTTGAGCATTTCCTCATATGTTTGTTGGCCACCTAATGTCCTCTTGGTGAAGTGTCAATTCATGTCTTCTGCCCATTTTTTAATTGGATTATTTGTCTTTTTCTTACTGAGGGGTTGGTGTTTTCTATAAATTCTAGAGATAAGTCCCTTGTCAGATATGTCATTGCCAAATATTCTTTCCCAATCTGAAGGTTCTCTTTTGACACTGTTGGAGAAGTCTTTAGGAGCACATAAAAATTTAATTTTTAGAAGGTCCCATTCATCTAGTTTCTCTTCTGCTGTTTGTGCATTTTGTGTTATGCTTGATAGTCTATTTATGACATACATTAGGGCCCTTAAATTTACCCCTACTTTTTCTTTGAGGAACTGTGTAGTTTTAGGTTAAGTCTTTGATCCATCTGGGATTAGTTTTTTTTTTTTTTTTTTTAATGCATTTTATTGAAATATAATTCATGTACAGTGAAATACACACAACTACAGTGACATTGGTCAATACATTTCTTCCTTTTTTTTTTTTTTTTTTCAGTGTTTCCTCCTCTCCCCTCTCACCCCTGGCAACCAACAAAGAAAGTTTCCCTCTGTATATAAACCTTTCCATGACCCTCCACAACAACGAACTAATACTATATTGGTCCTTCTGTGATTGATTTATTTCACTCAGCATAATGTCCTCCAAGGTCATCCATGTTATGTGGTGTTTTGCAGACTCTACATTATTCTTTAGTGCTGCATAGTATTCCACTATGTGTATGTACCATAGTTTTGTTATCCATTCTTTCACTGATGGGCACATAAATTGTTTCCATCCTTTTGCTATTGTACATGGTGCTACAATGAACATGAGTGTGCATATATCTGTTCCTGTCCTAGCTTTCACCTCTTTAGGATATACACCTAGTAATGGAATTTCTGTGTCAAATGGTATCTCCAATTTCAGCTTTCTAAGGAATCACCATATTGCTTTCCACAGTGGTTTCATCACTTCATTGTCCCACCATCAGTACATGGGAGTCCCAATTTCTCCACATCCTCACAAGCATTTGTTATTTTCTGCCCTGTTGAATCTTGCCATCAGTGTTGGGGTTAGAAGGTATCTCATTGCTGTTTTTATTTGCATCTCTCTGATGGCCAATGATTGTGAGGATCTTTTCATGTATTAGCTGACCACCTGAATATCCTCCTTGGTGAAGTTTCTATTCATGTCTTCTGCCCATTTTTCAATTGGATTGTTAATTCCTTTTGTGTTGAGGCATTGGAATTTTCTATCAATCTTAGAGATAAGTCCCATGTCAGATATTTAATTATCAGAAAATATGAATTTATTGCTATCATTTTTGTCATGTGCTTTTTCATTGTGTCAGTTCCTTTGTTCCATATAATTGTCTGTGCTGAGCTCATTTTGTTTGTGAATCATGTTATCACTTCATTCATTGCTATTGTTTCAGTATTTGCTAAATATTTGTGCTGGTCCTCTATTTTATTTTGATGTGAAGGTTTATCATTTTCCTTTGAAGTTACCCTGTGATTTATAGTATTCTTCCCAAATTTAGAACAGTCCATTCTATCTAGTAGTTGTCTTGACTTCCATACCATCTGGAAGTTCCGTAATGACACAGTTTGTTTTTTTTTTTTTTTCTTTTCCTTCTTTTTGGTTTGTAGTTTCCCTCATTTGTCAATTGATGTCTCTGGTTCCCTGTTTACAATCTTGTAGGCTTGTTTACTTTGGATACTTCCATAGCTGAGTT
>NW_006921773.1:3020778-3028211 GCF_000298275.1 Orycteropus afer afer | reverse complement strand
AGGGATAATTTTGCTGGGTACATAATTCTTGGTTGGAAATTTTTCTCTTTCACGACTTTATATATGCCATGCCATTGTCTTCTCACCTGCAAGGTTTCTGTTGAGAAATCCAAGTTTAGTCTTATTGGTAGCCCCTTGTGGGTAACTTTTCATTTTTCCCATGCTGCTCTGATTCTTTTTCTTTGGTTTTGGTGAGTTGGATGATGATTTGTCTGGGTAATTTTCTTTTGGAGTCTATTCTATTTGGGGTTTGTTGGGCTTCCTGAAAGGATATATTCTCATTTTTCATCATACCAGAAAAAAAATCTTTTTCAACAAATCTTCGACAATTTTCTGTGTGGTTTCATTTGTCTCTTCCTGTTCTGGAATTCTGATTACACGTAGGTTATTCCTTTTGATGGTATCCCTCATGAACTTTAGGCTTTCTTCATTTTGTTTTGATCTTTTTTTTCTGATTTATCCCTTTTCAAAGAAATGTTCAGGTACTTGCCTTTAATCTGCCTAATTCTGTCTTCTATTGATTCAAATCTTCTCCTTTGCCAGTTCAATATCTTATCTGTTTCTGAAAATTTAGTATTAATCTTCTGGATTTCTATCTCTAGATTTTGTATCTAGAGATAGAGATATCTAGAGATAATGAATTAATTTTTCATTTATTTTGTCATTTGTCCTTGTATTGTCTTTCAAAATTGTTCTAGGGTTTTCTCTGTGTTTTCCTTGATCTGTCTCTTAATTCATTGAAGATACCTAAATATAATTATTTTGAATTCTTTATCAGGGAGTTCCAGTGCTACATCTTCCTCAGGGATGTGTTTTGGGTCTCTATCTTGGTCCCTTGTTTCTCCTGCTTTATCTTATTTCTTTGTGTGGACTGTGAGGCTCTGTTGTCTCTGAGGCAGTGTGACGTTTTTGTGTTTACATTTAATTGGTGATTGTAGGTTGGAGTGACTTGCCCATGATTTTCTTTTTCTTTGTTTTGTTTGTATGTTATCTATGAAAGCAGGATACTGTGCTGTGCTCCTCTATTCACTAGTTGACAGCACTTATACGCTCACCACCTGTCTCCTTTCCTGTTGTCAGCATCTTGTATGTCCCTGCTGACCTTGGCAAACAGAGCCTATTCTTAGGTCCCTGGTATCCAAATGAGAATGCTATCACTTTAAAATCCAAAATGGTTGCCACTTGAAAAGATTCTGCTTTTCACCAACAGCATGTGTGGTTTAAGAGTAACAAGGGGTTTATCATACCTTTCCCGCCGTTTGTGTCCTGAATGTTCTTGTGCTTCCTGGCAAGTGGAGCCTATTCTTAAGTCCCTTGTATCTGTGAGAATGCTGTAACTTTAAATATCCAAAATGGTAAAACTGCTTGTAAGCATTCAAAATGGCTGTGCCCTCAGGATAGGCAAAAATCCACAGTTCAGCCCACCTTCCTCTTTGCTGCTTTATCTTTTATTTACCAACCACCAATGTCATTATCCATGCAGCCCCTGGCTAGTAAGGCTGTTTTTTAGGTGTATTCTTAGGTCCTAACCCCACTCAGCCATATCCAATCTGTGCCATCAGGATTGCTGCCAGACCATAGATCCATGTGTCTCCTTTTTTGGTGTTTTCCTGTAAATTATTCTACTATTTGGAGTTTAGTCCACTTCTATGTCCTTCCGTTAAAAGCTCAGGATTATCTTCTGTGCCTGTGTTAATTGAGTCCCCTTTTCTTTTTGAAGAAGGTCTGTGCAGTCCGTCTGCCTATTCTGCCATCTTACCAGATGAAGATAATGTTCTTATATTAGCCTGGTAGACTTCCCTTTCAAATATCTCCTTTCTTCAACTCATGTTTCTCAGAAAACAATAAACAAAAATGCAATAGCTGATGGTGTATTGCATACAAAAAGTGATATTAAAAAATGTTTATGAAATCATATTTTGAATAAGATGTTATATTTAATCTATAAAATATATTATCATACTGAACTGGTAGAAAGGATATCATAAAGTGAGATAACACATTTAAAATATTTTAACAAATGTTGTTGCTGTTAGGTGCCATCAAGGCAAATGCATAGCAACCCTATGCATGACAGAATGAAACATTGCCCAGTCTTGCACAATTAGCACAGTCATTGCCATGTTAGAACCCAATGTTTCAGCCACTTTGTCTATTCATCTTGGTGAGAATCTTCCCCTTTTTTCACTGATCATCTACTTTATCATCTATCAAACATGATATCCATTTCCAGCAATCAGTTCCTTCTGAAAACATGACCAAAATATAAGAGCCAAAGTCTAACCATTCTTTGCTTCTTAAGAAATTTCTGTTTGTACTTCCTCCAAGACAGATTTGTTCATTCTTCTATCAGTCTTTTTTACACTTAATATTCTTCACCAGATCCACAATTCAAAAGCATTAATTCTTCTGTAGTCATCTTCATTCACTGACCAGACCTTATACACATATGAGACTATTGAAAATACCATGGCTTGCATCAGGCTCAACTTAAATCTTCAAAGTGACATTTTTGCTCTTTAGCACTTCAAAGTGATCTTTTGCCACAGATTTGTTCAATGCAATACCTCATTCGATTTCTTGACTTCTTTCTATGGGCATTGATTATGAATCCATGTAAAATGAAATCCTTGACTACTTCACTCTTTTGTCCATCTATCATGATATTGATTATTGGTCCAATATATTAATAATTTAATAAATACTAGCTAAGATCAGTATTAGTTCACACAGATAAATCACTATTATACAGAACTGGGGGCAAAGTTTTAGCATTTCATCTTAGATATTTTTCTAAGATATTTCTTGAAGAAGACTTTCAGAGAACTAGACAGTCTAATAAACTACTGCCTAGTACATAAAATGAACGAGGTGAAAACTTGTCAGGAATTGGTAATTTGATGTCAGTCTTCTTTGCAACATTTTATTAACCCGTCTATTAAAATGAATATATGCACATATACTCATGTACCTACCTTTATGTGTTTATAAGTGACATCCTTCTGTCATAGAAAGGACATAATGGTCCTATTTCTTCCAGCTGTAGGTCAACCCCTAATCCTGTGCTTTATGCTTCACCTCTTTTGCCCTATTCATGGAAACCACTCCAGCAATTCTCCCCATTTTGTCTTTTTCAGTTGCTGTGAGATTTCTTCTGTCCTTATCTAACTTGATTTATTTGAAGTATTTGATACGGTTCATGTCTCCTCCTTGAAACATGTTCTTCACTTAGCATGTAAGATATTAAATTTACTTAGTTCTCCTCCTGTTTCGCTGGCTGCTCATTCTCAATCTACTTTGCTGTTCCTTTTCCTTATGCTCTATATTACCTGGAATCTCACTAACCTTATCTATCACCAGTCTTCCCTCACTCACACTGCTCTGCCATACTAGCTTCCTTTCTGTTCTTAGAAAAAAACAGCCTGGCTCTTTAGAACCTTTATGCATATTTCCTTGGACTGAAATGGTCTTCATGGAGGTATCTATGTTATTCTCCCTCTGTTTCTTCTAAGTGTTAAATTTCACCTTTTCATTTTTAATAATTTCTTACAATTGCGTGCACACATACACATAACCTAATCCTTTTTGCCTGTCTTAATTTACTCTTCAAATTTATCATCGTCTAACGTCCTGCACATAACTATTGCACTTATAGTTTTCACCAGCACTTAGATTTAACTTGAAAATACTGACATTTCAAATAGTATGTTTACTGTTGCAACTCTAATGCCTAGAGGAATATCAGTCATATAGTAGAAATCAATATATACCTAGGAAATGAATACATTAAGATAGTGTAGTGAAAAATCATGAAGATGAAAAGGAAAGATAAGAAGTCTCAAAGAAAATTTCAAAACATTGCAGAATGTAAAAACCATCAACAAGAGTAATGATGAAAAAAATCAGATCAGTGAGGTAGAAGGTAAATGTGAGTTGGGTTCACAAAACAGAAAACTAACTTAAATTTTAAGTGAGGCTTTACTATATCCAGGCACTTAACTGAACACTGTATGTTTTAACACATTTTCTTTTGTCAATAATTTTATGAAGTACATGTGATCATGACCCTTACTTTTGAAATAAGTAAACTGAGGCCCTGAAGTTTTGGTTAACTTGAACACTGCTAGTGAGTTGTAGATTTGAGCTTCGTAGTCAGGCTACAGAGCCTGAGCTCTGTAATTTATAGGTTAGATTTAATTGCTAGGTTAGATATGAGGATTAAATAAATTAATACTTGTAAAACTCCAAGATAATGGCTATACATAATTGTTGTTGGTGTAAGTAGTTTCCATTGAATCAAGTCCAACTCACAGCAACCATATATACAACAGAATAAAACACTACTCATTCCTACACTATCTTCACAATCTTTGTTGTACTTGAGCAAATCATTGCAGTCACTATGTTAATCCATTTTGTCTTACCCATTTTCACAGACCCTCTACTTAAAGAAGTATGATATCCTTCTCCAGGGATTGGTCCCTTCTGACAACATGACCAAAGTAGGTAAAATAAAATCTGGCCATTCTCACTTCTTAGATTATTTTGGATGCACTTCCTCCAGGATAGATTTGACAATCATGGTATTTTCAGTATTCTTCCCCAACACCGAAATTGAAAGGGATCAATTCTTCTTCAGTTTGCCTTATTCATTGTCCAGCTTTCACAGGCACATGAGGCTATTGAAAACACAATTGCTTGGGTTATGTGTACCTAAGTCTTCAAAGTGACATCTTTGCTCTTTAGCACTTTAAAGAGGTCTTTTGCAAAATATTTCCCCAGTGCAATACTATGTCTGATTTCTTGACTGCTAATTCCTTGTGTAATGGTGTGGATCCAAGTGAATGAAATGCCTGACACCCTCAGGCTTTCCTCCATTTATCATGATGTTGTGCATTGGTTCAATTGTGAGGATTTTTTTTTTTTCTTTTTTTCTCTTTGTTGAGCTGTAATTCATACTGAAAGCTGTAGTCTTTGATCTTCATCGGTCAGTGCTTCCAGTCCTCTTCACATTTCAGAAAGCAAGGTTATGTCATCTGCATATTACAGGTTGTTAGTCTTCCTCAAAACCTGATATAGCATTTTACTTCATATAGTCCACCTTTTCAGATTATTTGCTCAGTTTACAGGTTGAATAATTATGATGAAAGGACACAATCCTGATGCACACCTTTCCTGATTTTAAAACATGCAGCATGCCTTTGCTCTGTTCAAACAACTGACTCTTCATCTATATATAGGTTCCTCATGAGTATAATTAAGTGTTCTAGAATTCCCATTTTTCACAATTTTATCCATGATTTGTTATGATCTACACCATCAAATACTTTTGCATAGTCAATGAGACATAGACAAACATCTTTCTAATATTCTTGGTTTTAGACAAAATCTACCTGACATCAGCAATGATATCCCTCAGTTTTGAATCTGGCTTGAATTTCTGTCAGTTCCCTGTCAAGAGATGGTTGTAACCATTTTTCAGTTTCCTTCAGCAAAATTTTACTTGCATGTGTATTAATTATGTTATTGATAATTTCTGCATGCTTTTGGATCACTTTTCTTATGAATGAGTACAAATATGGATCTCATCTAGTCGTTGGCCAAGTAACTCTCATACAAATTTATTGGTATAAACAGTGAGCCCCTCCACTACTGCATCCATTTGTTGAAGCATCTCAATGGGCATTCCATCAGTTCCTGAATTCTTATGTTTTGCCAATTCATTCAGTGCAAGCTTGGACTTCTTCCTTCAGTTCTATTGGTTTTTGATCATATGCTACATCCTGAAATGGTTGAACATCCACCAATTCTTTTTGGTACAATGATACTGAAAATTTCTTCTATCTTCTTTTGATGCTTCCTATATCATTCAATATTTTGTTCATAGAATCGTTAAATATTACAACTCAAGGCTTGATTTATTTTTCTTCAGTTCTTCTATCTTGAAAAATAACGTGCATGTTCTTTCCTTTTGCTGTTCTAATTCCAAGTCTCTGCACATTTCATTACAACACATTACTTTGTCTTCTTGAGCTGCTCTATGATATTTTCTGTTCAGTTTTCCTTCATCATTTCTTCCATTAACTTTAGCTATTCTCCATTTAAGAACAAGTTTCAGTCTTTTCTGGCATCCAGTTTGTTATTTTCCTCCTTTCCTGACTTTATAGTGACCTTTTGCTTTCTTCACGTATTGATGTTCTTAAATTCATCCCACAACTCATTTTGTCTTTGGTCATTGGTGCTCCATATGTCAAATCTATTCTTCAAATGATCTCTAAATTCAGCTGGGATATAATCAATGTAGATTTTGGCTCTTGTGGACTTGTTTTAATTTTCTTCAACTTCAACTTGAACTTCTTTAATGGTCTATTCCACAGCTGGGTACTGGCCTTGTTCTGACTGATGATATTGACTTTATTCTTCATCTCTTTACACCAATAAAGTGTATCTGATTTCTGTGTAGTACATCTCTCAAGGCTCATATCTATAGTCACCATTTATGTTGCTGAATATAAAGTATTTACAATGAATGAGTCATTGATCTTGCAAAATTCTATCAGGCAATCTCTAGCATCATTTCTTTCACCATATTTTCCAACTAGATATTTCTTTGTTTATAACTTCCATATTATAATCGTCAGTAAGTATCAATTCCTTACACATCAATGTTTCATCAATTTCAGACTGCTGAAGATGGTAAAAATTTTCAATTTCTTTATCTTTGGCTTTAGTGGTTGGTGTGTAAATATGAATAATAGTAGCATTAACTGGTCTTCTTGTAGGTCTATGGATATCATCTTATTACCAACAGCATTGTAGTTCAAGTTAGATCTTGAAATGTTCTTTTTAATGATCCATGTGACACCATCTCTTTTCATTTTTTCTTTCCCGGCATAGTAGACTATATGATTGTCTGATTCAAAATGGCTGTAATCAGTCCATTTCAGCTCATTAATGCCTAGGATATCAATTTGCTTATTCTGTTTCTTTTTCAACAATTCCCAGTTTCCCTAGGTTCACACTTTGTACATTATTCTATGTTCCAGCTATTAAGATGTGTAGCACTTTCTTCTCATTTTGAGTTATTCCACATCAGCAAATGAAGGTCTTAAAAGTTTTACTCCATCTATGTCATTAAGGTTTTCTCTATTTGGAGGAGATAGTTCTTCCTCACTCATATTTTGAATGCCATTCATCCTGAGGGGCTCTTCTTCTGGCACTATATTATATGATGTTTCACTGCTATTCTTAAGGTTTATGGTGGACAACATTTTCAGAAGCATACCACCAAATCCGTGTTACTAATCTGTCTTATTCTGGAAGGTCCACTGAAAACATCACTCAACTGTCATCTCATCATGTTTTGGTGGTTTGCATGTTGCTGTGATGCTGAAGGATGTACCACTGGTATTTCAAATATTAGCAGTACCAAC
>NW_006921773.1:3018763-3020098 GCF_000298275.1 Orycteropus afer afer | reverse complement strand
TATTTCCTCTATTTTACTACATTATATACATTTATCTCTCTCTTATTTTTGCATGTATTTTATTTTCTTCCAGTAAGTTGAAAACATATCATCAGCTATCTACTGTCACTTTTAAGTCTAAAAGTGTATTAAGCCTATGTCTTTCTGCTAATCAATTTTAAAGATGGTTATAGCTTGAATTGTGTCCAAATATGCATGTGTGTGTGTGTATTTGGTGTGCTGGATTCTGTACCTGTGGAATTAAATTTTCTGTAATGTTTTAAGATCTTGTTCAGTAGGATACATCCTAATCTAATCACATATGAGCTATACAAAGAGAAGCAAAAGCATAGAGATATACATGCAAAAGACGAAAACAGACACAAAAGAATGAACACTAAGGATTGCTGGAAGTCATCACAAATGAGGCAAGAGGCCCATAGAAAGCATTGAGATGGCCACAACCCTACTTGGGCATTTAGCATTCAGAACTGTGTAAAAATAAATTTATTTTCATTAAAGCCTCCCACCTGTGGTATTTCTGTTAAGGCAGAACTGTAAAATGAAGACAGAATAGAGTGCTTATTTAGATTCTTATGTAATCACAAGTGTTGTATATTTTTAAATTTTGTCACTATTCTTGCCTCTTAGAATTATTAGAATGGACTATTTTGTTATTTTATGCAAATTTGAAAGGGAGTATATTGATTTCAATAAAAATTTGATGACAAAGTATTATTTTTCTAATTTCTATGTAAAGTTATTACTTTTATCATTAAAAAGTAAATAATTATTTTAAAATCAAATCACTGTTTTATTCTCTTTGCCAATACTATTCCCCAGCCCAACAGACAATTTATATATAAGCTAAAAAGCATAAAAGTATATAAAAAGGTTTTTTGGTTTTGCAGTTCTTGCTCTTTGAAAAAAAAATATTATCTTTTCAAGATGAATATAAGAACTGCAATTTTCAGGAAGCATGATCACATTTTTAAGTTAAAGTTATCCCTTTAAAAAAAAAAAAAAAAAAAAAACTTTTGACCTTTCTAATAGCCAAAGCAAGACAAGTAATTGATGCTTATTTTTTAATGGCTCTAAAGAAATGAATAAAAGTGACCTTTTGATAGTAACTCTACTTAGTGATTGTGCCAATGTTGCAATTGGCATAATAGAATTTACAAAGTAGAGCCCAGGTGACTGAATGTGTAAGAATGGGTGTGCTTTTTAAATACTCATAATGAAATTGAAACACTAACTCAAGATAGGCTTCCTGCCAGCTGGCAAAAGAAAAGTAACATTCAGCTTTTTTGTGGTTTATCTTCAGGTGATGGACAATTATATTGCAAAGTTGTTTTT
>NW_006921773.1:3016891-3017560 GCF_000298275.1 Orycteropus afer afer | reverse complement strand
TGATTTCTGATAAGAGGTCTGATGAAAACGAAGGGAAAAGAAAATCATCAAATGTTGTTTGAACCAGGAGAACCATTTAGGAGAAAAATGCTGAGTAGTAACTCACAATAAAAGCAAAAATTGATGGGGATGGATTATAGATTGAATGTGAAAGTGAAAACTGAAATTTCTAGGAAAAACTTAAGATGTTGTTGTTTGTGACCTTAATGGAAGAAAATATTTCTGTACACTATGTACGAAAGAAAATAACATTGGTTAATTGTAGCTCATCAAAATTAAGCCTCTAGTATTACATAAACAATTGTGCACTATCAATAAGAAACAGTAATCTATGAGTGGATAAGTAGGCAGACGTGCAAGGTGAACAGGTATAGGTAGGTAAATGAAACTACGCATATGAGAACATATAAGCTTGGCAGAGGATATTTCTATATACAAATATGTATGATCTGTCAATATATCCATTTGTATTGTACAACAAATGGGGGCAAAGTTATGAAAATGCCTTAGCCATAAGTAAAGACTTTGTGAAAATAAGTCCCTGGGCTGGAGGATTAGGACCACAGTCTTGAGAGAAAACTAGGTCAATTGGCATACACAGTTCACAAACACTCTATCGTTGTGAGTGATGACTAGGATCTTAAAAGCTTGCAAATGTCTGTTTAAGCT
>NW_006921773.1:3013672-3015611 GCF_000298275.1 Orycteropus afer afer | reverse complement strand
TGTTACCAAACTACATGGCAAACCATTAACTTAAGTCCATTATAAGTCTCAAGGTCAGCAGAGTGTAGCAGGCTACTGAGCAATGACATGGCTATAGGCAGGGTCCAAGCATGCCATAGGCTGGAGACTGTCCCCAAAGCTTCTCCTTATATACAGGAGGCAGACCATATCCCAAAGGCAGCTACTCAGCTGTTTGTGGGAGATCCCACCATGGAGTTGATTGCCAGTCTCATCATGGGGAATAACTACCACCAGCTGCCCAACCACTCAACCAGGCCCAGCCAAGCTGACATATGAACTGAACTACCACACTGATCAATGTTGTTGTTGTTGTTGTTGTTGTTATTTGCCGTCGAGTCGGCCCCGATTCACAGAGACCCCTCCTTGGGTTTCCGAGGCAGTATCACTATGGAAGTAGGATTGCCCAACCTTCCTTCCGAGGAATGGCTGGTGGGTTTCAACTGCCAGCCTTCTGGTTAGAAGTCAAGTGCCTTAGGCACTATGCTACCAGAACTCCCCACTGATCAATAGGGCACTGCTATTAAATCAAAGTGAGATATCACTATAACCTACCAGATGGCTGAAATTAAAAGGACCAAATCAAATATTAAGGCAGATGCATGACTGCTGGAACTCTTATACACTGCTGGTACAAAATTCATTGACCATTGCAAGAGAGTTCATAATATAATTAGCATGGTTCTATGTGCTGCAGAGTCAATTCCAACTCACAGCAACCCTATATGACAAAGTAGAATTGCCTGAAACGGTTTCCTAGGCTTCAATCTTCATGAAAGCTGATTTCCAGGTCTTTTCTCCTATGGAGCAGTTGGTGGGTTCAAACTACTAATCTTTTGGTTAGCAGCCACGCACTTAACCATTGCACCAACAGAGCTCCTTATGATCCAGTAATTTCATGTCATAGGTCATATTTACAAGTCTGTAAATCAGAGTCATCTTGGGGAGGGTCGTGTTTGACTGTAAAGGGGCATGAACAGTGACTTTTGATGGTTATCATAGCACCACTATATACATTTTGAAACATTGTACTTCAGACTGTTTAATTGTACCTTAATTAATTATTTAAATGTATCACAAATCTGTCAAAAAAAGTACAAGAAACATCACATCTAATACTTACATACTTAAACTTCCTGCTATTTTAGGGCATTTCTTTCCTGAAATTTTCCTCATTTTCTTCATTCTTTTCAATATATGATTATATACAATTACTTGTAAAGTCTTCCTGTAAAATATCAGAGTTTTCCATTGCTGTTCATAAAGTTTTCAATGGGGTTTTTCTTTTTTCCTTTCAGAAGTGTATGGCTCCATCCTTCTTCTGTCTTAGCCTAGAAGCTTTGCTGATATTTGTCACCCTAGGGAACCCTGTTAGTACTTGAAATACTGATTGCATAGCTTCCAGTCTCACAGCAACATGAAGCCACCACAGTAAGGCAAATTAAGAAATGAGTGTAATTTTATGTATACAATGTGAAAGTGAAAAATATGAAAGTGAAAACTGAAATTTCTAGGAAAACTTAGGATGTTGTTTGTGACCTTAGTGGAAGAAAATATTTCTATACACTATACATGAAAGAAAATAACACTAGTTAATTGTAGCTCATCAAAATTAAGTCTCTAGTATTACATAAACAGTTGTGCACTATCAAAAAGAAACAGTAATCTATGAGTGGATAAGTAAGCAGGGGTGCAAGGTGAACAAGTATAGGTAGGCAAATGAAACTACACCTGTGTGAACATATAAGCTTGGCAGAGGATATTTCTATATACAAATATGTATGATCTGTCAATATATCCATTTGTATAGTACAACAAATGGGGGCAAAGTTATGAAAACGTACAATATAACAAAATGTATTGTTTCTCCAGAACTCAAATTTTATTAATTATAACTTCATAGAATTGGAATTATTAAGGC
>NW_006921773.1:3008212-3009347 GCF_000298275.1 Orycteropus afer afer | reverse complement strand
CTGCTAGTTGGGGTTTAGTCCAAATCTGCATCCTTTCCTTCAAGGCTCAGGGGTCCAAGATTATCTTCTGTGTCTGTGTTAATTGGTTTCCTTTTCTTTGTTGAAGAGGGTCTGTGCAATCCTTCTGCCTAGTCCGCCATCTTGCCCCACCTCTGAATATATTTTTTTAAAAAATCTACTGATCTATGTCAGCAAATATCTTGCACTAGAAAGAATAGGTAGCCAGAAAGCAACTTTTACCTCATTTAATTTTAAAGAATTTATCCATGGGGTTGTTCTTAAGCACATAGCCAAAACCAAATTCACTGCGATCAACTTGATTCCAACTCATAGCAACCCCCACTGGGTTTCTGAGGCAGTAAATATTTACAGAAGGAGATTGCCCTGTCTTCCTTCCATGCAGTGACTGATGGGTCTAACATTAATATATTGATACTAAGTATACTAATATACAGGTAGGCATCACTTACCGTCTTTGATATGCACTATCAAATATAATATTATGTGATTTGTATGTTGTGCAAACAACACACTAAAATCTTTTGGGCACCCACTTCTACTTGACCTCACCTCTGCTGCTGCTACTGTGGCTGGAGGAGCTGTCAGAGGTAGAGGAATTAGTGGCAGCAGTGGCAACAGATGAGCAGTGGGTGAGAGGGTGGCAGGGGGTGAGGTTGAGGAGAGTCAAGTGTGGGGCCTGCAGATCCTGTTGGATCTGCACGCCTGCCTACTGGACAAAGCCCAAGAGCTCAAGTCCGTAACCATATCCTCTGCCTTACTACTCCAGTGCTACTGGTCTGTGTCTGGGATCTTTACAATGATTAAGAGGAAATAATAAATAAGAGAAGAGATAGTTTTCTTTGCAAAAGAATACCTGTGGACTATGAATGAATATGCATGCAGTCGGATACTGCCCAGACTGATATTAAGTAATGTTTGACTGCACATTTAATGTAAAGATGATGTAGCCAAGAAGTCTGAACTTTGTAAGTTTGCAACTACCTAATTATTTCATGTGTTAAAAGCTAATTTTGTCATTTAGGAGATTTGGTAGCACAGTGGCTAAACCATTTGATTGCTAATCAAAGGTGGTTGTTCTAACTCACCAGCTATTCCTTGGGAGAAAAATGAGGCA
>NW_006921773.1:2990835-2991458 GCF_000298275.1 Orycteropus afer afer | reverse complement strand
TATTTATGTATGGTGTGAAATACAGGTCCCTTTACATTCTTTCTGCACATTGGGTATCCAGTTTGCCAGCATCATTTGTTAAAGAGCCTATCTCTTTCCCATTTAATGGGTTTTGGACCTTTGCCAAAAATCAGTTGTCCATAGATGGATAGGTCTATGGCTGAGCTTTCGATTCTGTTCCATTGGTCTATCTGTCTATCATTGTACCAATACCATGCTGTTTTGACTACTGTGGCTGTATAGTATTTCTTAAGATGTGGGAGAATGAGACCTCCCAATCTGTTTTTCTTCTTCATAAGTTCTCTGCTTATCAGAGTTCTCTTTCCTCTTTCCATATGTAATTAGTAATTTGTTATTCCATGTCCTTAAAAAATATTGTTGGAATCTGGATGGATTGTGTTAAATGTGTAGATTGCTTTAGGTAGTATTGATATTTTCACAATATTCAGTCTACCTATCCATCAACAAGGTAAGTTCTTCCATTTATGTAGTTCTCTTGTTGTCTCTTGTAGCAGTGTTTCATAGTTTTCGTGGTATAGATCTTCTGTGTCTCTGATGAGGTTTATTCCTAGATATTTTATATTTTTAGTAGCTGCTGTAAATGGTATTGTTTCCCTTATTTC
>NW_006921773.1:2988863-2989867 GCF_000298275.1 Orycteropus afer afer | reverse complement strand
CATCACCCTTCTATTCTACATAAATCTCTACTTGAGTAGTAGAACTATACTGACATGTGTTTGAAGCAAATAAATTAAATAAATTAACATAATATTTGTAAGCAAGATGCATACTTTGACAGTGTATAAACTTTCCTGAAGCATTCTATACTCACAAACATATTAACATGTTTTATTTCCTTTTAAAATCAATCCTTTACTATTAATTTGAGAATCAGTTGTTGAGCGAAAAAAATCATTCAACATGTTGAAGTTGCTCTTGCATTTGATCTTGGAGGTTTCATGGAATATACCTGTAGATCAGCAGTGGGCAGATTTTGTTTAGGCTTTATGGTTCCTAAAGTCACTAATGCAACTCATCAATTCTATTATTATAGGAGAATAGTCACTACAGGCGATACATAAATGAATGAGTGTAGCTGTGTTCCAATAAATTTTACAAAAACAGATGGAGGGATGAATTTTACCCATAGGCTGTAGTTTACTGACCTCTGCTTTATGGAATAGGAGGGGCAAATTATTCTTAAATACTTTTATATATACATTGCCTAAGTGTTAGAATTTCCATTGAGACATCAAATAAAAATAAAACAAAACCAAACACACTGGTATCGAGTCAGGTCTGACTCATAGCGACCTCTTTTTGGGTTTCTGAGGCAGTGTCACTATGGAAGTAGATTGCCCAACCTTCTTTCCAAGGAGTGGCTGGTGAGTTGAACCACCAGGCTTCTGGTTAGCAGTCAAATGCCTTAATCACTATGTCACACAGAGCTCCCAAAACATCAAATAGGAGACATGAAACGAGACATCTTTGCTTTGTCTCTGATCTTACAGGAAAGCATCTAATGTCTCCTTTTTGAGTGTGAAGTTTGATACAGTATTTTTTTTTTTTAATAGATGGTCTTTATCAGGTTGAGAAAGTTTTACTCTATTATCAGTTTGCTGAGAATTTTTTTGATGAATAAGTGTTGAGTGCTGTCAAATACTTTTCTACATGTATTGGT
>NW_006921773.1:2983056-2988043 GCF_000298275.1 Orycteropus afer afer | reverse complement strand
AAAGGAGTGTATTTCTATATTCCTGGAATTCTTAGGTTTCTGAATGGGTTTATGTCATTTCTTTTGGTAATTTTTATTTATTCTATCAGTGTACCAGTGCTGCCCACTGCCCGCCCCTCCAGTATCATTATTTTACTTTCCTTGTAGTACTGAAATTTAGTTGAAAGAATACAACATTTCTTTAAAAAAATTGTTTTAGGGGAAGAGATAGCAAAGAACTAGCTTATGTAAATGAAGAATGTTGATTTCTGTAAGTATAACAGTGGATTTCTCTATTTCTTCTTAAAGATCTCTCAGCTTTTACTAAATGTATTTGATGATCTGTATTTATGTACATTCACAGTAAGGACTGCTTGGAGAATTGAGTCCTTTATTATTATACGTTCTTCACAATCCCTGAGAATTGTCCTTTTTTATACAGATATTGTCTGGAATTGGTACAGCCAATCCAGGTTTTTTATTTAGAATTCAGAGGATCTATCCTTTTCCATGACTTTACTGTTAATCTGTATGTGTCTTTATACCTATTATAAGTTTTCTTTGAGTCTTTTCTTAAAAAAAAATCACTGTCAACTTCCATCTTTAGTGTATTTTGATTATTCACATTAACTGTGATTATTGGCATGTTATGGTTGTTGTGTACCATCAAGTCAATTCCAGCTATTAGTGACCCTATATGACCAAGGAGAACTGTCCTATAGGGTTTTCTTGAATGTAATCATTATAGGAGCAGTTTGCTTGATCTTGTCTCCTTCAGAGCCACTGGGTGGTTTGGAACCATCTCTTCATGGTTACTAGCCATGTGTTTAACTGCTGCATCAACAAGTCTCCTTGATTATTGGTTTAATTGCATTAATAATGACCACATTTGTATTTTTTTTCTTTTCTTTTTTTTGCTATTTATTTATTTATTTATTTATTATCTCCTCTCCTTCACTGCCTTCTCTGGTTTTAATTGTGCATTTTATATATTTCTTTCTTCTATTGTCTCTTAACATAGCTTTTTTACTTCATTCTAAAAATTTTTAACAGTTGCTATGACTTGTGCAATGTAATGGAAACATATGCCACTAATCTAATCTAATCTAACTCCATTTTCAAATAACACTGTACCACTTATTGGAATTATAGGTACATCATAACAGAGTATTTCTAATCCATCTTTCCTGGACTTAATTACATAGCTGTCATTTAACTCACTCTGGCATTGTTACTCTTTATTTTGAGCAACTCTTTTATTAGAAAATGAATAAAAAATAAATAATTTTATTTTCATTTATTCCTTCTCTAATGCTCTTCTTCTTTTTTTTTTTTTTTTTTCCCCTAGATTTGAGTTTCTGACATATATCACTTATCTTTCCCTCTGAAAACCTTATTTTGACATTATTTGCTAAGTATATCTTCTGGAAACAAATTTCTTCATTTTTATTTTCTGAGAAAGTCTTTGTTTCTCCTTCCTTTAAAGGATAATTTCACTGGATACTGAATTCTAGATTGGTCTTTCTATTTTTGTTTATTTATTTTTCTTTCAATACTTTAAATACTTCACTGCACTCTCTTCTAGCTTGCATAGTCAGCAAAGAGAAGTGTGATGTAATTATTTTCCTTGTTCCTTTCTAGTTATAGTATCTAATTCTTCAGACTTCTTTCAAGATTTTCTCATAGTCATTGGTTTTCTGCAGTTAGAATATGACATGTAAAGGACTAGATTATTTGGTTAATACTTTATGTTCTCTGAGTTTTCTGGATCTTTGTTGTTGTCGTCTGTCATTAATTTTGGCAAGTTGACAATGATTATTACTTTAAATATAGATAGATAGATAGATAGATAGATAGATAGATAGATAGATATTTTGCTCCTTTTCCCCCATTATCTACTTCTATATCTGCTTCCCTATTGCATCCATGTTGCATCTTTTGTAATTATCCCATGGTTCTTAGATACTCTGTTTCTTTGTTTTTTCCTATTACTTTTTCTTTTTTGCATTTCAATTTGAAAATTTCTATTATCGTGTATTTAAGCTCACCAATTCTTGCCTCAGCCTTGTCCAGTGCATTGGTGAATCCATCAAAGGCATGGTTCATTTATGTTATAGTATTTTTGGGTTGTAGCACTTCTTTTTAATTTTTTTATCAGTAAATCCATCTCTATGATTATTCTTTTGTTCTTCTGTGTTGTCTGTTTATTTCCCATTAGATCCTTTTACTATATTAATCACAGCTATTTTAAACTCCTGATATAATAATTCCAAGATGTCTGCCTTATCTGAATCTGATTCTGATATTTTCCCTGTTTCTTGAGACTGTGCTTTGTTTGTAATGTTTTCGTTTTAGCATACTCTATAATTAGTTTTTTTATACGAAAGTCAGGCATTGCATATTTGGTAACTGGGACTGAGATAAGTAGTCCTTGAGTGTGAAGTTATATGTTTATCTGGTTGAAAGCTAGAATGTGTTTATTATTTAGTGTAGTTATTCTTATCAAGGTTTGGATTTCCTCTATTTCCTCCCCCTTCTTTCTCCTCTGTTGTCTTTAAATAGCATCTGTATCTTCAGTTCACTCAGTTATAGATTACTGTTATTATGTTGGATCTCTGCCTTAAAATTTGCTTTGGGTTTTTGGCTATGTGTGTGCATGTGTATGTGAGTGTGTTCTGTATTCCATTACAAGTATAGTTGTACCATCATTGGGAAATCAGATTTTCATAACCAAAGAGAATTTTCAGGCATTATCCCTTTGCATTTCCTTTTGCCCATTTATCCCTGTTTTCTCTTTCTGAAATTCCCATTAGGCACTTGATTTTTTTTTTTTTCTTTTTCATGTTATGCCATGAACCTCTGAAACTTTCTGAGAAATAAAATGAATACAAAATTAACCCAGCAGTCAAACATGATAATGTCATTCAGAAAAAGCAAAACATATACACCAAGCAAGAAAAGCAGCAGCCTTGATAAAAATAATGAAGTAATTATCACATTAAAGGACATTCACATTGATGCAACTAATGTTTTATGAGACTTAAAAAATTTACAAACTTGACAAGAACAAATAACTGGTGAAACAAGATTTAGTGGTCTAGAAACTGAAGTGTATAAAATAAAATTAAAGATAAGTATTTACATGCATATATATGAAAATTGTGAGAACAGATAAGAGATTTATAAGCAATATTCAGAGGACCTCCCATGTATAAAATAATAATAATAACTCACTATCCTCAAGTTGGATCAGACTCATAGCAACCCTTCCTTGAGTTTCTCAGGCAATATCACTACGGAAGTAGATTACCCCATCTTCCTTCCAAAGAGTGGCTGGTGGGTTTGAACAACCAAACTTCTGGTTAGCAATCAAATTCCTCAGGCACTACACCACCAGAGCTCCTAATAAATATGAAAGAATATGAAACTATAGAAATAGTGTCTTAGCCACTATGCTACCAGAGCTCTCCCTTTATATAACTAGGAAACAAAATTATATCAGAACATAAATTACAATAGGAAATTTACTGCCAAATTTATTTTTAGATTTAGGAAATGGGATTTGTTATATATATTCAAATATAACATGTAAGAATACATGTTTCATGATAGCTTCCAATAAACTACCACTAAGTACAAAATGCAGATCAAGTCTCAACCTCGTTATCTAATCCTGTCAACAAAATCAAATTTTTAAAAATGCCATAAAAACAATTACCTAGATAATTTTAAAACATATAAAGAATTCTATCAGGAAGATAAGAATTAATGAAAGTTCAACTCAGTAGTTACAAACTATCCACAAACAATCAAATATAAAATATTTTATATAAAATTTACACTAAAAGTTATACTCCAGGAATAATGTACTATTTGAAAGAACTTATTTTTCTTCATATACTATTTTGAAAAAAAATAATTAATCTAAGAGAAAAAAATAAGGAACTAAAGACAAATGGTGAAATTAATAACAAATAATTAAAATAAAAATGTTTTATAATGAATTGTGCTGTAGAAGTCTGTGAATAAACTGAAAACATTTAAATGTACACCTCGGAAGGGTGAATTTTACAATATGTGAACTACAGTACTTCTTGCTAACAACATATGCATTATATATATCACACAATCTCCCCATAACCAAAAAGAACACACTGCCATCAAGTCAGATCTGACTCATAGAAATCTCTCCTTGAGTTTCTGAGGTGGTATCTCTATGGAAGTAGATTGCCCAAGCTTTCTTCCGTGGAGTGGCTGGTGGGTTTGAACTGTCAGCCTTCTGGTAAGCAGTCTAATGCCTTAAGCATTAGGCCACCATAAGCATATATGCATGAACACACTTTGCCATAATTGTTTTACTTAATTCCATTATTTCCACATATTATATATGTGAATGCATTTTTACATGATTTTTTTGTGCATGTAAAAATACAACACAAAATTGGCAATAAATAAGAAAACCTCATATAGATAAGATGAACATAAAAATTAGATTATTGAGAAAGATGAAGAAAAGTGTTAAAAGGCTATAGTCCTAGATGAGTTCAAAGGTGAGTTTGATCTCACCATTAAAAAGTAAACAATCTGCATCTAACTTTATAAATTTCAGTCCTGGAATTTTCCCAATATATTTTAAGAACTCAGCACAATCTAAATTTCAAAACCATAACAGCAATAATAAAAAAAAGTGATACAGTGGATTGACTGAGTTCACTTATGAATAAAAATATAAAACATAAACAAATAATATACAAACAATTCAGAAAATAAGAACACATTATTAGCATAAAGGATTAATTTCAGTGGTATAAGAACAGTTCACTATCAAGATATTTATCAACAAAGCTCATTATCTCAGCATATTAAGAGAGAAAACAAATTTTATCATAATGAAACAAGAAAAATCATTTGATAGCACTGAGAAACCATTCTTTTATAAATGTGTAATATAAGTATATAAGAAAATAATTTGAATATATTATACACTATTTTAATTATGACATTTTTT
>NW_006921773.1:2976185-2976680 GCF_000298275.1 Orycteropus afer afer | reverse complement strand
GTGGAAACGGAATAACCACACATTTGTTCATCTAAAGGGTATGGAGTATAAGAGTAATAAGTGGAATATTGCACCTTTCTAGTTATCAGACTCTAGTGCAGCAAGATGGTAGAATAGGCAGACAAACTACAGAGACCCTCCACAACAAAGCAAAGTGAAACAAATTGAAACCAGTTCAGAAGACAATCCTGAAACCTTGTGTTTTGAAGAAAAAGATAAAGCGTATTAAACAAAAACTAGTAGAAGAACCTGAATGAAAACAGTGAATAAGGAGACAAATAGAGCTACAGACTGCTGCTGGCTGTCTTGTGGACACAGCCATTTTGAGTATATAAGCACATCCTTGGTAGCAATGTAAGAATTGACTCTGCTCCCCAAGAGTACATGGACAAGAACTGCACTGGTGCCTAACAAGCAGAAAGGAAATCAGCAAAGAAGGAAACAAGCAGTGCAGTGGACTTCCAGCTGTTCTGAGAGTGCAGCCACTTTGAATAA
>NW_006921773.1:2974017-2975270 GCF_000298275.1 Orycteropus afer afer | reverse complement strand
ACATATAAAACCCTGAAAGAAAAAAAAAAAAAAATTCAACCAAGATTATATACCCAGCAAAATTGTCCCTCAAGTATGATGATGAAATTAGGACATTTCCAGATAAGCAGAAATTAAGGTAAGGGAATTTGTTAAAACCAGACCAACTTTACATGAGATGTGAAAGGGGGTTCTTTGGACAAAGAGCAAAAAACAGCACACAATAACCAATGATTAACACACATTATGACATAAGTCAGAAACCAACCCAGTTATAGAAGTATCCGAAGTAAAACAAGCTATAAGACTGTAAAGAGGGAACCCGGGACATCAGTTGATAAATGAAGATAACTGCAAAACAAAAAAAAAAGGAATAAGTAGTGTAGTAACCAAACTTTTAAATTGAGAGGAAGTCAAGAAAACTGAGAGATAGAACAGACTTTTAAATTTGGGAAGAAAATTAAAAATGACAATGTAACCTCAAAGAAAAATAATAAACCTTCATATCAAAAAAAAAAAAAAAAGGGAAAATCAGAAATATTTAGCAAATCATAAGCAATAGCAACAAAGGAGATGGTAATATGATTTATAAATAAAATGAACTCAGCACAGAAATTATATGGAACAAAGAAATCAGCAGCACCATGAAAAAAACATGTAACAAATGACAATAATAAATCCATACTTGTCAATAATTACAGTGAATATAAATGGATTAAATGCACCACTTAAGGGACGGAGACTTACAGACTGGATAAGAAAACTTGAGCCATCAATATACTGTCTACAAGAGATTTACCTTAGACACAAAGAAAACAATAGACTAAAAATCAAAAGTTGGAAAAAGAGATGCCAACCAAGCAAATGGCAACCAAAAAGGGGCAGGAGTTTACATTCTGATAAAATTGACTTCAGGACAAAAACTACCATAAGAGACAAGGAAGGACAGTATATCGTGATTAAAGGATCAATTGAACAAGAGGACATAATCATAATAAATACCTATGCACCTAATGAAAGAAACCCAAAATACATAAGGTAGACTTTAACAGAATTTACAAGACAAGTAGATGACTCCACAGCAATAGTAACAGAAAAAAAAAATAAATAACTCACTGTCCCAACTCATAGCAACCTCTCCTTGGGTTTCCGAGGCAGTATCTCTATGGAAGTAGATTGTAGGAGGCTTTAATACACAACTTTCAATAAAGGATGCAACAACTGGTAAGAAAGTCAACAAACAGGCAGAAGAACTAAACAACACAATCCACCAA
>NW_006921773.1:2965691-2972031 GCF_000298275.1 Orycteropus afer afer | reverse complement strand
TCCAACTCATAGTGACCCTATGCACAGCAGAATGAAACATGGCCTGGTCCCGTGTCAGGTCCGAGATCCTTGCTATACTTGAGCCCATCTTCAAAGGCACTGTGTCAATCCATCGCGTTGAGGACCTTCCCCTGTTTCGTCAACCCTCCACCTTACAAAGCATGACATCCTTCTCCAAGGAATGGTCCCTTCTGATAACATGTCCAAAGCAGGTGAGATGAAGTGTGGCCATTCTATCTTCCGAGGAGACTTCTGAGTGCACTTCCTCTGGGTCAGATCTGTTGTTCTTTTAGAAGTCTACAAAACGTTCAGCATTCTTTGCCAGCACCACAATTCTAAAGCATCAACTCTTCTTCAGTCTTCCTTATTCATTGTCCAGCTCTCACATGCATTCGAGGTGATTAAAATATCATGGCTTGTGTCAGGCATACCTCAGTCCTTAAAGAGACATCTTTGCTCCTCAGCACTAGAAAGAGGTCCCTTGCAGTCAACCTGTTCAGTGCTATACATCGTCTGATATCCTGACTGCTGCTTCCATTGGCATTGATTGTAGAAAGAAGCAATGTGAAGTCTTTGATGGCATCAATCTTTTCCCCATTTATTGTAATGCTACTTACAGGTCCAGTTGTGAGGATTATTGTTTTCTTTATATTGAAGTGTAATCCATATTGCAGATTCTATTCTTCAGTCTTCATCAATAAATACTTCAATTCATCCTCACTTTCAGCAAGCAAAGTTGTGTCGTCAGCATATTGCAGGTTGTTAATGATTCTTCCTCCAATCCTGATGTCATGTTCTTCTTCATGTAGTCCAGCTTCTTGGATTATTTATTCAGCATACAGATTGAATAACTTTGGTGAAAGGATAAAACCCTGACACACTCCCTTCTTGATTTTAAACCATGCATTTTTCCCCTTTTCTGTTTGAATGGCAGCCTCCTGGTCTATGTACAGGTTCCTCATGAGCACAATTAAGTGTTCTGGAATTCCCATTCTTCTCAATGTTATTCACAATTTGTTATGATCCAAACAATCAAATGCTTTTGCATAGTCAATAAAACACAAGTTAACATCTTTCTGGCATTCTTTACTTTGAGCCAAGATCTATCTGACATCAGCAATGATATCCCTCTTTTCACATCCTCTTCTGAATCCAGCCTGCACCTCTGGAAGTTCTCTGTCAATATACTACTGCAACTCTTTTTTAATTATCTTCAGTAAGATTGTACTTGCATGCAATATTAATGATATTGTTTGATAAATTTCACATTCTGTGGGATCACCTTTCTTTGGAATAAGTACAAATATGGATCTGTTCCAGTCAGTTGGCAAGGTAGCTGTCTTCCAAATCTCTGGTATAACCAAGTGAATGCCTCCAGTGGGGCATCCATATGTTGAAACATCTCAGTGGGTATTCTGACAATTCCTGGAGCCTTGTTCCTCCCTAATTCCCTCAGCGCAGCTTCGACCTTTTCCCTCAATACCAATGGTTCTTGAACATATGCCACCTCCAGCAATGGATGGACATAGACCAGTTCTTTTTGGAACAGTTACTGTGTATTCCTTTCATCTTCTTTTGATGCATCCTGAATCACTCAATATTTTGCCCATAGAATCTTTCGATATTGCAACTCAAGGCTTAATTTTTTTTTTTTTCCTCAGTTCTTTCAGCTTGAGAAATACTGAGCATGTTCTTCCCCTTTGGTTTTCTAACTCTAGGTCTTTGCACATTTCATTATAGTAATTGGCTTTGTCTGCTCAAGCTGATCTTTGAAAACTTCTGGTCAGCTCTTGTATCTTGTCATTTCTTCTAATTGCTTTAGCTACTCTTCGTTCAAGGGAACTTTTCAGAGTCTCTTCTGGCATCCATTTTGTTTTTTTCTTTCTTTCTCATATTTTTAGTGACTTCTTGCTTTTTCATGGATGATGTTCTTGATGTCATCCCACAGTTCTTCTGGTTTTCACTCATTGGTGTTCAATGCATCAAATCTATTCTTTAGATGGTCTCTAAATTCAGGAGATATATTCAAGATCATATTTTGGCTCTTGTGAACTTGTTCTAATTGTCTTTAACTTCAAGTTGAACTTGCATATGAGCAGTTGATGATCGGTTCCACAATCAGCTCTCAGCCTTATTTTGGCTGAAGATATTGAGCTTTTCCATCGCCTCTTGCCTCAGATGTAGTCCATTGGATTCCTGTGTACTCTGACAAAATCCATGTGTATACCTGACATTTGTGTTGTTGAAAAAAGGTATTTGCAACAAATAAGTCATTGGTCTCGCAAATTCTATCATGCGATCTCCAGCGTTATTTCTGTCACCAAGACCAAATTTTCCAACTACCAGTGATTCTTCTTTGCTTCCAACTTTTGCATTCCAATCACCAGTGATAAACAACACATCTTGATTGCATGTTTGGTCAATATCAGATTGCAGAAGTTGATAAAAATGTTCAATTTCCTCATGTTTTGCTTTGGTGGTTGGTGCATAAATTTGAATAATAGTCATATTAACTGGTCTTCCTTGTAGGCGTATGGATATTATCCTATCACTGACAGCATTGTACTTCAGGACAGATCTTGAAACATCTTTTGTGATGATGAATGTCATGTCATTCCTCTTCAATCTGTCATTCCTGGCACAGTAGATCATATGGCTGTCTAATTCAAAATGGCCCAAATAGGTCCATTTCAGCTCACTAATTCCTAGGATATCAATCTTTATATGCTCCTTTTCATTATTGACAACTTCCAATTTTTTTAGATTCATAGTTTCTACATTCCATGTTCTGATTATTAATCGATGTTTGCAGCTGTTTCTGAATTTGAGTTGTGCTACATTAGCACATGGAGGTCCTGACTTAATTTATCCATATCATTATGGTTGATTCTACTCTAATGAGGCAGCTCTTTCCCAGTCTTATTCTGAGTGTCTTCCAACCCAAGGAACTAGTCTTCTTGCACTGTGTCGAACAATGCTTCCAAGCTATTCATAAAGTTTCCCAGTAATATATCAGATAGTGTTTCTCTGCTATTCGTAAGGTTTTCTGTGGCCAAATTTTGAGAAGTGGTTGGCCTCCTCCTTCTTCCTAGTCTGTCTTAGTCTGTAAGCTGCATTGAAACCTGTGCACCATGTGTGACTCTGTTGGCATTTGAAACACCAGTGGCACAACCTCAAGTCTCACAGCAATGTGCAAGCCTCACAGGATGACAAACTGACAGACAAGTTTGACTCCCTTAACTGTTGGAAATCTCAGCACCTTCTTCTTACCTAATTTCTACCTGAAACCTCCCACTCTGTGGTCCCCAGTCACTCCTGATCCCTCCCTTTCCTGGCTCTTGGGGGCTTGGGACCTAACCTTTCCTCCCACCTCTTTTTACCTGGATATCCTGCCACTCCTGAAGTCCCCAATATATTACTGTGCAACTTTATGAATAGCTCAGAAACATTGTCCCAAACATTTCTTCTTGTAGATGTATGGATACTATCCTATCACTGACAGCATTGTACTTCAGGACAGATCTTGAAACATCCTTTGTAATAATGAACACCATGCCATTCCTCTTCCAATTGTCATTCCTGGCACAGTAGACCACATGGTTGTCTAATTCAAAATGGCCAACACCAGTCCATTTCAGCTCACTAATGCCCAGGATATCAAATTTTATGTGTTCCATTTCATGTTCAACAACTTCCAATTTTCCTAGATTCATACTTCATACATTTCATGTTCCAATTATTAATGGATGTTTGCAGCTGTTTCTCCTCAATTTGAGTTGTGCCACATCTGCAAATGGAGTGCTCAAAAGCTTTATCTTATTCATATCAGTAAGGCTGGTTCTACTCTGATGATACAGTTCTTTCCTGGTCCTATTTTGAGAATCTTCCAATCTAAGTGGCTTATCCTCCTGTACTGTATGGGACAATGTTTCCAGGCTATCCATAAAGTTGCACAGTAATGTATGCAACAGTGTTCCTCTATTGTTCATAAGGTTTTCCCTGGCCAATTCTTTGAGAAATGGATAGCCTTCTCCTTCTTCCTAGTCAATCTCAGTCTGTAAGCTGTTGAAACCTGTGCACCATGTGCAACCCCAGTGGGTTTGAAACACCAGTGGCACAACCTCAAGCCTCACAGCAACATGCCACCACAGTTTTACAAACTGACAGACAAGTTTATCTCTCTTAGCTGTTCAAAAACTCTCCACCTGTCCCTTACATGGATCCCTGCCTCTTCCCTGGCACTTGGGGGCATGGCCTGGGTCTCCAGACTTACCTGTGTCACTACTTCCTTGCTCTGTTCTGTCCCCTTTCCCTAGTCCTTTTCTTTAACTATAAGACACCTACATAAGTGGAAGAAAATTCCATGCTCACGGATAGGAAGATTTAACATTGTGAAAATGTCAATACTCGCCAAAACAAAGTGTATATTCAATGAAATCTCAATCCATATTCCATCAACATTTTTCACAGTCATGGAAAAACTAATCACTAATTTTATGAGGAAAAGACACATAAAGAAAGCACTATTGACAAAGAAGAGAAAGTATTAGGTCTCACACTCCCAGATCTCAAAACTTACTATACAACCATAGTAGTCAAAACAGCCTGGCATTTGTCCAATGACAGACACATCGACCAGTGAAATAGAATTGTTGTTGTTGTTGTTGTTATGTGCCGTCAAGTCATCTCCAACTCATAGGGACCCCTCCTTGTGTTTGCGAGGCAGTATCACTACAGAAGTAGATTGCCCAACATTCCTCTGAGGAACTGAGAACCCAGAAAAAGATCCATCAACCTATGATCAGCTGATCTATGACAAATGGCTAAAATCCATTAAATGGTGAAGATCAATCTTTTTCACATATGGTGCTGCCAAAACAGGATATACATTTGCAGAAAAATGGATACCTCACACCATACACAAAAACTAACTCCAGATGGATCAAAGACTTATTTGGGAAACTTAAATCTGTAAAGTTCTTAAAGAAATATGAGGGGCAAACTTAAGGGCCCAAATTTATGGCATAAATAGACTATCAAGCATAACCCAAAATATGCAAACAGCAAAAGATAGTCTAGATGATTGAGACCTTTGAAAAATTAAATTCTTATGTGCATCAAAAGACTTCTCCAGAAGAGTAAACAGAGAACCTCCAGACTGGAGAAAAAAAAAAAAAATCCAGCAATGATATACCTGACAAAAGATTTATCTCTAAAATTTATAGAAAACTCCAACACCTCAAAATTAAAAAGACAAACAATCTAATTAAAAGATGGACAGAAAATTCACCAAAGAAGATATTCAGGCAGCCAACACACGTATGAAGAAATGTTTATAATAATTTGCCATTAGACAGCTGCAAATCAAAACAACAGTGAAATACCATCTCACTCCAGCATGAATAGTAATGTACAACAAGATGGAAAATAAATGGATAAAATAATAAAAGGATGTGGAGAGATTGGGACCCTCATATGCTGCCGGAAGGACTGTAGAAGGATACAACCTCTGTGGAAATTGGAATGGCAACTCTTGAAAAAGTTATAAATAGAAATACCATTTGACACAGCAATCCCATTACTAGATATATACCCTAAAGAAGTGAAAGACAGGACACGAATAGATACATGAACACCAGTGTTCATCTCAGCTCTACTCACAATAGCAAAGAGGTGGAAACAACCTAAGTGCTCATCAATGGAGGAATGAACAACTAAACTCTGGTATATAAACACAATGGGATACTGTACAACAGTAAAGAATAATGTAGAATCTGCAAAACTTACCATAATGTGGATAAACTTGTAGGTCATTATGCTGAGTGAAATAAGTTAATCACAGAATAATCACTATTGTAAAAAATCAAGGAAAAGTTGATACATGGAAGGGAAATTTCTTTGTTAATTGCTAGGGATGGGAAGGGGGTGAAATTCCTAGATGTTTTTAAAAAATGTATGTATGTGGCATAATATAATACATGGACATAAATGGCGTAAGACCATAAGCATGGTGGTTCAAACCCACCATCTTGGAAGAAAGAAGGGGCAATCTACCTCCGTAGTGATACTGCTTCAGAAACTCAAGGAGAAGTCACTATGAGTCGGATCTGACTTGATGGCAGTGAGTTTTTATTAAAGAGTTCTGGTGATGTAGTGCCTAAGGTGTTTGACTGGTTATCAGAAGGTTGGAAGTTCAAACCCACAAGCTGCTCCATGGTAAGAAGACAGGACAATCTACTTCCATAAACATTTACTGTCTCAGAAAACCCAATGGGAGTTGCTATGAGTCAGAATCTTGATGGCAGTAGGTTATATATACATATATGTATTATATATATAT
>NW_006921773.1:2962948-2964990 GCF_000298275.1 Orycteropus afer afer | reverse complement strand
TGTTTGTGTTTTTGGGTTTTTTTTTTTTTCCCTGAGGATTGGTGAGAGTTAAGACTTGAGTTGGACCTGACTGATCACATATAGGTTCCTTTCATAGAAAGGAACAATCCACATACAAATTTCTAGAAACAAATATAGCCTATTAATAAAGTCAATCCAATCTGATCAACTTTCAAGCTTGGCCCAAGCACATTGTTCCTGTGAGGAAAGTACTGTTTCTCTAAGCATTTATATTGATGTAATAAAGCATATCATTATCTTGCTGTAGCATATGGTTATAACTGTTTGAAATAACCTTGCCCTGACCATTCAAGGAAAAGTCTAGTGCTAGCACAGAACATAGTCCCAGAGTTAACAATATAGGCCTTAAACTAAAGTTCTGTCACATTGAGGATGAAGTAGGTACTTCTCCTAACCAAGCTTCCTGAACAGCCTAACTTAAAATTTGTTGACTCTATGAACAACTGTATACCAGAATCTAAATAACTTAAACAAAATGGACAATTTTCTAGAAACAAAAATTTCTCAAGGGTAAATAGATCATCAGAAAAGAACAACAGCAAGTGAAGAGATTGAATTAGTAATTGATTCTTCTGTATTTGGTGGAATTCACCAGCAAAGGCACCTGGGTTAAAGTTTTCCTTTTGAAAAGTGTTTTTAATTAATATTTTTTTTACTACTAATTCTAATTTTTCTGCAGTGAATATATATTGCTTTGGTAATATGAATATTAAAGAGCCACTACCAATGAAGTTAAAATTCATTCAGCACACTGGAAAATATAAAAAACAAATGGAATATAATATTAATAAATAGATTTATTAATATAATAAGATTCTCCTTTAGTCAATCAAACCAAACCAAACTCACTGCCGTTGAGTCGAATCTGACTTATAGCAACCCATCCTTGCGTTTCTGAGGCAGTATCTGTACAGAAGTAGATTGCCCCATCTTCCTTCCGAGGAGTGGCTGGTGGGTTTGAACCACCTGCCTTCTGGTTAGATAATATCTCAAAAGAATTAAGAACTGGGAGAAGATATTAAACAAAAGAACTGAATTAGAATGTCCATTGTAATATTCAATAAAGCATTTAAAAAGTATTTTAAATATTTCTGGTAAAAATAAAATCTAAAAAGTAGGAATGTTAACTATTGGGAATGTAAGGAGAAAAAAGCTCTATCATATAATATTATAATTCCAGGTAGGAATATGGCTCTACATCATTTCTTGAGGACCATTTATAATTCTAAATTTAAAAAAAAAAAAAAAAAAACCCTCTGACACATATCATCTAGTAATTTTCTTGTTAATAATTTTTATTAATGCTATATGTGGATTATTTTTGTCATATTAAGAATACTTTTTCCTTCTTCCCAATATTGAATGTGTTATTGGAGATGTCAATTGGGTAGAGTCATTTACTTATTCTGAAATCAAAATCTTATTCCACACCTTATGTTATTTTGTTTGAGTGAGGAATATTTTAAGAGAATTATATTATTAATTGTTGTAACATACAGGTCAAAAACTATAAAATGTGATAGAAGTTTATTTTTCACTAATACAAAGTCCAAGTGAATGTTTCTAACTGATCATTTTCAAAGCAGTGGTAATAGATGGATCCAGACCTTCTCCAGCCTGGAGCTTTGCCATCTTCAAAGCTATCTTTAAAGCTGCCCAGTTACACATCAGTATCAAGCCAGTGAAAGGGGAAAGAGTTTGGAGAAAAAACATATGGAAGATTTTTATAGAGAGACTTGGAAGTAAAACACATCACTCATAATCTTATTTTCTTGCCCAAATCTTAGTTAACTCTCCTGTCTTCAATTCGATAGCGTACGGTAATGTGGTCGTATTTCCTTCAAGAATGCAAGGCTTAGTGAATACTTTGCCTATCAGGGGCACAGGAAAAAGAGAAATTATTTTCCCAGAGTAATCTTGCCAACAACAAATATTAATATTTTATTTTGACTGGTTTTGATTTTAAATAGATGCCATGTAGCACTCGGGACATAATTCACTTGAAAACCTAAAAATTCCAA
>NW_006921773.1:2956525-2962333 GCF_000298275.1 Orycteropus afer afer | reverse complement strand
AAAAAAAAAAAAAAAATGCATGATTTTGTGGTGGATCAATGAAGTCCAGCTGTGCGTGAAAGGAATATTTGGGAAAGCACCACACATTTGTCTATTTTACTCCATAACATTGCTCTGAATTGTTAACTTTTACGTATTTTCAAAGTACTTTTAATATTTATCAAAGTAATATAAGCTTATGTTTAGAAAAAATAATAAAGTTTAAAAACTCTTACAGTGATAAACAGCATGCTTATTCCCCTATTTCTACTGAAATCTCCAATTCCAAGTTAAGCACTTTTAATTATTTAGCTGTTTCTTCTGTTTAGAAGTTATTTTATTTTATCACTTTCTAAATAACATGCTTCTACTGCTATTTTATTTCAAATATTCAAATAGATCTGTAATATATCTATTGAAAATCTTTCTCAAAGTTAAATCCATCAAATAATAAGCTATTCAATTCTCCTTATCTCTTGGCTACCCCCACCATTGCAGCTTTCTTCCACTTAAGCCCCAAATTGAACTGTTTGCTGTTTTGGGCCAGTGTCCAGATGTGAACCTGGAAATTCTCTTTGCCTCTCTTTTTTGTGTGGTAATAGCTGCCCGTTTCTTTGTAGAATCTGGATCTAGAAAGAGGTTGAGGCTCCACAGTTGGTTGTTGTTTTTTTAATTAATCTTCCTAAAGCAGTGGCTTTCACGCCTTAATCCGGAGTATTTCACATTCAATGAATGTATCCATAGAGTAAACTTTGTGTGCCCTGCCAATGTAGGAAAATGATGTTTCTGAATGACTCAGTGGGAGGGGGAATGTGGATAATTCAATTTATGTGTATTCAGCTTTTCATTAAACTTTCATTTTCAATCCCAGTCTTCCACAGTACTCAGTTTCTCTACATAACCAGACTTTTCAGATGTGTGTGTGTTATGTGGAGCACACTGGGTTTCAACTCATTGCTATTCCACAGGCACCCAAATCATTATTTTGTTGTTTTACCACTCATCCACTTCCCATTTTGTCTCCCAATTTTACAAAATATTAGATTCACTGTTACCTTTTCTCCAGTTCTCTTTTCCTTTGAGAAAAATAGCCTCTTCTTTTTTTTTTTTTTAACTATTGGATCGAGAATATACAAATATGTTGTTAACTAGCATCATTCATTTAATTCCTTCTTAAGTTTTCAGGGTGATAACAGAAGAGGTGTTATGTATTCCTAAGTAGTTAATTTGTAGCAGTGTTTCTTTCTGAAATTTGTGATTTCATTCTCTAAATGTCTAGGCTAATCCATGTAAAAATATATCAAAAATCATTTTGAACATATAAGCTTAAACCAGAGCTGGACATCCACAATATGTTTCCATATTCCATTTGTCTAAGTCCATGATTCAGGGTTAAAAATACTGGCAAAATTGTTTTGGGAACTTAGCTTTTTCCATTGGGAGCTCTGGTAGCATAGTACCTAAGTCACTTGACTGTTAACCAGAAGGCTGGTGGTTCAAATCCACAGCCACTCTTCGGAAGGATGGTTGGGCCATCTATTTCTGTAGTGATACCACCTTGGAAATCCAAGGAAGTGTCACTATGAGTCAACTCCGACTCAATGGCATGTAACAACAACAAGCTTTTTCTATTTCTAGCTCTGCGATTTCTCAGAATGAGTCTTCCCACTTTTTAATCAAATTTGCTTTCTTCTCCTAGGAACCACTTTGTGCTCCAGTTAGTGCCATGTATCATAAAAGTGGCTAAACTCCTTAAGAGAAGGCAAGTGCAGCTCCCTTGCATCAGCTCAGCTGCCAAAAAAAAAAAAAAAAAAAGAAAAGGAAGAGAATAGAGAGGGAAGGAATAGGAAGAAAAGTATTCAGGATTCTTCTGTCTTTGTCCTTAAAAGATGACACATACTTTTTCTCAATATTATTCTATTTTTGTTTCAAATACATACCATTAGTCATCTCAATTTTTGTACAGAAAATGTACATTTAACTTAGACTTCATCATATGAACATGTTTTCATATACAGCAAAAATTTAAGTGGAATAATTTAGCTTTTATAACAAATGAGGAAGAAAAAAAAGTCTTAAAAAAAAAAAAAAGGCTGAGGTTTTGCCTTAGTGCCTAACAGTATGTTATTGTGTAAGTAAAAGGACTTTGCAGAAAGAATATTAAATTAAATTAATGGTAACTTATCAACAGAAAACTGGGAAGAAATATTAAATTGTTCATACATGATTATTTTGATGATGTAGAACTCATAGAAAATTGTATTGCATAATTGTCAAAACTGCTGAACATACTTTGGGTCAACCAGACAAAAGTTAAAAGTAAACTAGAATAAGAAAAGAAGTGACATTAAGATTCATATCAACAGAAGAAATCTATTTGTATGAGACAGCAATTGCAGAGTACAGTAGAAGTGGGAATTATTTAAGATAAAAAAGAGCAAGTACTGGGATAGAAAACTTAATATTAGCAAGTTCAGTTACTGTCCAGAGTCTTTGATCTGAAATATTGAGATTTATGAATAATATAGAGTTGGCATCATGCCCAATGATGATTTACATGAGAAATGGAATATTATAAATAAAGGTAAATTTGTGCTTATTCATGATAAAATGGAGATCACAAAAATATTTTTTTTTTTTGCCACCGCTACTTGATATAAAGCTTAGCACCTACTAGGTCATCATACTATTAAGGACACTGATGAATCTTCTGTAAAAACTGATTAATGAATTTATGTGTTACAAGTTTCTTTTTTATGAAAAATTCCATTTCTCTAGGTCCATGATTCAGGGTTAAAAATACTGGCAAAATTGTTTTGGGAACTTAGCTTTTTCCATTAAGAGCTCTGGTAATGTAGTGCCGAAGTCACTTGACTGCTAACCAGAAGGCTGGTGGTTCAAATCCACCAGCCACTCTTCGGAAGGAAGGTTGGGCCATCTACTTCTGTAGTGATACCACCTTGGAAAACCAAGGAAGGGTCACTATGAGTCGGATCTGACTCAACGGCACATAACAACAACAGCAAGCTTTTTCTATTTGTAGCTCTGCCATTTCTCAGAATGAGTATTCCTACTTTTTAATCAAATTTGCCTATTCCAACTTCCACTTCTGTAATTATTTTTTCAGCTAAAACATGGTAAAAGTGGATAATAGTAAACCATAATCAAGCCGTATCAGTAGTAGAACTGAACCTTGATTAATCACTAGAACCCCCAGGGACCACACCAGAACAATTAAATTAGAGTCTCTGGGAAACTAGTAAACAGTATTTTTAAAAGTAGAAAAGGTGAATACAATATTTAGCTAAGTTCAAGTGCCTAAACTTCTGTGAACTTTTGTGAACTAAGAACACCAAGAAGAAAGTGAAGCTGAATATAAAAAATAGGTAGTTCTTAAGGAAGCTTGGGCAATCTACTTCCATAGTGATACCACCTTGGAAACTCAAGGAGGGGTCGCTATGAGTTCAGTCTGACTTGACAGTACATAACAACAACAACAACAACAACAAGTAGAACTAGAAATTTTTTTAGGAGATTAAATTAATAGATAAAAATTTGGGGCACCTGTAACCAAAGATTTTAAATATTGAAACTTATTAAGCAAAATAAAAATTCAGTAATAGCTATTAAGAACAAATTTAATCTTCTGTAATTTCTCCTGGAAGAAATACCTTAAAATTCAAAGTAAAAATAAAAGACGGTTAAATGAGGGAGAAGATAAGAAATTTGTTATCCAGGAAAAGAAAAAAAAGGGAAATAATGGCTGAATTAGAAGGGGGAATGTCCATTATGCAAATAAAAAATTGACTCCAGAGACTGAAAGTTTTCCATAAAATAATAAACATTTATAGAATAATTCTAACCAAACACAATAGAACAGAGTTTTTTTTTTTTTTGTCAAGATTACATGAAACATTCTCTAGAATAGACTGTATACTAAGACATAAAACAAATGGCAGTAAATTTAAAAGGAATTCAATGACGCAATGTATATTCCCCAAACACAGTACAATTAAATTAGAAAATAAAAATGAAAGAAATATGGTAAACTCACAAATGCATGGAAATTGAAATAAACAAAGAGATAAAGAAGAATTTATAAAAGAACTTAGAGAAAAATTAAAATGAAGACACAGGATACAAAAACTTATGAGACAAAAGTAAGGAAGAGCTTAGGGGAAAATTTATCACTATAAATCTATGTTTAAAGGGAAGGAATATATCAAATGCTATACAATGTCTCTACCTTAAGGTATAGGACAAAGAAAGTAAAATAAACCTACAGCAAGAAGAAGGGAGAAAATGTTAAGGATTTTAGCAAAAAATAATGAAATAAAATAGAAACTAGAAGAAGAATAAAAATAAATCAATAAAACTAAAAGTTGATTTATTGAAAAGATGAACAAAATTGACAAACCTTCAACAAAACTGAACAGGAAAAAAGATTGAAGACTAAAATTGTTAAAACAGAAATAAAAGAGAGGACATTATTATGAACTTTACAGAAACACTAATAAAAAAAAAAGAAAGGTAATAAGAGAAGACTATTTACAAATGTATGTCACACACACGCACACACAAAAATAGTTAACAGAGATATAGACAGATTTCTAGAAATCACAAATTACCGAAACTCAAGGAAAAAATAAATAAATAAATAAACATCTGAATACATACAAAAACAAGTAAAGACTTTAGATCAGTCATGGAAAATTTACAAGAAATGTCCCCATCAGATGCTTTATTGGTGAAATCTACAAAATTTTTAAGAATTCCTATCAATTTGTCAAAACTAACCATAAAATAGGGAGGAAACACTCCTCAACTTATTGTATAAGGCTAGTATTACCAAGATACCAAAGATTGGAAAAGATATTACAAGAAAAACAAACATAAAAAAAAAAAAAAACCCTGAAGAACAGTATTTCTTATTAATTTTCATGGGAAATAAGCCAAGAAATACATTAACATATTAAATATAGCAAATTATAAAAGGAGTTACATACCTTGATAGAGTAAGACTGTGTCTTGGAATACAAGGTTTGTTTAACATACAAAAGTCAAATTATGCAATATAACGTGATCAATAGATTAAAAGTAAAAATCATATGATCACTTCAATAAATACAGAAAATTTTCTTTCCAAATTACATTTCCTGGTAAAGACACTCAAAACAATAGGATGGAAGATGTACTAGACTGAATACCGAACAAAAACCAAAACGCACTGCCAGCTAGTCAGCTCCAACTCATAGCGACCCCTCCTAGGGTGTGCGGCACTATCACTATGGAAGTAGATGGCCCAAACTTCCTTCTGAGGTGTGCCTGTTGGGTTTGAACTGCCAGCCTTCTGGTTAGCAGTCAAATGCCTTAGATACTATATAGTGATGCCCAAAAACGTGTCTATTCAAAACCTCCGAATGTGACATTATTAGAAAATTGGGTCTTTCAGAAGTAATTCAATCAATTATTTGATTATATTGTGTTAAGACAGACTAGAAAGACTAGTGTCCTTATAGGAAGAAAGGGAAAAAAAAAAAAAAAACAGACACACACACAAAGGGAAAAAAAATGGCCATGTGAAGGCAGGCACAGAAATTGGAGTGACACAGCTAAAGGCTAAGGAATGCCAAGGACTCCAACAATCACTAGATGCTACAAGGAAGGGAAGAAAGACATTTCCCTGGAATTTTCAGAAGGAGCATAATCCAACAAACTCCTTGATTTCATACTTCTATCTGGTGGCTTAGTGCCTAAGGCACTTCACTGGTAACCAGAAGGTTGATGATTCAAACCCATCAGCCACTCCTCAGAAGGAAGATTGGGCAA
>NW_006921773.1:2950561-2955920 GCF_000298275.1 Orycteropus afer afer | reverse complement strand
GAACCGCCAGCCTTCTGGTTAGCAGTCAAGTGCCTTAGGCACTACGCTACCACAGTTCCTCTAGAAATTGTAGCCATTGCTATTTGGGAAAGAGTGGAGAAGGAGAGGGAGAAGGAGAGGGAAATGGAGAGGGAGGAGGGAGAGGAATAGGGAGAGGCAGGAAGGACAGGGAGAGGGAGAGAAGAAGTGGGGAGGAAGGAAGGAAGGAAGGAAGGAAGGAGGAGCCATAAGATGGAAAATGAGGAAGCATAACATTCCCTATTTGCAGATGTCATGATCTTATAAAGAAAAGCGTCTCCAAGTCCTTCAAGTCTCAAGTCTTATAAATGTTTGGGGGATATTGTCCATATCACCCTAAAGTTCTTGGGTTTCTCCCAAAGGCAAAGGCTGTTGCCAAGAGTGGAGGATTTTAAGCTAGAAGCTGATGTATAGTTGTGGAAATGAGCTAAGCTAATTTCTGGATCTCATTGCACTTCATTTGTGAATATTAAATGTTTCATATCTTTTTGGGGTTATATGTATGCATGTGTTGTGTCATCAGTCTTGATCTCAAAACACAATTTTGGATGTATGTCTATCTTGATTCTGCACACTCACTACCATAGTTAAGCTTTATAAAAATATACCTATAACTAAATGCCAAAAAAATGAAATTACGTCTAAAATAATGACTTTTTGAGAAAATTAAATTCATTGATCGGAGCAGTATAGATAATAGGAGAAGTATGATAACAATAGAAAAGTTAGGAATCATAGTAAAAGATCCATACCAATAAGAGATTCCTGATCCCAATTTTCTATTTGTACATATTTTTCCAGGAATAAAAAAGAAATATGAGAAAATTTAGTAAATGTTACAAGTCTTAAAGGTCAATTCTACAATGTAAAAGAGAATAGCATCATTTTTATATTGCAATATTAAGGTATACAAATCTAACAAAAAAAGCATAACAAAGGTATCATAAGTATGTATTCAAAATAATATTACAACATGAATGACAACAAAGCAAGCCAATAATTCAAGGCTGATTTACATTTATAAAATTAATAAAGATACTGGATGCATTAGTAGATTAAAGAGGAAAATGTATGTTTATTTACATCGATCTTCAATATCTGTTTAATTTAAGGTAATCCCATTTAGAAACATGTATTAAAGATATCAAATAGTCTCAGAAATCTAAAATTAGAAATATATCACAAGTTGAACAAAACGCATTTGCCATAATTAGGCAACAAATGTTTTGCTTAATGGAAAAAAAAAAGGAAAAAAAAAATCAAGGAAAATATTCTAATTCAATGGTCAGAAAAAATCAGGACCCTTCAAGCAACCAGGGAGCTCTGGTAGCATAGTGCCTAAGGCACATGACTGCTAACCAGAAGGCTGGGGTTTCAAACCCATCAGCCACTCCTCGGAAGGAAGGTTGGACAATCTTCTTCTGTAGAGATACTGCCTTGGACACTCAAGGAGGGGTCGCTATGAGTCAGGTTCGACTCAAAGGCACAAAACAATGCCAACAACACAAGCAACCACATATTTAACAGCGATGTAAATCACATAATCATTTTAAGAAAATGAAAAACAAGTTCTATAAATAAAAATTTAAAAAGATAAAAGAAAAAAAAACATAAAAAGAAGAAGAAACTCACTCATTTGCAGCCAGTAAGATGGAAGGAAGACTGAGCAATCTACTTCCTTAGTGATACCACCTTGGAAACCCAAGTAAAGGTGGCTATGAGTCAGATCTAACTCGATGACAGTGAGTTGAGATCACTTAGAAAGGACAAAATCCTACTAAGATTCAAAAGAATTAGGCAGACCAATATTCACCGAAACCCAAATCCATTGCTATCTTTTTTTTTTTTTTTTTTTAATTTGGAAGCCCCATGTGTTACCGACTAGAGATGCTTCATAGGCTTTTCTCGGTCAGAATCATTAAGAAAGCAGATTGTCAAGGTTTTTGTTTTTTTTTTTCTTTTTTTTTTGGTTTTTGTTTTTCATGGCACCTCTGAGTGAGTTGGAACCACCTACTTTTTGTTAAGTCTCACTCTCTCACTGCCATCAAGTCAGATCCAACTTGTAGTGACCCCTCTTTGGGTTTCTGAGGTGGTAAATCTTTAAGGAAGTAGATTGCCCAATCTTCCTTTAGAGGAGTGACTGGTGGGTTTGAACTGCCAACCTTCTGGTTAGCAGTCAAATGCCTTAGATGCTATGCCATCAGAGGTCCTTTATTTATTAGTCCAGTGTAAATCATTTGCACCAATTAAGGCCCTACATTGTCATTATTTTTGTGCGTTATTATCAAGTGGATTACACCTGCTGACTCCATGTGTTTAGAGTTTTCAAGGTTGTAAGCTTTTGGAAGCAGATTGCCAGGCCTCTCTTCCAGATCACCTCTATTTGGGTTCAAACCACCAAGCTTTCTACTAGTACCTTAGTCATTTGTGTTACTCAGGGACGAACATTACTTAAAAAGAAAAAGGGGAAAAAAAAAAAAAAAAGTCTGAAGTCTTCAAGAGGTTTCCAAAACTTCCTCGCTCAAGGGCTCAGATCCTGCCTAGAAGTTTATTGACATCTGCCTGAACTTTAGATTTCAGGTTACCTCAGGTCATTTGAGGACTCTTCACACAGGGTAGACAGTTTAAAAGCTGAAAGACATTGACTGCTATGAGTCAGAGAACTTGGTGTGCCAAGGAAATGCAAATCAGAATTTGAAGGCAAAAAACAGAAAGAGTAGTAGTAACACAGTAGGTGCTGTGCTTTTGTGTTTCAGTACGTGTATGTGTGTGTGTGCGTGCATATATATATCAATAAGAAAATAAAATAGACGTTGCTACACTGATAATTTCTACATTCAAATGAAATGTGACAAATCTCCAGAAAACTTAATGTATCAATAATGCAAAAAAAGAAATTGAAATTCAGAAAATTTGTACATATGTTATATAAATACATCATCCCTGTCCTTCTTCCCAGTCTGTCTTAGTCTGGAAGTTCTGCTGAAATCCATCCACGATGGATGACTCTGCTAGTATTTGAAATACTGGTGGCATAGTCTCTAGCCTCACAGCACCACAAAAACCATCACAGTCTGACAAAATGACATGCAAGTGGTAGTAAATATACCTTCAATTGACAGATATTTAGGTTCCCATGACTTCAATAGTGACTGTTCCTTAAGTTTTAAAGAAATAATACCACCAATATTGTATCACACTTTTAAAACTTCTCCAGATAATAGAAAACTACAGATTATTTCTCAGCTTATTTTACGAGGGAACACAATTTAGCAACCAAACTGCTTGGGGGACACTGAGCTTCTGTAAAGAGTAGTGGAAAAATGTGGGAACAGATGAGCATGATGTTTCAATAATGTGATAAACATGATTAATATAACAGAAATGTACATGTGAAGACTGTTGAAATGGCAAATATTTGTTACATATATATTTACCACAATAATTTTATCTTATATATGTTTATCTTTGGGAGCTCTGGTAGTTTAGTGCCTAAGGCACTTGACTTCTAACCAGAAAGCTGGGGGTTCAAACCCCCCAGCCACTCCTCAGAAGGAAGGTGGGGCAATCTACTTCCATAGTGATACTGCCTTGGAAACCCAAGGAGGGGTGGCTATGAGTTGGGTCTGACTTGACGGCACATAATAACAACAATAACAACATGTTTATCTTTCTCAAAAATACACATGCAAACACTTAACTCATACCCCACACATTTGTGTGGATCTGTGCTCCATATAGTTTTCAGTGGCTGACTTTTGGAAGCAGATTGATAGAACTTTCTTCCAAGGAAACTCTGGGTAGACTAGAAACTCCAACCTTTTGGTTGGAACCATTAACTATGTACACCATACAAGGACTCCATAAATGTGACTATTACTGGTGTACCAAAGACATAAGAAGCTAAATTACAAGGGAAAAAAAATCAACATTGAATAATACATCTACAATTGCCAAATAATGTTTATATCTAAAGTAAACTGTGATGGTCATGAGAATGCATTTTTGAGAACTTTAATTATAAGAAGGAAAATTAGTCAAGAGAATCAGAATCAGCTACTGTACTCCAAAATTCATTGCTACATGTACATGGAGGCCACGCTTGCCATGGGCTTCCATAAGTCAATGACTGTGTGACAGAGATATCAGGGAAGGCTCTTCTCTAGGAGACATAGAAAGGAAAACTTTGTCTGAAGGACCCCCTAACACCTTTCTGAACTTCCTCAGAATGTACTCTGTAGGATGCTTCTATTATTCTTTCCTTTCTTTCTCTGTCACACTTTCATTATAATCTGATATTCCTTTCAGACTCTACTTGGCTCCTACCTATTTATACTCACAAGCCTTACCCCTAATAATATTATTCCATGTTTATGTATATCTTGATGTGGGTTCTTACAGGAGACATCTAACAAAAGTGGTACCAGAGTGGTGAGCTTTAAGAAAACAAACTGTAAAATGGGGAAGTAGAATTGAGTTATCCACTGTCTAGCAGGTGCAGGAAATGCTGTCCTGGTTGGTAGATTTGTCAGGGAGAATGTTCGGCACAAAGTGAGGGACTTAATTACTTAAGAATAGTACTGACCTTGGAAATGTCCTAGGGAAGGAAAATAGTGAGTCAGGGAAGAGGATGTAGACATTTGAAAACTATGAGGCAATCAATGCCTACAAAGAATTTCTGGTCATTGCTAATTTGTGTTGATGGCCTGAAGAAGGTTAGTGAGTGAATGAGGGTTACCAAAAAGCAACTAAAGATTTTCTGGAGTAACTGGGTGTGCAGTTAACACCTTGAGCTACTAATTAAAAGATTGGAGGTCCAACTCCATTCAGAGGCACCTGGGAAGAAAGGCCTGGCAATCTAATTCTGAAAAATCAACCATTGAAAACACTGTGTAGCACAATTCTATTCTGACACAAATGAGATTGTTGTGAGTTGTAATTGGCTCTAATGCAATTGATTTAGTTAGCTTTGGTAACTGGTTTAGTGTCAAAGCCAGCAAGCCTCATGACTTTGAAAACTTTTTGAAGAGTAAAGCTTTAACATATAAACTAGCAAATCACCTACATATATTCATTACTGGGGTGGCTGTGAACTGCTTATGAGGCCACATCAAACTATAATCAACCTGTAGGAGCTGAGATCAGTCACCAACCAATAACTACCAGTAAAACAGAGGTATTGGTCCTACAACTACAAGGAAATGAATTCTGCGAAAAACCAATGAGCTTGAAAAAAAACTGTGAAGCCCAGCTAAGAAGCACAGTCTTAGCAAATAGCTTGATATCTGTCTGGTAAAAAAAGAATAAGAAAGAAAATCCAGCCCCATTGTGTCTGGACTTC
>NW_006921773.1:2937191-2946041 GCF_000298275.1 Orycteropus afer afer | reverse complement strand
AAACATTATGAGGCAGTTCTACTCTGTCACACGAGGTCACTGTGTGTCAGTGTCAACTAAATGGCACCTAACAACAGTAGAAAACTAATTCATACACTGTGCTCTATAACCATCTCCACCAATTCCCTGCATAGCCACTTTGGTGGCTTCTCTGTCTTTACCAGTCAATGTGGAAATTATGACATCTTGGCTTCTGACAGTTAAGTACTATTAACTGTTCTTTATTATGTCAGGGTCCTATGGATTCAAACACACAGCCAATCATGAAGATAGCACAAAACCAGACAATGTTCCATTCTGCTATACCTAAGGTAACCATGAGTCAGAGCCAACTTGACAGCAACAAAAAAAACAATTATGACCAAGGAGAAATATTCATTTTAGAGATTCATTTGCCAAATATCATAAGAAAAATTGCTGAAGTAAACAGAGTAATAAACATTTCTCTAATATTTTGTCAAAAATTAAACATTTTGATAATATTACTGATTTTCAAGAATGTGTGAAAAGGGGCGCTTTTATACACCATGAAAATTGGTCTCAGGCAAAGTAGCAGCATCTAGTGAAATTAAAACATTACCCAGTGACCTAGTAAATCTATTTTTAAATATCTATCCTAGCAAAGCACTTGACAATTTTTACTAGACAGCATGCACATTGGAGCCTTTTCTTTTCTTAGCCTCAAATCAGAAAACACTTAAGCATCTTCTCTCAAATAGTGGCTTAATATATTGTAGTTTGTGAACATAACAGAACACTAAGTAGTAGTAAAAAGTGTAGCTCTCTCTGTGTCACTTGCATGTATACTTTTTGTTCCATTATCTTCTTAATATAGCTATGTGTCAATATTTGGTTAAATTAAGGAGAAACAGTGATTTTATTATGTGCCTACATGTAAAATTTGTCACAGCAGAAATATACAGTATACTATTATTACTATTCCTTGTTTGTAACTTTTTCCCAGAGTTAATTGGCACATCTTAATGTTTATATAATTTTCTAAGAACTTATTTTTAATTGCAGCTACTAATCTAATTCAAAAAGCTTCAAAACATTTGCAGATGAATGGTCAAAACAATCATTTGTCAATCATCCCACATTTCCCCTGTAAACATTCCTTCAGAGCCTCTACTCCTAATACTGATTTGCTTTTCCTAAGTCCTGCTGTTGGTATTTCTCTCACCTTCATTTAGGAATTCCTTTAAAATCTATCCTATTTAAATCTTCTATGTTGATTACCTATTGTGTTGTTAGGTGCCATCAAGGTGGTTCTAACTCATACCGACCAACAGAACAAAACACTTACTTATCCAGTGCTATCCTCAAAATCCTTGCTATATTTGAGCCCACCTTTGTAGCATCTGTGTCAATTCATCTTGTTAAAAGTCTTCCCCCTTTTTGTTGACTGTTTTGCCAGTAATATCCATGCCCACGGAATGGGCATTCTGGTGGCCGAGTATCTTAGGCATTTGACTGATAACCAAAAGGCTGATGATTCAAGCCCACCAGCCAATCCTCAGAAGGAAGATTGAGCAATCTATTTCCATAGAGATTTCGCCTCAGAAACCCAAGGAGGGGTTGATGTGAGTCAAGTTGACTCAAGGGCAATGAGTTTGGTTTTTTTTTGGTTTAGGGAATGGTCCCTGATCACATCACCAAAGTAGGTAAGATGAACTGTGGCCATTCTCACTTCCAAGGACTATTCTGGTTGTGCTTCTTCCATGACAGATTTGCTCATTCTTTTGGCAGTCCATGGTATTGTCAGCATTCTTCACCTAATAATGCATGTTTATTCATATCTTGATGACTAGTACTTACAATTTAATGGTACCAACACTTTCTCAGACTTACTTATTAATTTTCCAGCTTTCACATGCATATGAGACGGTTGAAAATACCTTGATTTGGGTCAGGCACACACCTGAGTCTTCAAAGTGACATTTTTGCTTCTTACCACTTTAAACAGGTCTTTTGAAGCAGATTTATCCAATGAGATACAACATTTGATTTCTTGACTGCTGCTTCCACAGGTGTTGACTATAGATTCAAGTAAAATGAAATCCCTGCAACTTCAATCTTTCCTCCATTTAGCATGATGTTGCTTATTGTTCTAGTTGTGAGAAATTTTGTTTTCTTTATGTTGAAGTGTAATCCATTCTGAAGACTGCAGTCTTTGACCTTCATCAGTAAGTGCTTCCAGTCATCTTCACTTTCAGCAAGCCAGGTTGTGTCATCTGCATATTGCATTTTGTTAATTGTTCTTCATCCATTCCTGATGCCATATTCTTCTTCACATAGTCCTGTTTCTCAGATTATTTGCTCAGCATAGAGATTTAATACGTATGGTGGAAGGATACATCCCTGATACACACTCTTCCTGATTTTAAACCATGCAGTATCTCCCTGTTCTGTTCAAAAGACTGATTCTTGGTCTAGTTACAGGTTCCTCATAAGCACACATGTTCTGGAATTCCTATTCTATGCAATGTTATCCATTATTTGCTATGATCCACACAGTTAAGTGTCTTTGCATAGTCAATAAAACACAAGTAGACATCATTATGGTTTTCTTTGCTTTCAGCTAAGATCCATCTGACATCAGCAATGATATCCCTCATTCCACGTCCTCTTTTGAATCAAGCTTGCAATTCTGGAAGTTCCCTGTCAATGTATTGCTGCAACCAGTTTTGAAATATCTTCAGTCACATTTTACTTCTTTTCTTTTTTCTACATTTTATTTGCTATTAATGATATTCTTTGATAACATCCACATTCTATTGGATCACCTTTCTTTTGAATGGACACTAATGTCCATCTCTTCCAGTCAGTTGGCCAAGTAGCTGTCTTCCAAACATGCAAGCCACCACAGTATCACCAACTGACAGGTGAGTGGTGAATTGATTACCTGAGGTCTTCTTTATTTTCTTCCATGATTTTGGGTAATATATCTTTAATGAATTTAAAGAGAACACATGAGAAGTAAAATTGTAAAGGTCCTATGCCTGAAGATTTCTTTATGTTTTATTGCTAATATCCCAGATGAAAATAATTTTCCCCCTATTTTGAGGGTATATCTGTCAAAAGGCAGTGGTTTGAACAGAACAAAAGGATGCTGTATGGTTTAAAATCAGAAAGGTGTGCCTCTGGGTTGTATCCTTTCAAAATATCTATTTAATGCTAAGGAAGCAATCTGAGAAGCTGGAATTTATGAAGAAGAACATAGAATTAGGATTGGAGGATAACTCAGTAACAGCCTGCAATATGCAGATGACACAAACTTATTTGCTGAAAATGAAGATGACAACTTGAAGCACTTACTGTTGAAGCACTTACTGTTGGCCTTTAGTGCATATTACACCTCAACTTAAAGGTCAACTTAGAGTGTTAAAGAGCAAAAATGTCACTTTAAAGCCCAAGTTGCACCTTATCCAAGCCATAGCATTTTCAAATGCCTCAGGCATATGAGAGAGGGACAATGAAAAAGAAGACTGCAGAAGAATTGATGTATTTGAATTGTGGTGTTGGTTAAGAATATTGAATATACCATGGATTACTATAAGAATGAACAAATCTGTACTGCCCAAATGCTCCTTAGAAGCAAGAATGGTCAGACTAAGTCTCTCACACTTTGGTTATGTTGTCAGAAGGGATCAGTCCCCAGACAAGAATTAAACCAAACTCATTACCATTGAATCAATTCTGACTCATAGCCACCCCCATAGGGTTTCACAGGCTGTAAATTTTTACTGAAGTAGATTACCTCATCTTCCTTGTTTGGAGCAGCTGGTGGGTTTGAGCTACTAACTTCCATAACCAAATGTGTTACCAGCTATACCGCCAGAGCTCCTTCTGGAGAAAGATATGCTTGTTAAAATAGAGGGTGTGGTGGTTATGTTTTTGTGTCAACTTGGATGGGTCTGGTTGAGTGGCTGGGCACCTGGTGGTAGTTATTCCCCATGATGAGACTGGCATTCAATTCCACGATGAGATCTACCACAAGCAGCTGAGTAGCTGCTATTGGGATGTGGTCTGCTTCCTGTATTTAAGGAGAAGCTTTGGGAATGGTCTCTAGCCTATATCATGCTTGGACCCTGCATATAGCCGTGTGGTTGCTCAGCAGCATTCTATGCTCTGCTGACCTTGGGACTTACAATGGACTTAAGTCAATGGTCTGCCATGTGGTTTGATAACATCGAGACTGTGCCTTTTTACTTGTCAACCTTGGGGCTTCTCAGCCTCAGCAGCCAGCAGCTGTCTGAGTGAAGAAATGCCTCTAGCTTCAGTGGGCCAGGAACAGGAGGTAGAGCTGGACCCCAAGGTTGATGGACTTTCACCCAACCCCTAGAGCCTGGCACTTTGAACTTGGATTTAAAGCTTCCAAATTGTAAGAATAAACTCTTGTTTTTGAGACCATCCCATTTGTGGTATATTCTTGTCAGAGCAGCACTAGGTAACCAGAAGAGAGGGTTAGCAAAAATGGGGAAGATCCTCAATGAGATAGATTGACATAATGGCTGTGATAATGGGCTCAAGCATGGGAATGATTTTGAGGATAGGTCAGAACTGGACAGTGTTTTGTTCTTTTGTACATAGGATCTCTATAAGTCAAAACCAACTTGATGACACCTAACAACAGGTTTCATGTTATTGTTGAGACATTGCCTATTGCCATCTACTATTACCTATTTTCCTTTCCTCATCTCCCCTCCAGTCCCCTCCCCTCCCATCTCCTCCCCCCTTTCCTTGCCTTCTTTTCTCTTCTCTCTCTATTTCTCTCTCAGCATTTGCATTTTCCCTTGCACTATAGAGTTTTGCTTCAAGCTCTGGTGGCACATTGGTTAAGGGATTTGGCTGCTAACCAAAAGGTCTGACATTCAAACCTACCAGCCACTCTACCAAGAAAGATGAGGCAGTCAGCTTCAGTAAAGGTTTACAGCTTTGGAAACCCTGTGGGGTAGTTCCACTCATCCTATAGGGTGAGTGTCAGAATCTACTCAATGGCAGTGGGTCATGTCATGTGTCATAGAGTTCTCCAGGATATCATGCTGGCTAAAGTGAAAAAGAGGAAGACTCTCAATAATATCTATTGATGTTGTAACAGTGGATTCAAATATAGCAATGCTTATGAAGATGGTGTGGTTTCATTCTGTTGATAGGGTCAACTGTAAGTCGGAACTAACTTAATGACCCCTAACAACAATAAAATACTAAAATGTATGGAGTTTTCAGTTTTTTTCCTCTAAAAAAATCTATAAACTTCTATCCTTTGGTTCTGGAAAAGCTCCCTCTAAAGCACTTTGATTTTTCTTTGTCAATTTACTTTCTCAGTATTTTCTTTGAGGAAAAACTCTAAGTTAAATGGTAAATTCCTAGAATTGATTCTACAGTTTTGAAACTATTTCTCCCTGCTTTTTTATTTATTTATTTTATTTTAAAAAAAATTGTTTTGGGTCCTACTTCTGGTTTGCATTTTTCAAAATTATCTTAGAAAAGGTTATCTTATTAAAAAAAAAAAAATTGTCCAATATAATTACTTTCCAAAAAGTAGGTTTTATCTCTCTCTCTCTCTCTCTCTTTTTTTTTTTTTTTTGCTTGTTTGCTTGATTAATAGATGTAATCTTTTCTTATGAAAATGTTTGCATGGAATGTGCCAGGGACAGGTTGCAGTAAGCCAGCCTAGGACCAGCTGAAGGCCAGTGTTTGTGTGGGTTAAACCAGGACAGGCTGGGTAAGTGAGCAGGGTGGGGGAGCCAGGAAATGAGAAGAGCAGTTTGGAACAAGTAAGGGAAACAAACTTGTCTGTCAGTTTGTTGTGCTGTGGTGGCTTGAAATTTGCTGTGAGGCTGGAGGCTATGCCACCAGTGTTTCAAATGCTAGCAGGGTTACCTACGGTGCCCAGATTTCAGTGTAGCTTCTAGACTAAGACTCAGAAGGAAGAGGTCATCTACTTCTTAAAGAATTGGCCAGTGAAAACCATATGAATATCATTGAAACACAGTCTGATATATTACTGGAAAACTTTATGAATAGCCCTGAAACACTGTGTGATAGATAAAGTGCCAGAAGATGAACTCCTGAGGTTGGAAAGCACTCCAACTGGATAAGAGTGGAGAAGAGCTACAAGCTCAAAGTAGTTGTTGCTGTTGTTATGTGCCATTGAGTCAGCCATGACTCATAGCGACCCCTCTTTGGGTTTCCGAGGCAGTATCACTATGACAGTAGATTGCCCAACCTTTCTTTGAGGAGTGGCTTGTGGGTTTAAACATCCAACCTTCTGGTTAGCAGTTAAATGCCTTAGGCACTATGCCTAAGCTCCTACCTCAAAGTATAGCTGACCTTAGTTATGTAGATAAGGTAAAGCTTTCAGGATCTCCATTTGTTGATGTGTGGTGTCTCAAGATGAGAAAAAAAAAAAAAAAGCTGCAAACATGCTTTAATAATCAGAACATAGAATGTATAAAGTATGAATCTGGGAAAATTAGAAGTTGTCATAAATGAAATAGAATGCATAAAGATAGCTATCCTAGGTATTAGTGAGCTGAAATGGACTGGTTTTGGCCATTTTGAATCAGACAATCATATGATTACTATGCCAGCAATGAAAAATTAAAGAAGAATAGTGTGGCATTCATCATCACAAAGAATGTAGCAAAATCTATCCTGAAATATAATGCTGTCAGTGATAGTATTGTATCCTTACACCTATGAGGAAAACCAGTTAAAACTATGATTATTCAAATTTATGTACCTAGCAACAAAGCCAAAGATGATGTAAATGAAAATTTTTACCAACATCTGAAGTCTGAATTTGACAGAGGACACACTCAAGATGTGTAAATTATCACTGATGATTGGAATGCAAATTTGGAAACAAAGAAGAATCACTGGTAGTTGGAAAGTATGGCCTTGGTAATAGACATAATGCTGGAGATCATATGATAGATTTTTGCAAGACCAATGACTTATTCATTGCAAATCCCTTTTTTCAACAACACAAACAGTTACTACACACGTGGACTTTGCCAGACGGAGTACACGGGAATCAGATTAACTACATCTGTGGTGAGAGGTGATGCACCCATTCCAAAGAAAGGTGATCCCACAGAATGTGGAAATTATCAAACAATATCATTGATATCACACTCAAGTAAAATCTTAATGAAGATAATTCAAAAATGGTTGCAGCTATATATGGACAGAGAACTTTCAGAAATGAAAGCTGGGTTCAGAATGGGATATGAAGTGAGTGATATCATAGCTGATGTCAGATGGATCTTGGCTCAAAGCAAAGAATACCAGAAAGATATTTACTTGTGTTTTATTGACTATGAAAAGGCATTCTATTATGTAGTTCATAACAAATTGTGGATAACATTGAGAAGAATGGGACTTCCAGAACAGTTAATTGTACTAATGAGTAACCTGTACATAGACCATGAGGCTGTCATATGAACAGAACAAAGGGATACTGCATGGTTTAAAATCAGGAAGGGAGTGTGTCGGGGTTGCATCCTTTTTACAATAGTTATTCAATTTGTATGGTTTGCAAATAAATCCAAGAAGCTGGACTATATGAAGAAGAAAGTGGGATCAGGATTGGAGCAAGTCTAATTAACAACCTTAGATATGCAGACAACATACCTTTGCTAGCTGAGAGTGAGGATGACATGGATTTCTTACTGATGAAGATTAAAGACTACAGTCTGCAGTGTGGATTACACCTCAATATAAAGAAAACAAAAATCCTCACAATTGGACCAATAAGGAGCATCACAATAGATGGAGAAAAGACTGAATTTGTCTAAGACTTGATATTACTTGGTTCTACAATCAATGACAATAGAAGTAGCAGTCAAGACATTAAAAGACATATTGCATTGATCAAATCTGCTGCAAAGGACCTCTTTTAAATGCTGAAGAGAAAAGATATCTCCTTGAAGACTGAGATTCACCTAACCCAAGCCATGTTATTTTCATTCATCTTGTGTGGATGTGAGACCTGGACAGTGAATAAGGAAGACCAAAGAATAGTTCATGCTTTTGAGTTGGGGTGTTGGAGAAGAATGCTGAAAGTACCATGTACTTCTAAAGAACTAACAAATCTGTCCTGGAAAAGTCCAGCCAGAATGCTCCTTAGAAGTGGGAATGCCCAGGCTTTGTCTCACCTATTTTGGTCATGTTGTCAGAAGGGACCATTCTCTGGAGAAGGATTTCATGCTTGGTGAAGTCAAGCGTCAACAAAAGAAGAGAAGGGCCTCAACAAGATGGATTGACACAGTGGCTGCAGTGATGGGATCTATGACTTTTCAATACTTTTTTTTTAATTGAAGATTAATATTTATACATTGATTGAATACCTTTCAAGGAGCTCTGGTGGCATAAGGGGTAAGATTTTCTGCTAAGAGATACGTATTGATTTGGGTGAAGAGAAGGGAAATGTACCAAATGTGAGTGATCCACATGGTGGCATTGAGGAAAAGGAAGACAGAGAGAGGTACATGGTAGATGCAGACAACCAAGATGAACCTTTTTGCACATAGAGTACTGTGTTATCAGTGAAGGCAAACATGGGTATATGGGTGGATAGATTCATGGGCAGACTGAACTATTATGTATGTCTATGCAGCAGGGAGTGTACCCAACCAACACTATGTGTAGGGTTGGCAGACAATGGTTCTACAAGTGTATTTGTATGTCCTGTAAGAATTTCCAGTGGTATAGTAGAGCTGACAAGGGACAAGGTTGTAGTCATTTCTTACTCACAGCCAGCTACCAGAAGGAGCAAGTAGTTGAAACTGTGGGCTTGGGACCATAGTCACAGGGAACATCAAGATCAATTGGCATAACATA
>NW_006921773.1:2931904-2936566 GCF_000298275.1 Orycteropus afer afer | reverse complement strand
GCAGTCTACTTCCATAAATATTTACATTTCAGAAACCCAATGGGGGCTGCTATAAGTCAGAGTCAACTCACAAGCAGTGGGTCGCAGTACCATTCACAATTTTTTATTTTTGAATTTGCATATGAAAAATAGAAAAATCATTTAAAGGTGATTCCATCAAAATAATTTGACAAAAAACAGTCATTTGAGTCTCATGGAACCTTATTTGGGTTACTACAATAATTTCTATGTTTGTACCTCTTTTGATTTTCAAAAAATTTCTATAGCTATGATTCAAGTTAATCTTCACAGCAGCTCTATGAGGAGAGATCATTGGTCCAAAATGATAAATTAGAGAAAAGTGGTTAAATCTCTTAAGTTATAACACCTTAGAAGGAAGGTTGGGCAATCTACTTCCGTAGTGATACTGCCTCAGAAACCCAAGGAGGGGTCGCTATGAGTCAGGTCCAACTTGAAAGCACATAACAACAACAACATATATCCAATCTATGTCTCCTTCTCCTTCCTCTTCAGAGATCTTCTCTTTGCACCTGTGACACTTGAACAGTGTTCTTAGAAAAATTTGTTCAAGATGATGGGTGATGAAGAGTTCTATTTAAAATCATCAAATCTTCTCTCCATCCCTACCCTTTAAAATAATAAAATGATAAGGTTATGAAAAAAATTTAAATGAAGTAAAAAATAAGTAATTAATTTGTTTTATATAGGATCATTTAAAATTATTTTACCACAGTACTTGTTTTTCATATAACACTAATTTATATTCTATGAATAGAACCATAATCCAAAAATTTATGAAATTCTGAATTCTTTTTTATTTTAAAATACTTTGTTTTTCCTTAAGTGCTGTAGATCATTTTTGGATATCCACTTGTACCAGAATACATTTATAATATTCATTTCTTAATTATCTACTTTAGATAGTTCTGACATGAGCTCAATATATGTAGAATTTGACTCTAAGATTAGTTGCTGGCTTGACAATGATTTGTGTAAACTAAATTAACTTTTATTTTAATATTAATTTATTAATATTTTTTATTGTTGTTTATTATGCATCAGGTCCTTTGGCAGACACTGGGAGTAAATGGTTGACAAAAGACACATTATACACTGCAGATAGACTGGGAGAACAGATAAAAATTGGTCAGTTATCAAGTGTTTAATAAGGACTAGTGGATATTCTACATACTGTAGCTGTGATTGTTCTGAATTGTTCTAAAAACATAAGAATTCATTACATCATTTAATTTTCAGAAGTTGATTAGGAACTTCTGAAACTTATTATTTTATGGGCACAAAAGTATCCTACAGGTTAAATAATTTGTTCAAGGTCAAATCAACATTTAATGGCAAACCAAGATTTGAGACCAGAATATCTCTGTGGCTATTAAAGAAAAATGTTACAAATAAGTGATCAATATTTTAGAATTTTAGGACCTAGATCTATAAGTATAGTTAAGTCATTTACATTTGCATGCTTTTATTATGACATAGCCAGATGATCACTACCAAACAAAAAACATTTCCATGGTTAATACCCATCTATTTAAAAAGAAATATACATTCTGCTTAAGGTTCTGTTTTTTTTTTTATAACATTAATGACACTGGTGTCATTTATGGCACTAAACACAAATTTAAAAAATGGGACTTCTGATAAGATGGAGGAATAGGCTGACAAGCTACACTGGCCCTCTTCAACAAAGAAAAGAGAAAACAATTGACAGAGATACAGAAGATAATCCTGGAGTCCTGATCTTTGAAAGGAACTACACAGAAGTGAACTAGACACCAACTAGTGGAAAAACCTGAATGAAAACAGCTAGAACAGAGATGGTCAGAACAGTGGACTGTCAGCTATTCTGACGGGACCAACAGCCTGAATATTTCCAAGTGGCATTGGGACCTGAGAATTGACCTAAAGATCAGCTCCGGTTGCCAAGGGCTGCACAGACAACTGCTCTAATAGCCTATGATTAGGAATTGAAACAGTAAGGAGGGAGACTACCTAAACTGTGGACTTCCTATCTGGAGGGTGCAGCCATTTTGATTGTTTACAAGTGGTGGCCATTTTGGATATTTAAAGTTACCGAGGGCACAGCCATTTTGAATGTTTATAAGAGCGGCTATTTTGGATATTTAAAGTGACTGAGGGTGAAGCCATTTTGAACCTTTACAAGTGGTGGCCATTTTGGATTTTAAAATGACACCACTCTCATTTAGATTCCAGGCATCTAAGAATAGGCTCTGTTTGTCAGGGATGGCAGGGACATATGGGAGGTTGACAATGGGAAAGGAAACAGGTGGTGAGTGTGTAAGTGCTGCCAACTAGTGAATAGAGGAGCACTTCACAGCACCCTGCTTACGTAGATCATGTCCAAAGGAAACAAAAATTGTGAGCAAGTCACTCCAACATACAATCACCAATTAAATATAAGAACAAAAACATCATAATGCCTTGGAGACAACTGGGCATCACAGTGCACACAAAGAAGCAAGATAAAGCAGAAGAAACAAGGGACCAGGATACAGACCAAAAACATATCTCCAAGGAAGATGCAGCATTGGAACTCCCTGATAAGAAATTCAAAAGAATTATATTTAGGTATCTTCAATCAATTGAGAGACAGATTAAGGAAAACACTGAAAAAATTGACAAAAACACAAAGAAAACCCTAGAACAATTTCAAAAGACAGTACAAGGACAAAATGACAAAATAAAAGTTAGAAATGATACAAAATCAATAATAGAAATCCAGAAGATTAATACTAAGTTTTCAGAAATAGGTAAGACATTGAACAGGCAAAGGAGTAGAACTGAATTAATGGAAGACAAAATTAGTGAGATTGAAGACAAATGTTCAATATTTCTTTGGAAAGGGATCAATCAGAAAAAAGATAAAAACAAAATGAAGAAAGCCTAAGGGTCATGTGGGATATCATCAAAAGGAATAACATACATGTAATTGGAATTCCAGAACAGGAAAAGACAAATAAAACCACAGAGAAAATTGTCAAAGATTTGTTGGAAGAGAATTTTCCTGGTCTGATGAAAGATGAGAATATATCCATTGAAGAGGTCCAACAAACCCCAAACAGGATAGACTACAAAAGAAAATCAGCAAGACACATCATCAACAAACTCACCAAAACCAAAGACAAAGAAAGAATCCTGAAAGCAGCACGGGAAAAATGAGAAGTTACCTACAAGGGACAACCAATAAGACTAAGCTTGGATTTATCGGCAGAAACCATGCAGGCGAGATGACAATGGGATGGTATAAATAGAAGCCTTAAAGAAAAAAATTTCCAACCAAAAATTATGCACCCAGCTAAACTGTCCCTCAAATATGATGGTGAAATTAGATTTCCAGATTAGCAGAAATTAAGGGAATTTGTTAAAATCATACCAACCTTACAAGAGATGCTAAAGGGAGTCTTCTGGACAGAGAAAAAACAACAGCAAACAACAACTGCCATTAACACACATGGTGACATAATCCAGAAACCAACCCAGCTATGGATATATCAAAAAAAAAAACCAAGTCTACAAAGATATCAGTTGACAAATGAGGACAAGTACAAACCAAAAAGAAGGGAAAAAACTGTGTTTTTACAGAACTTCTAAATAGTAGGGAAGTCAATACAACTACAAGCTGGAATGGACTGTTCTAAACGTGGGAAGAAAACTATAAATCACAGGGTAATCTCAAAGAAAAATGATAAACCTTCACATGAAAATAAAATAGAGGACCAGCACAAATATTTAGCAAATACTGAAACAATAGCAACGAATGAAGTGATAACATGGTTCACAAACAAAATGAGCTCAGCACAGAAAATTATATGGAACAAAGAAATCAACACCACAAAAAAGCCCATAACAAAAATGACAGCAACAAATTCATACTTGTCGATAATTACTGACTTATCTCTAAGATTTATGGCAAAGGAATTAACAACCCAGTTGAAAAATGGCCACAAGACATGAATAGACACTTCACCAATGAGGATATTCAAGTGGCCAGCAAATACATGAAGAGATGCTTATGATCATTGGCCATCAGAGAGATGCAAATCAAAACAACAATGAGATACCATCTCACCCCAAAACTGCTGGCAAGGTTCAACGAGGCAGAAAAAAAACAAATGCTGCCAGGGCTGTGGAGAGATTGGGAATCTCATACACTGTTGGTGGGACTGTGAAGTGATACAACCACTGTGGAAAACAGTATGGTGATTCATTAGAAAGCTGGAATTGGAGATACCATTTGACCCAGAAATTCTATTGTTGTTGTTGTTATGTGCTGTTGAGTCAGTCCCAACTAATATCGACCCCTCCTTGGATGTCTGAGGCAGTATCACTATGGAAGTAAATTGCCCCAGCTTCCTTCCAAGGAGTGGCTGGTGGGTTAGAACCACCAGCCTTCTGGTTAGCAGTCACGTACCTTAGCCACTGTGCTACCAGAGCTCCCATGGTAGGTACATATCCTAGAGCCAGGACAGGAAAATATGTAAGCAAACTCATGTTTATTGCAGAACTATTTACAATGGCAAAAACATGGAAAATAACTTATGTGTCCATCAGCAGAAGAGTGGATGGCCAAACTATGGTACATACACACAATGGAATGCTATGCAGAACAAAAGAATAATGTAG
>NW_006921773.1:2929799-2930994 GCF_000298275.1 Orycteropus afer afer | reverse complement strand
AAGAGGGATTTCATGAACACAGCTCTTATCCAGGATGGCTAAGAACTGAGAGAAAACAGAGGTGTCTGAATGAAGCATAATGAAGAAAGGGAAAATGAGTTTGAAATGAGTGAGGGAAGACCTCTTTCAGTCAGTCTTTGTTGACTATGAATTTACCTATTTCCCAAAATGCATTGGGATGGTACTGAAGAGTTTAAAGCTGTGTGAAACATGATTAGCTATAGTCCATAAAAGATCATCCTGGCTGCTATGTAAAAAACAAATTTGAAGACATCCCAGGTGGAAAGCACAATATTAGTTGGTGGGCTACTGGAGAAATTTAAACGAGAAACCACAGTGACTTATGTTAAATGGTTGGCATTAGAGAAGAAGAAAGAGGATGACTGTATGATACATCTTAGATGTGGCTCTTGATGTAGGAGGATGAAGGAAAAGAATGTGTCAAGACCTTCAGAATGATTGTTACATTATACGAGTCACATTTACTGAATGGGGTTACACTAAAGGAGTAAAATTTTCTTGACAGGAATAAGAATTAACATGGACTTTCTGAGTTTGAGACATAATGTGAAATATACACAGGGGAATGTCAAAAAGCCAACTCACCTCACAATATGAATGAGCCTGGAGGACATTATGCTGAGTGACATAAGTCAGTGCCAGAAGGAAATACTGTATGAGCTCATTAAGGTAAAAAAGACAAAGAAGAATTTGCTTAAGAAAGGGAATTTACTTTGCAGGTTACCAGGTTGGGAAGGAAGGGGAAGGATTAATTTTGGGCTAATTGGGGGCCACACACTGATGTACGTAAGGGGAGGGATGGTATAGATAGAGTCTGTGACCACCATGATAACATTAGGAAAAGGGAAGACACCAAATTGTTCACATAAGGTACAGACACTAATGCGAATCAGTAAATCCACAATATTGTATTACCATTAACACCAAACACCAGGCTACAAATAAACACATAAACATCTTAGACGACCAGATGGCGGTCTGATCAGTGAACAGGATTATACTCTAGACTGAGGTTATATTCTGCTTAGGCTAATCTTGCACAGATACAAGATATCCGCAATCCTTACAGAAACAACAGAAGACAGACAAAGCGTAATCTCTTAGAGATAGCTAGAAACTGTGAGAGAGAGATTTAATGGATCTACCAACTCAGGACTATCTGGGGGATACCAGA
>NW_006921773.1:2919480-2926383 GCF_000298275.1 Orycteropus afer afer | reverse complement strand
AGACAAGTTTGTCTTGCTGTTGAAGACCTCTCGTATCACCCCCATCTGGGTCCCTGTGGCTGACTGTTCCTCTGTCTGGCTTCCTGACTTTTAATCCCCTTTCTCCTGCTCTTTTGGTCTGCTACTTTGGGTGTCGCTTGGTTGTCCCTGGGGCTGACTGCTCCTCTGTCCGGGTTCCTGTCTTTTATCCCCTTTCTCCTGCTCTTCCATCCTGCTACTCTGGGTGTGCCTTAGTTTGTCTCCTCACCTAATCCCTTCAGCTGATTGCTCTTCTCTCTGGCTTCCTGGCTTTTAATCCCCTTTCTCCTGCTCTTACCCCTTGCTACTTTGGGGGTCCCTGAGTTGTCTTTCCTCACCTGTAACCCTGGGGCTGAATATCTAAGATAAGTGGCTATCTAAGATGCAGCTATCTAAGATGGTCTCCTATCGTCAGAAGCGAAGACGAGTGCAAAAAACCAAGGACATTTGGAAGAAATCAGTCCTAGGACACAAGGTACCTTGAGACCACAAAAACTAGATGGTGCTTGGCTACCAATGCCAACCACTCATGAAAAGATCAAAACTGGAGATCCTGGATAGAGTGGGAATAAAAACATGGAACAAAATGCAAAAAGACAATAATGACTAGAATTATTGGTCGAATGGAGTCTTGTGGGACCCCCAATACTATAGTCCTGGAATACATTTTGGGTCTGGAATAAAACTCACTCCCAGGGGCTGGCTCTCAGCCGAATAGTAAACAAGATGTTCACACAGACCCCTCAACCCAGGATGACATATCCACGTACTCTAAGGAGTTGCATCCTTTGAAGCAATTGACCATGGGGCACGAGAAGAATATCATTCTCATGGAGGACACAGAGTAGTGCATAGATATGAGGGGGATGCAGGCAGTTTCCTGGACAGGGAGGGTAGGAGACTGTGTTAGGGTTGGGGATGGTAAATGGGGAGTGAAACTAAACGTACATGAAATGTTGAATTAAAACAAACTCTGCTTTGTAAACTTGCACAATTTAAAAAAGAAAAAAAATAGATTGAATATTTAGAACACCTAAATCACTAGAGGGAGCTCTAAACAAACAAACAAACAAACAAACAAATACAAGACAGCTGAATATATGTAGGTTAGAAGAAGGTCTGTGCTCATTGTGAGAAATGTCTGCTTCTGGTTATTTCTAAAGATTTGGGAATGGATAAGAGGGAGAGTGTGGAAAGTGTCATGGTAAAGGAAATAATTTTGTGAACCTTAACTTAGTCATCAAATACAGATTGATAAAATGCAGCCCAAATACAACAGAAAACCTAGGAAATTTTTAGCATGAATTAAATGCTGCTATGAGATCAATTACGTCCATTATATATTTTCTTCTTCTTTTTTTAATGTGGTATATACATAGATAAAATATTTTCAATTTCTACAATCTTTCCATGTATATATTTCAGTGACATTAATTATTTTAATCTTATTCAATCATAATCATTAACCATTCCCAAAATTTCCCATTGCCCTAAACAGAAGCTTAGTATCCCTTAAGCTACATAAAACCGAAAAAGCCAGACTCACTGCCATCAAATTGATCCTACTAATAGCAACCCCTCCTTGGATTTCTGAGGTGGTATCTCTACGAAAGTAGATTGCCTAATTTTCCTTCTGAGGAGTGGCTGGGGGATTTGAACTTCCAGACTTCTTGTTAGCAAGTCAAATGTCTTAGGTAGTACACCACCAGAGCTCCCTAAGCAACATAGGAAGAGTTTAAAACTAAGGAAAATAGAAAAATCACGATGAGAAGGAGCAAGTTATGCAAAAAGCTGAGGGTAAAAGTATTCTTGGGTAGATAGAGTGAAAAAACAAAACAAAACAAAAAGCTGTTAGTTGAAAATGAGCTTACTTTGTTCTAATAACTGATAGAAATACAACATGGCTAGGGCATATCGAATACAGAGGTGGACTGGGGAAGTACTGAGGTGCAAAAGCAAAATGGGGAAGACCATTTAAAGGCTGTTGTAGTGGTTCAGGCAAAAATGATGAGTGCTTGTCTAGAAAGTTAACAGTGCAGGTGGAGAGAAGGAAGTATATTGATGACTGAGACATGTGTTCATTAGATTTAATAGAAAGCAGTTCACCTGTTACGTAGTTTGAAGACATTTTGTATAGTGTTCTGACATATTTTACATCACAGTTATTGGTAGACAAAGACTGAGAGATAGAAATGAGATAACTCTCAACTTTACTAAGAACATTGTCTATTAAGAAGTGGTTAAATAATAGAGAAATATCTTGGGTGGCTTGCGAGGAGAGAGAAGGAATTGTTGCCTTGTTGTTTTGAGTGTATTTTTTAAATCTGTATTTATCATTTTGAACATAGAGAAGAGAAGAGGTAATTAATTATAGCTCATAGAGAAGCAGGCACCTCTGAAATGAAACAAAATTGTCTTCAGATTATTTGTTTAGGAAAAAAAAGGATAGAAGGTGTAAATTATTCTAATGAAAGCTTTTACATCTTTATTTTAAATATATTTGTAAATAAATATATATACAATTGTTTTGAGTGTTTTAACATTTATATATTCTCATATTGTTTCATGCTTTCAAAACTACCATTTTAATTTTAACTCATGTCTTTCATATTAATCCAGGAATACATTTCAATAGCATTTATTTTAAATGCTCTATATTATTCTAATATTATAATAAATTGAAATATAATTATTTTTTCACCTTTGAGGGACATTTAAAGTCTCTCTGTATCCTACAGAGATACCATAAATGTCCTTATATATATTTCCTTTTGAAAACAAAAGAGATTATCTACAGCAGATTCTTAGAACTAGAATTGGTGTATTACAATTTACATTTCTTTTGGTCTTTGCTGGTAATTTCAAATTACATTTAACTTGTGAGAGAAGGTATTTGTTCATACATCCAACAGCTATAATCCCTCCCTGTTCCTCATCCTGTTGGCATTTTTAGGCTCAGGAACAAACCACCACCTCCTGGGAGTCTGATGAAATAAAGTAATAAAAATCTACCTAACACCCAAATATCAAACAATACACTGTTCTTGAGCAGTGAGGCCAGTAAAGCAATGCAGTAAGTCACATAACTCTGAAGTATCAAATTGGATGAGAGAAGGATTTCCTTGTCCTTGCCTAAGGAACAAAGTGAAGGCACATGTGGAGGAGTACCATCTCTGGAACATCTTTCTGAGCCAGGGAGGGTCTCTCACCATGGAACTGTTCTGTTGTTTGCTACTTGTTTTTAATCTGTGAGTCATTAAATGCCAATAATTTGCCAAACCTTTGTATATTGCCTTCTGAGGAGTGGCTGGTGGGTTTGAACTGCCAGCATTCTAGTTAGCAGTCAAATGCCTTAGGCACTACACCACCAGAGGTCCTCTGTTTTAACAAAGATAAAGGCAATAAACCTAAAGATATCAGACAATAGAACACTGACTTCAGTGAATGACAACATACCAATATTTTTCTCAGTGTTTGGAATAAGAATCAAAGGTTCAATTTATTTTTAAAGTTGAGTTATTTTATAATTTTTCATTATAAAGAGTTAATTAAAATAGAAATATTAAGTGATTTACTAGAAAGGAATGACAGAGAAGGTCTAGGGGAAAAATGAATGAGGAGAGAAGAGATGGATCATATATATGTTGTTGTTATGTGCTGTCGAGTCAGTCCCAACTCATAGCGACCCCTCCTTGGGTTTCTGAGGTGGTATCACTATGGAAGTAGATTTCCCAGCCTTCCTTCTGAGGAGTGACTGGTGGGTTTGAACTGCCAGCTTCTGGTTAGCAGTCAATTTCCCTAGGCACTATGCTACTAGAGCTCCCAGATCATATATATTTAAAATCATATATATAGAGGATATTTTATGTATCCATCCATATACATGTATTTATGCTACTAATCCTTTTCTTTGTAATTGATTACATGTATATGATAATGTTAAACACCATCATAAACAATATTCACACATACTTACTATATAATCACAAGCACAACTATAAATACTTTGCATATATTAACATATTTATTAACAACACCCCTTAGAGGTTTGAACTATTAGTAACTGGCATTTTATTGATTAGAGAATTGAGGCACTAAATTTTAAGTATTACCCTTAATCATACAGGTAAATCTTGATTTGAACCCAACAGTCTGGACCAGAATTGGTCCTACTCATCGCTACAGTGTTTCAGTTCATTTCCTTTTCCCATACATACAAGTAGGAGTTCTGGTAGCATAGTACCTAGGGCACTTGAGTGCTAACCAGAAGCCTGGCAGTTCACACCCACCAGCCACTCCTCTGAAGGAAGATGGGGCAATCTACTTCTGTAGTGATACTGCCTCAGAAACCCAAGGAGGGGTCGCTATGAGTCGGGTCTGACTCGATGGCACATAATAATAACAACAAAATACATGCAAATGGAGGTGCAGTAAACATGTAAACAGGGAAAGGTAGACCATTATTAGAATGGGGAAAGAAATAAGATATATTTTGCAAACACAACTGAGGATTAGCCTGAGTTGTTGGTTGGATCCAGCTGCCATCAGGTGAATTCCAACTCATGGAGATTCCATATATTGCAGAGTAGAACTGCACTCCAGTGAATTCCAAGACTGTAATCATTTGGAAAGAGATCAGCAGATTTTTTTTCTGAGGTACTTCTTGTGGATTCAATCCATCCAACTTTTGGTTACTAGACAAACACTTAACTATTTGACAAGCACCACTGGATTGAACTGTATAAAATAACTAGAAACACCTGAGTGCCTCTTAGATTTATATGATGAAGACAGGCATTTGGGAGATGTTGAATCTGATCAGAAAACCAGGGAAGTTGTGTCTGTCTTCATTTCCTTAAAGGGAAGATTAAATTAAAGGACTATTTAAAAAAACAATTCCTCAGAAATAATAATGACAGTTTAATGATGAAAAAGCTTCTTGAATTTGGCAAAAGCTTATCTGTTCACAGTGTCATTGATTCCCACAGTCGAGGCTTTTGGGTTCCTAAGAAATCTTTGATAAGTCAGGTTGCATTCTCTCCTTCTCAATCTTGCCAAAAAGCTTAAGTTAAATTTCTATATCCTTCATTGTATAAATTGGGAACTTAAATTTGTCTCCCCAAGTGTATATATGGTCTCTTTCTACCAATCTGTAGCTCTGTTGTGATGTGATGTTCTAAAAATCTTAAGATAGACAAAAGTAGAATATTAGTATATCAGTGTTTGTTTAAATACAATGATTACTATTTTACTTTTTTAATAAAAATTGAATATTAATTGAACCAGGAAAATGTACCCTTCAGAAAGAACCTGTCTCATATGAAGGAAAGAATAAAGTCAAAAAAAGTAAGCATGTATATTCTAATATCCATATATTACTCCTATTTGGAGCTTCAGTGGGATGTCTATCATTGGCTGGTTGTTGTTGTGAGTACTATTACTGTTTTTGTTACTTAAATACTACAATGATTAGAATGTATATGAGCCTAGGACACTGTTGAAACAAAATGCTAAAAATAAAAGCAATGAAAATCCTTTTTATTTTAAAAACAAATTTTGCATTCCAAATAGTTATTTATTTATTTGTTTGTTTGTTTATTTATTTAATTATCTATCTATCTATCTATCTATCTATCTATCTATCTATCTATTTATTTTAATGCATGCTCTGAGTACCCCTACTAGAAAAATCAAGATGTGGAAATACATATTTTCCATTGATAAAAATCATAAAATTTTATTCTATGAAATATTCAGTTCAATCACTGAAGCATGCACCTCAATCAAATACAGTGAATAGAAAAAAACACACAATTAAATTGCATCTGTAAAGTTCTTTTCTTGCATTGTGGAACAGTCTAAAATTATGAGTAAATCAGGAACATATGAAATTATGTAACATTTTAATCAATTATGTTTTGAATTGCCTTCACAAGAGAGTAGTCAAATCAGAAAAATCTGTAACTCAATCATATAATAATGCATATTTATCATTACATACCAGTGAAAAAGAGGAAAATGCTCAACAAAACAGATTGAGACAGGGGCTGCAACAATTGTCTCAAACATGGCAATAATTGTGAGGATGATGGAAAACCAGGCAGCATTTCATTCCATTGTAGGTACAGTCACTGAGAACTGATTTGACAGCCCTTAACAACAAAATTAACAACACTATATTGTGATCCTTGAAGAGCAATATGTAACTGAAGATTGAAATTTATCAGATTTATATTTAACTTTTTGTCTATTTAAAAATCCCAACCTAACAATCATGGTAAATTCTTATAATAATTTGTATACATTAAAATAATAATAATAATAATACCAGAGTTCACCAATCAACCTCTCTAGGAGCTCTGGTAGTTTAGTGCCTAAAGCACTTGACTGCTAACCAGAAGGCTGGTGGTTCAAACCCACCAGCCACTCCTCGGAAGGAAGGTTGGACAATCTACTTCCATAGTGATATCGCCTCGGAAACCCAAGGAGGAGTCTCTCTGAGTCGGGGCGACTCAACAGCACATAATAACAACAACAACAGGACTCAGGTAACACAGGAACATATATTGAAGCAAATATTGAGTTTGAATGTAGCCTGAATGCTTCAAACACCCCATAAGTCAAAAGAGAAATAAATTAAGTTTTCACTTTGCAGCTATATAAACCACACACAATTTCCTTATCACATTATTTAATTACATCTACAAATCGCTCCTACACTACCCCATCAAATTTGCAAAGTGAAGATTCAAAGTTGTCTCAAGTATCCTTTTTTTTTTTTTTTTTGTAAGATTGGAGGCACTCACTCAGTTATGCCAAGAGATTTGGAGGACAGCTACCTGGCCAACTGACTGGAAGAGATCCATATTTGTGCCCATTCCAAAG
>NW_006921773.1:2910904-2918190 GCF_000298275.1 Orycteropus afer afer | reverse complement strand
GATCATTGTATCCAATTTGAGTCTTTATAGTAGAGCAATTATAAATGTGAATGAAAAAGCAGTCCTAATCTTCCTTAACTTCCTTTCTTCTTTACCTTGCCTTAATATTCCTCCACATTGTCTAACTCTTTAAATCACTATTCTATTATTCCCTATTCGCTATATTTTAAATTTAGGTAACAGTCATAGATTACTCTCCCATACTTATGATTCATCATACAAATACATGATTCACAATTATATACTCCCACATTCATGAACACATACTTTTCATGGTGGTTCAACTTTCAAAAATGTCAACAATATGAGTGGATCTGAGTCACTATGTAAAAAGAACTTTAATTTTAATATAACATGCACTTTTAGGATGTGCTAAGATGCCAAGCCCCCCACAAGTCCTCATTCAAAAAGTGTAAAAACAAGGTAGAACTATAATAGAAGTGAAGGAACAATAAAATACTACTATTAATAATAAAAGTATACAGGCCTTGATGGAGAGGAATAAACAAAGATGTGTAAAATCACTTCTGAAGCACTTTATACAGCACATAGATCCAAACCTTCATGGACTTTTGACTATCTCCTTAAACATTGCCTTCTTAAATATTACAATAATGGATTTTTCTATGAATAAATTGGCAAATATATTTGAGTTTTATAGGCTTACCTCATATAATGCAACAAACTGTTGCTCTGGAAATTGTTTATCATCAAAATGAAATATCACTTACTCTAAAAAATAATCGTAGATATAGATTTTGAGAAAACAGTGTAATGACCTTCCTGGCTTTCCTAAACATGATTACCATTTTCACTAATATTGAGTAATGAAAATTTTAGGAATATTAAAATAGGCTTACTTTTGGCTGTCTGGGACAGAAAAGATATCTATTCTCATTTATGCTGTGCATCAACCCCTGTGGATTCAAGGTGAGTGCAGTATAAGTGTAGTCTACCAAAGAAGCATACCTATAAACAAAGAATGATAGAGAAGGTCCAAAATGCAACTGGGCACTTAAAATAAACTGTTAACATAAGCTGAAGGAATTGACAGAAATTTGGTTTGGACAATGAAGCATAATTTTACCTTACTAATAATGATTCTGATTTACTGTATTTTTTATCACAAATAACATGTCCTTTTCAATTGTTGGCAAACTGCTGTGTCCCTCCAGGAGATATTTTCCTAAGAGCCACTATGCCACTTTTTTTTCTTCCTGTGCAAAAAGAATAATGTGGTTGTTGTTTTTAGGTGCCGTCCGGTCATTTCTGACTCACAGTGACCCCAGGCACAGCAGAACGAAACACTGCCCGATCCCGTGCCAGCTCCATGATCCCTGCTATACTTAAGCCCATCATCGCAACCACCATGTCAATCCATCTCATTGAAGGCTTTCCCCTCATTTGTGGACCCTCCACCCTACCAAGCATGACAGCATTCTACAGGGAATGGTCCCTTCTGACAACATGACCAAAGTAGGTGAGACGAAGTCTGGCCATTCTCGCTTCCAACAAGTATTTCGGGTGCACTTCCTCCAGGACAGATCTCTTAGTTCTTTTAGCAGTCCATCGCACTTTCAACATTCTTCGCCAGCACCACAACTCAAAAGCATCAACTCTTCTTGTCTTCCTAATTCATTGTCCAGCTCTCACATGCATATGAAGCAGTTGGAAATATCATGGCTTGTGTCAGGTTCACCTTAGTCCTCAAGGAGATATCCTTGCTCCTCAGCACTTGAAACAGTTCCTTCGTGGTTGACCTTCCCAATGCTACACGTCATCTACTGTCCTGACTGTTGTTTCCATTGGCATCAATTGTAGAATGAAGCAAAGTGAATTCTTTGACAACCTCAATCTTCTCTCCATTTATTGTGATGCTGCTCATTGGTCCAGTTGTGAGGATTTTTATTTTCCTTATATTGAGATGTAATCCATACTGCAGACTGTATTCTTCAACCTTCATCAGTAAGTGCCTCAAGTCATCCTCACTTTCAGCAAGCAAAGTTGTATCTCAGGTTGTTAATGATTCTTCCTCCAATCCTGATGCCCTGTTTTTCTTCATGCAATCCAGCTTCTTGAATTATATGCTCAGCATATAGATTGAATAAGTATGGGGAAAGGATACAACCCTGACACACTTCCTTCTTGATTTTAAACCATGTAGTGGCCCCTTGTTCCATTTGAATGACAACCTCCTGGTCAAGGTACAGGTTCCTCATGAGTACAATCAAGTGTTCAGGAATTCCCATTTTTCTCAATGTTATCCATAATTTGTCATGATCCACAAAATCAAATTCCTTTACATAGTCAATAAAACACAAGTAAACATCTTTCTCATTCTTTGCTTTGAGCTAAGACCCATCTGACAGCAGCTATGCTATCCCTTGTTCCATGTCCTCTTCTGAATCCAGCTTGCACCTCTGGAAGTTCTCTGTCAATCAATATACTGCTGCAACCATTTTTGAATTATGTTCAGTAAGATCTTACTTGCATGCAATATTAATTATATTATTTTATAATTTCCACATTCTGTGGGATCCCCTTTCTTTGGAATGGGTGTAAATATGGATATTTTCCAGTCATTTGGCAGGGTAGCTGTCTTCCAAATCTCTTGGCATAAACAAGTGAGTGTCTCTTATGGGGCATCCATATGTTGAAATGTCTCAATGGGTATTCTGTCAATGACCGGAGCCTTGTTCTTTGCCAATTCTTTCATTGCAGCTTTGACTTCCTCCTTCAATAACTTTGGTTCTAGATCATATGCCACCTCCTGTAATGGATGAAGATAGACCAGTTCTTTTTGGTACAGTGACTCTGTGTATTCTTGCCATCTTCTCTTGATGTTTCCTGCATCATTCAATATTTTTCCCATAGAATCTCTCAATATTGCAACTTGAGGCTTCAATTCTTTCAGCTTGAGAAATGCCAAGCGTGTTTTTCCCTTTTGGTTTTCCAACTCCAGGTCTTTGCACATTTCATTATAGTTATTGGCTTTGTCTGCTTGAGCTGCTCTTTGAAACAGTTCTTTTGTCTTGTCATTTCTTCCATTGGCTTTAGCTACTCTCTGCTCAAGAGCAGGTTTCAGAATTTCTTCTGTCATCCATTTTGTCTTCTCTTCTTTTCCTGTCTTTTTAGTGATCTCTTGCTTTCTTCATGGATAATGTTCTTCATATCCTCCCACAAATCTTCTGGTTTTCGGTCGTCGACATTCAATGTATCAAATCTATTCTTTAGATGATCTCAAAATTCAGGAGGGATATATTTAAGATCATATTTTGGCTCTCTTGGTCTTGTTTGACTTGTCTTTAACTTCAAGTTGAACTTGCATATGAGCAGTTGATGGTCTGTTCCACAATCAGCTCCTGGCCTGGTTTTGGCTGAAGATATTGAGCTTTTCCACCACCTCTTGCCACAGATGTACTCAACCTGATTCCTGTGTGTTCCACAAGGTGAAGTCCATGTGTAGAGACACCATTTGTGTTGTTGAACAAGGTGTTTGGAATGAACAAGTTGTTGTTCTTGCAAAATTCTACCATGTGAGTTCCAGTACTATTTCTGTCACCAAGGCCAAATTTTCCAACCATGGTGATTCTTCTTTGTTTCCAACTTTTGCATTCCAGTCACCAGTGATAATTAACACATCCTGATTGCATGTTCTGTCAATTTCAGACTGCAGAAGTTGATAAAAGTCTTCAATTTCCTCATCTTTTGCTTTGGTGGTTGGTGTATAAATTTGAGTTACGGTCATATTAACGGGTCTTCCTAGTAGGCATATGGATATTATCCTATTACTGACAGCATTGTACTTCAGGACAGATCTTGAAACATCCTTTGTGATGATGAATGCCACACCAATCCTCTTCAAACTGTCATTCCCGGCATAGTAGATAACATGGTTGTCAGATTCAAAATGGTCAAAACCAGTCCATTTCAGCTCACTAATGCTGAGGATATCAATCTTTATGCATTCCATTTCATTTTTGACAACTTCCAATTTTCCTAGATTCATACTTCATATGTTCCATGTTCTGATGATTAATGGATGTCTGCAGCTGTTTCTCCTCAATTTGAGTGGTGCCACATCAGCAAATGGAGGTCTTGAAAGCTTTACCTTATCCATAGGAGTAAGGCTGGGTTTACTCAGATGATGCAGCTCTTTCCCAGTCGTATTTTGAGAACCTTCTAACCTAACTGGACTATTCATAAAGCTGTGTGGTAATGTATCAGACAGTGTTTCTTTGTTATTCATAAGGTTTTCTCTGGCCAATTCTTTGAGAAGTTTCCGGCCTCCTCCTTCTTCCTAGTCTGGCTCAGTCTGTAAGCTGGGCTGATATCTGTGCACCATGTGCATCCCACTGGCTTTGAAACACTAGTGGCTCAGCCTAAAAGCTCACATCAACATGTCACCATGGTAGGACAAACCGACAGGCAAGTTTATCTCCCTGTTGGAAATCTCTCCTGCTACCCTTACTTGGGTCCCTGAGGCTGACTCCTTCATCCCGGTTCCTGGGCCTTTTCCTCCCCTTTCTCCTGCTTTCCCACCCTGCTGCTCTGGGTGTGCCTGGGTTCCCTCTCTTTACCTGGATGCCTGCAACTCACTCCCATTGGTCCTGGTCTCCAGGCCTATTCATCTCTGATCTCCATTTCTCCCACCCTGATGCTCTGAGTGTGCCTGGGTTCCCTCTCCTCACCTGGATCCCTGTGGCTAACTTTATAGAAGCTGGTAAGTCCCAAGTTCTTGGATCAAATGTCAAACTGGAGGCTTTCCCTGACTAACGCTGCTGCAAGGGCTGAGGAGCTCAAGGTTGGCAGGCAGTATACTGGCTCCTGACTCCAACAAATGATGAATCCAAGATCACCAGGCCGAACAATAGATTGTTCACTCACAAACAGTTGTAGGGAGCATAACAGAATCCCAATCCACAGAAGAGTGTTCCCCCCCACCCCAGGGAGTCCATAAAGAATAATAAGCATATCACATTTACAAAACCACCTCCCAGGGGAGGGAGCAGTTTGCAAAGAAATATAGAAGACATGCGGTCTTTGCAAAAAAATATGGTAGTTGAAGCAAATTGAATATCTGTTGCAAAGATGCCAATTATGAAGATATTTGATTTGTTGAAGAGATAGAGATTTGATTTGTGTGCCTGGGCATTGATTATAACTAGATATTTTGTGTGAAAATTTATTCTGAATAGTTCTATATATCTTATTCAAAAGTTATAGAATTGAGAGGAATATCACACATCCAAGATTCTGAAAAGAGGGGCAGAATGCCTTGTATATTGTGCCTTCAAACATCAATGTTCACCTGCAACTACAGTTGATTATTGTTATTCATAGTAGTCACTGCCAATATTGCAATAGTGCATACTGAACCATTTGTTGCTAGCAGGGAAAATACAGCGTTAGGTCATGTGAAGCTCTGATCACAACAATTACATCAACTGATCAAGAATAAACATTTTTTATTTGTGTTTCTGTTTATGGACTCTTTATTTAATATGTATCATTGTTTCATTAACATTGAACTCATGACCAGCAGTACTATAACTCATGTTTTCTCTGTGAAGCATATTGTAAACTTCCTGCACTTAGGAACACTAGACAGCACTCTAGCACTTCACTTGGGGGCCATTTTAAACAGTAAAACCACAAACAAAAAGCACAAAAATTGAAAATGCTGGCACTACATTGGCCATCATAAAGACACTATTTTGTAGTATGAGAATTGAAGCAAAGAGGCAGAACACCTTCATGTTTAAGAATAGCAGGAAAGGTACCCAATGGGCAACTCAAATTTTCTTTGCTCCATGGAGGCACATGGATGACTGCAAAAGTAAAACAAGTATTGATTTTGGAGTTACAAATAAAGTTGAGTGAGAAGACAAATTGTAAATATAGAATACACCCATCATGAAGATCAACTCTATACGCTTTAATGTGTATCTGATTTCTTGTATTAGTTTAAGAAAGATTCTTTGTATTAGACAGAAAGAATTTAAGGTAGATTTTATCATGAATAGATACCAACTATTACTAAACTTCTAGGTCTAGCTATGCAGTCATACACTTTTTTCTCCTTTAAAGATTCAATATAATGAATTATATGGATAAATTTTCTAATGTTCAGTAGTCTTTCAATTTCTGTGAGAAATCTTAATTAGTCATGATGTATCCTCTTCTAATGCTCACATAGACTCAATATTGTTGTTGTTGTTGTTGTTGTTGTCATGTGCCCCTGAGTCTGACCAACTCATAGTAACCCCTCCTTGGGTTTCTGAAGATCACTATGGAAATAATGCTTTATTTTGGATGCTTGAATATAAAAGGATGACAGAGTGTTATTTTCCATCTAATATATATTCTCATTATTCTCTTTAATAATGAAACCAGATACTTTAGCAAAGGACATAGCATGTAACTGACGACCATATTTTTCAGCCTTCTGTATAACTAAGATTGTTGTGTTTTAGCCAATGATAGATGAGAAGAGGCATATATGACTTAAAAGTCATACCTTTTAAAGTAAACTGCTCACACTCCAAGATTTTATTCCCAAGTCTTCTAGCATTAAATTTGGAAATTGTGGAAGTGGTGACTCATCATTGAACACAAATGGAAGGAAATGTAGGAGATGATCAAACAAGGAGAAAAGTAACCTGAATCCTTGCATGGCCTAGTGGAGGAAATTGTTCTGCTCCCTGTCTTAACCTACTTAATGGAACTTTCATATAAGACAGAACATATAAAACTCCAAGCTTATATTTCTCTTTTCTTCAGCTCTAAAAGATGTATATTATTCACTAAAAGATTTATAAATATTAACTAAAAAAAATCATCTAAAGTTAATTATGGCTTAGCAAAATATCTGTTTGCATTCCTTCAAAAATAACTTTACTAGAATAATTTTACTTGAATGTGTATGCGTACGTACAACATATATGAATTTCATAGAAAATAGCAATGATTACAAATCTAGTACCTCACAATAACATGTCCTAGAAGTATCCCCCCCATAAGTTCTCCTTCATTTCCATCTCCTTTTGACTCACTCTGTATGCATAATTCTACCTGAAATGATTTGCTTATCATTCATTTTTTCCCTTTAATGTAAAAAAAATATGTATATTTTTCTAAAATACATATATTTTTGCAAACTTTGGAAATTTATATAATTTAGTTCATGATGAATGTTATCTGCAACTTGATAATTATTTAGCATTATACTAAAGAAGTTCATACATGATTAATATGAAAATACAGTGCATTCGTTTTTAGTTTTT
>NW_006921773.1:2898218-2903558 GCF_000298275.1 Orycteropus afer afer | reverse complement strand
GTATATCTCCTTTTTTGGTATTTTCATGCAAATTCTTCTGCTAGTTGGGGTTTAGTCTACTTCTGTATCCTTCCCTTCAAGGCTCAGGGGTCCAAGATTAACTTCTGTGTCTGTGTCAATTGGTTTCCCTTTTCTTTGTTGAAGAGGGTCTATGTAGCCCTTCTACCTAGTCCCCCATCTTCCACCCTCTTCCTTGTTTTTAGTTCTGTATTGTATGGAGATTCTACAATTTGGATATTTTTTTCCACACAATTGTTGTCATAGATATTACTACTATGAAAAATTTTGTTTGTCTCCTAAAATGTATGTGCAAAAGTTCCTCAAAGGCATATTTTTAAGGGTGATATAACTGAATTATAGAATATACACCTATTTGGCTTTATTAAATAATGTGAAAAATTTTCCAACCTGTAATAAAGCAATTTGCAATCTCACCAGCTATCATGTGGAGACATCAGCACCAATTTTTGATATTGTCTAACTTATTAACATTTGTCAGTCTAGTGAAGGTAAAATATTACTTATTTGTTCATAAATTATTTTTTTTTGTTTATTCACTTAGCTGTTTTTGTAGATTTCCTAGACGCAAATTAAGTGAGATTCTTTTGATATATTTACTAACACATCATATTTTTTCTATAAAGTAAATAGTCAAATTTTATCTCATTTTTCTAACTTTGAAATCATTCTGGATATATAACCTTTGTCATTGTTATGCAAGATATACTCTTTTCAGTTTGAAGCTCTCTTTTTCATTCATTTAAAGTCTTAATATAGTTGGATTTATCAGTCATTCCATTTATAGTCTGGGCTTAGGATGTCTTATTTGGGAAATATCAAATTTCTTTTCATTTTCAGAACTGAAGCATTTTTACCTCCAGCTTCTGAAAATGTTAATAGCCAATAGCCCACACAGCTCCCCACCTCTCTTCATCCACCTCTTCACTCCCTGAAGTTTGTTCTTCTCCTCCACAAATGTCTCATCTCTTTCTCAGAGGCAGATCATGTCCAATGACTCAAAGTTGAAGCAAGAATGTGTGTCCTTTTGTTCCATGCTAGGACAAGGTGGTAGGGCCATTCCAACTCCAGAGCTCATTACAGCACTGATCAGAGATCTTTTGTTGCAGCTTTGACAGAGAAGAGGGTCTAGAGGTATGGCAATAAATGGATATTGGTAGCTCAGACCAGTGGACAAAATTTAATGCTTCCTGGGGTTAGATTTCTTCCCTTTTGTACCTACATTTATCAGAATTCCAAATAACTTTTTTTTTTAACTACTTGTTACATTTCTAAAATATTATTTTTTTCTTTTTTTCTCCAGCTTTAATGACCCTTTGTTGTTGTTGTTGTTGTTACGTGCTGTTGAGTCGGACCTGACTCATAGCAACCCCTCCTTGGGTTTCCAAAGGCAGTATCACTACGAAGTAGATTGCCCAAACTTCCTTCTGAGGAGTGGCTGGTGGGTTTGAACCACCAGCCTTCTGGTTAGCAGTCAAGTTCATTAGGCACTACACTACCAGAGCTCCCATTTAATGACTGTTATTGGATATTATTTTTTGTACATAAGTAAGGTTACTAAATGGTATGTTATCGTGAATCACTTAATATGGCCTTTCTAGTTAATATCTTTGTGACTTCCATAAAATGATTAGGTGCAACTATGCAAAAAAAGGTGTTTATAGCCCACCCAGGGGATTGGACTACTTGCAAATACTGTAAATAATGTGTATGGAGTGTTTGTGTAGATGGCCTATGCAAATAAGGAATATGGAGCCATAACAAGGGGATTAGTCAATTTGGGCATCCTGCTAGACTTAAAGGGAGCTAATCCCAGAAGCAGAAGAGGGAATTCACTACCATTAGAAGAAGAACCAAGGGCAGAGTGTGTCCTTTGAACCTGGTTTCCCCACATTGAGAACCTCCTAGACCTAGGAGACAGAGAGTGCTATAATACCAAAAATGGCATGATGCAGTAAGAAACAGTGGCAGAAGAACCAGGAGACTGATGTCAGATGGCACAGTGAGTTTCTCAGCACACCAGGCAAGGTGGCTACAGTTAATGTATTGATGTACTAGGAAAATGAGCTAGATATACTTGGGCCAAGGCTTACTGGTATATTGGGGTGCCTCTGGACACTTTTTGGAAGGGCTAAAAACTTCATAACACTTACCCTAGTGCGGCAGAAGCAAGAGCAAGAGGCCAAAGACCTGAGAAGGGAGACAGAGGCCTGTCTGCAAGAACAACACATAAGCTGTCTTGACCAAAGAATTGTATCCTGAGTGATTCCTGTTCCTGAATTGTAACATATGACTTTTTTGATAAACCCCATATTTGTGAGTATAGTCTGTGAGTATTGTGTAGACACTTGAATGAATTATAGAACACAACAGAGAAGTAAAGAGTGCAATAGGAGTGACAACTGATGTCAGACTTGGTAAAAACTAGAGAGAGGACATTGTCTGAACTTCACCTCATATGAATCAGCCTTAGGCTACTGTTGATCTTGATTCCCTCTCCTTCTCCTTGTGACATTATATGAGGAGTCTGACAATAAGAAAACATTTTTACATTTGGTCATCATTTGGAATAAAATCTGCATTGAAGTCAATGCTTCTGGAAATTAAAGCAACTGCTGCAACAGAATCAAAAGGCATTTAAAAAAAAAAACTGAATGACTCTGTTGAGCTAGAATTATTTTGTTAATGCAACATAAATATCAAAGTCTAATTTAAAATATTACGTAGGTTGCTTGTAATGGCTACCCTCAGTAAATGAAATTAAAATGTCAGTAATTCTCTTATAATTTAAGAAGAAAACTGGCCAAAATTTTGGAAAACAGAATTCTGTAAATAATTTATTATGTTACTACCACCCAGTATTGTTAAACAAAATGATACAGAAGACACTATCTTTGGAAAATCCCTGAGAAATATATTGTGAGGGTTAGCTCCACACCTCTTAATGGTATTTAAATGACTGTTCTCTGTGGGTGTCAATTAAAATAGTCTCCTTGATTTCAAGAAGGATAGATACATTCAAGGAAGATGGAGACAAATGTTACTGTTGTGTTGTTAGGTGCTATCGAGTCTGCGCCTATGCATAGTGACCCTATCTATGTACAGTAGAATGAAACACCACCTGGTCCTGTGGCAGCCTCACTATCCTTGCTATACCTGTGTCCATCACTGAATCCACCATGTCAATCCATCTCATTAAGGGCCTTCTTCTTTTCCCTCAAACCTCTACTTTATCAAGCATGATATCTTTCTCCAGGAAATGGTTCTTTCTGACAACATGACCAAAGTAGGTGAGAAAAAGTCTAGCAATTCTCACTTCCAAGGAGCATTGTGGCTGCACTTCTTCCAGGATAGATTCATTAGTTCTTTTAGCAGTCCATGAAAGACAGAGGAAGGAAACTAAAAAACAAAACAAAATAAAACAAAAACTCACTGCTGTTGAGTTGGATCTGACTCATAGTGACCCTTCCTTAGGTTTCTGAGGTGATATCACTACAGAAGTAGATCTTCCTTCCAAAGACAGAGGAAAAAGAGGCTCTTAAATTATATTGGAATGAAATGATTATGTGTACACACACATACACACACACACACGATAAGAAACCAAACTCACTGTCATCGAGTCAGATCTGACTCATAGAGACCCTCCTTGGGTTCTCAAGGTGGTATCACTAAGGAAGTATATTGTCCAACCTTCCTTCCAAGGAGTGGCTGGTGGGTTTGGACCAGCAGTCTTCTGGTTAGCAGTCAAATGGCTAATATAGTGTGACATAGTGCCTAAGGCATTTGACTGCTAACCAGAAGGCTGGTGGTTCAAAACTACTAGCCACTCCTCGGAAGGATGTTTGGCCAATCTACTTCCATAGTGATACTACCTCAGAAATCCAACAGAGGGTCACTATGAGTCAGATCCTACTCAATGGCAGTGAGTGAGTGTGAGAGTGTAATATTGTGGCACCTTGCGAACTAAAGTGTGCCTGAGCCAAGGCATGGTATATTCAATTGTCACATATGCATATGAAAGCTAGACAGTGGATAAATTAAAGCCAAAGTCACTGCCATGGAGTCAGTTCTGACCCATAGCAACCCCCATTGGGTTTCTTAGGTGGTAAATCTTTAAGGAAGTAGATTGCCCAGTCTTCCTTCCATGGGGTGTTTGGGGAGTTTGAACCACCAGCCTTCTGGTTATCAGTCAAATGCTTTAGGCATTGTGTCACTGGAGCTCCTCGGATAAGGAAGAACAAAGAAGAACTGGAGAATTTTTATCATGATGTTGGTGAAGAATATGGAATATACCATGAACTATCAGAAACATGGACAAATGTGTCTTGGAAGAAGTATAGCCAGAATGCTCCTTAGAAGCAAGGATAGTGAGATTTTGTCTCACTATTTTGGACATATTGTCCAAAGAAAGACATCATTCTTGGTAAAGTAGAGGCTCAATGAAGAAGAGGATGACCCTTCACAAGAAGAATTGACACAGTGACTATTATGGTAGGCTCACACATAACAACAATTGTGAGGATGGTACAGGATCGGGCAATATTTTGTTCTTTTGTGTATGAGGTAGATATGCATTGGAACCAATTCAATGACACCTAACAACATTAGTGAAGAAAAAATGGTCAGTCTAAGAGGGTAATTTTTATTTTAAAAAATATTGTATCAATTGTATAAATGCATGATTGGAGCTTCAGTAGTGAAGTTGGTCTTGAGATTCAGGTAGTATTAAAAATGTCAGCAAATGCTACCAGCTAACATTGGGAAACTCTGAAGACTATCTAAAGTATTCATATTTTTATTACCCAGAAACCTTATTAAATAACTGTCTAGCATTCTGGTACACCAAGGCAGTAATCATACTAAATGCAGAGTTCAGACAAGGGTCTAATATAACTATCCTTTCATAAAAGGGAACATTTAAGTGTTAGGTAGTACAAATGTATTCCATTATTAAATGTTTAGTTGGTTTCTATCACTGTCAATCTTCTAAATTGCTTTACATTTGTCACATGGTTTGAATGACCCCACATGACAAATCTCTCACTTACTACACAAGGGAAATTAAGAATGTGGTCACAGTACATTTTTCCTTTATTACAAATGCATTCATTGATTCAACCTTTACTGCTTTCTATTTCTATTTGGAATAAACTTTGAACTAACCCTCAATGCTTAACTCTATAGCATGTCGCTCAACTGAACTATTTCTCTTACTTCAACGCTAAAAGATGATGCATTTCTTTATATCAAAAATTGCTTCTATTCTTGATTTTGTTGTTGTTGTTGTTAAGTGCCGTCAAGTCGTTTCCGACTCATAGC
>NW_006921773.1:2895720-2896933 GCF_000298275.1 Orycteropus afer afer | reverse complement strand
AAAAAAAAATTATCATAGTCATGCTAATTTAGAAAAATCACAATCTATTTCTTAGTACTAATCAATCTCTTTTATTATTCCTTCTGCTTTAGAGAAATTTTCCCAAACCAAACCTACTTTCATTGGTTAGATTACAACTTAAACTGCTCCCCATTGAGCTTCCAAGGTGCTAAATCTTTATGGAACTAGATTGCCTCATCTTCCTTCCACGGAGCGGCTGGTGGGTTTGAATCACTAACCTTCTGGACATGAATCAAATGCCTTAGGCACTTCACCATCAGAGGCGTGTTATATAGTTTTGGCCCTCCATACCCACAAACTATGGTTTTCTGATGGCCAGATTCTTCATCTGTAAAATAATTACTTGTTCTTTTCCAACCTTAGAGTACAGCTGGATTTAAATACAATAACATCTCGGAAAGTGCTTTTTAATACTTAAAATATAACAATAATCACTGTGTCATGAGGTTTCTGCAGTTCATCTTAGTATTCACCAAATATGCTGCCCATTTTTATAGTAAATACAAGCATTGCCATTTTACATACACCATCTCCAAATAACATGTCTTTCTTGATCTGCTTTGTCAATTGTGATCTTCTAAATCTCTAGATGTTTCTTTTCTTTTTTTTATGCATAGCAAAATGTTTTATTTTACATTTAAAACATTTTTACAGTACCCCCATAGTAAAGATATCTGATTGACTATCTCATTATCTGACATTTTGCATTTATAACAACAGTGAAAAATTGACTATTCAACTATTTTGTGCATTAATGACATACATTTGGTAGTAACAAGTGCCAGGGTACAAGGCTAGAGTAATACTGGCTAAGACAGGTAAGATTACATGTCAACTTGGCTGGACCATGATCCTCAGTGGTTTGACAGTTATGTAATGATGAAATCTGGCAGTTATTTCATTGTATAGTCATCTTCATTTTGTGATCTTATGTGGTCATCCTTCATTTTCACATAATGCTGATTTTCTTTGTTTTTTATTATTATTTATTGTGATTTGGGTGAAGATTTACAGAGAAAATTCACTTTCCATACAGCAGTTCACATTTACTTTGTCTCATGTCATTGACCACAGTTTACCACAATGCAACAGCTCCCTTCCCACTTCCTCCCCATAATTATCTCTTCCCAGTGATCATCCCTCCATACTCTCCTGCCCCCTGAGCTGTCTCCCTGTGCTTAAGCAGCCCTTC